>NC_141141.1:143970324-144287143 GCF_053477565.2 Lygodium microphyllum
CTGGTATCGGAGTTTAAGGTTGTGTGCATGCTTCCCAACGTCCTACCAGTCGAACATGACCAGCAAGCGGGCGATTGAGCATTCGTGTTGTGGACCAATAGGCGTCAACTGGTAGCAAACGTGCGACTTTCTGCAAGCAGGCGACATGCAGGATCACTTGCTGTAGCTGGGACCAGACAGTCGATGTTTTCTTTAGGTGTGCGATTGGGCAACAATAGGCAGCAACATGCATGTGGCGAACCAGGCCGAACTGGACGCCATGCGATGGCCACGTGACGTGCTTGATCGCTTGACGAACCAGGTTAATGTGACCCGCTTGACCGCCTGACGACCCATGTTAGTTTTTTTTTTTTTTTTGGTTAAAAATAAAAATTTTTCAATCACCATTCACTTCTTAGAGGCAGCTCACACATCGGAGGCACAGGTCCCAATTCTGTGCAAAATCGAGCCTATAATTTGGGGCTTTTCCTAGATTTGGCATCATTCATGCTTGTCAGTGACTTTTGAGTCAGAAATTGTAGACATTGCGAGCGGTGACCTCAATTAAATTGGGGATTTTGCCAATTTTGTCGAAATTTTTCATTTTTGAGTAAAATTTCTTGACATTGGATCCAAGAAATTTGGGGCATTTCATGTATTGGTAAAGCTTTACTTAGCTGGGTCAAATTGACTGACATTAATGCAATTTTGGGGATTTGGGTAGAATTTGGTAAATTTTTGCATCTTTTACCCATTCGTTGGCTGGTTTATGTACAAATAACAGAAATTTACTTCTGGTTGAGAAAGAACAGTAGTGCATCTTATTGGTACAACTTGTGATTTTGTAGATTGGTGCATTTACTCTTGTGTTCGTGATAAAATGGTTGCAACTTCTTCCAATTCAGACATCAAGAGTTTGATGGAGATTAAACGATTTGATGGTCATGGATTTGACCTTTGGAAAGACCGTATGCAGGGCATTTTGTTCCTAAAGGATTGTGAGGATGCTTTGCAGGAAGATAAACCCGCACTAATGTCTGATGTTGATTGGTCGAGAGTGAATAAAAAGGCTGTGGCTTACATAAAGATGGGTGTCACTGATGACATTTTGATAGACATTAAGGGTTTAGACACAAGTTATGGAATATGGGAGAAGCTAAAAACTACTTATAAGATCACCACACCTATTAATTAGGTGCATTTAATGCGCAAGTTGGTGAATATGCAACTAGATGAGTCAAAGTCTGCAGTTGAGCACTTGAATGCATTTACAGGGATTCTAAATCAGCTCAAAGATGCAAACTTGGACTTTGATGATAAGTTGAGGGCAATCTTTTTGATCATGACACTGCCCGATTCTTGGGAGACCTTGGTGGTTTCACTCAGCAGCAACCCCAATCTCTTATATGATGGGGTGAGGGGTTCTATCTTGAATGAAGAAATTAGATGTATGTCTAGAGGAGAAGGCAACAACTCAGCTTACAATGTAAGAGGCAAGGTTGAAAAGAAAAGTGCAAATGCAGGACATAGAAACAGGAGCAAGAGCAAAGGAAAGGATAAGAGTGACATTACTTGCTATCACTGTGGTCGGAAGGGCCACAAGAAACCTGATTGCAGGTACTACAAGAAGGAACAAGAGAGAAAGAAGAATGCATGAGATAAAAAGAAAAAGGAAGAAAAGATAGATGCATGGGAGACAACCAAAGGCAAAGAGAAGGCCAATGTGGCCTCTAGCGTGGTCATAGAAGAGCTTTCAGATACAGAGGCTGATGTATTATGTGTAGTTGATTATGATGCCCTTGTATGTCACATGCAGGATATGCAGATTACCAAGGCTGATGTGATTGATGCACTCTTGTTTGTTGATGATGGTCTCACTCAGACTTGGATTGTAGACTCTGGTGCCTCTTTCCATGTAACTCCTTGCTTGGAGTATTTTGCTATGTTCAATGCAGGCAGTTATGGAAAGGTGTATCTTGGAAATAACCATGCTTGTAGCATTGATGGGATGGGCACAGTACACTTGTCTTTAGACAATGGTCAAGAGCTTGTGTTGAATGATGTCAGATATGTGCTTGGCATTAAAAAGAGTTTACTATCTGTTGGTCAGCTTGACTTGCATGGCTATACCACACTGTTTGGTGGTGGTTTGTATTGTGGGAAGCTCTATACAAGTGGTGCAGCTCGGCTTCTCCAACATCTTTCCAAGACGGGGGGGCAAGTTGCTCCGCGCAAGGAGATCCCTCAAAACATCGTGGATGAGATTCTCGCCAAAATGAGAGGGGGATCTACAACAGGAGGAGGAAGTGGCTTATCGCCACCAACTCCTATGCCTACTAATGAGGAAGCATTAAATATGGGCGTATCTTCAATCAATGCGAGAGAGGCCTCTACCATTGGTGGTGGGGGCTCCACGTCCACATCCGGCTCCGGTAAAAGACAAAGAGTGGAGGCTCATACGGTGCCGGAGAGACAATCCTCTCTCTCTCAAGTTCCCGGTCATGTGTGTGGATCGGTTGCCTTTCTTAGAGAAAGGCAACGACTTGTGGACATTGAAATTGCACGCATGGTGATTGAGTGCAATCTTGCATTCAATGTCCTAAAGTAAGAGTAATGGAAGAAGATGGTAAAAGCCATTGCCAATGTGGGTCCATGTGAGGGATGGACCGGTGTTACATACAATGACATGAGGACAAAAAAGATTGATGAAGAGAAGGAGAGGATTGATAGAGCCCTTGATCCTATTCGGGCGCATGGATAAAATATGGTTGCTCCACTCTTATCGATGGATGGAGTGATCGTAAGAAACGGGGTATCATCAACATACTTGTCTCATGTCCACTTGGCACTTACTTTTTGCGGGCTGTTCGACAAGCTATCATTGAGGTATACATTGCAAATTTCCTTTTAAATTTATTTTACTTTCTTTCATTATGATAATATCATGATTGAATGATTCATAATTGAAATTTGATTTATGCATAACTATTTATCTCCCTATTCTAATAATTAATTTTTCTCTAGTATCTATGATCTATCTCGATTCTCTCTTTTTCCCCAGGCCACAAGGCCTGCCACCCTAGACCCTCGGGCCCCATCTCTCTTCATTCTTGAAAGTTGAAAGTTGAAACTTGACTTGAAAGGCTTAAGTTTCAACTCTCTCTAGACTCTCTCTCTCTAACCTCCAATTTCCAAGTATTATTAGTAATAAGTATACTTACTTGTAATTTGTAAATTGTGGTTGTAGGTGGGCCCCTCAAATGTGGTGCAAGTTGTTACCAACAATGCATCGAATTGTCGGCTCATGGGCCGTTTGCTTGAGGCCGAGTTCCTTACGATTGTGTGGACTCCATGTGCAAGTCATTGTTTGGACTTGCTCATGGAGGATATTGGGAAGCTTAAGTGGGTGAAGAGGGTGGTCCGCAAAGCTACATCCATTGTCACATTCTTCACGGTAAAGGTAAAGGTGCTTGCGATGTATCATGAGCATAGCACACTAGAGTTGAAGAAGCCTTCTTCAACTCGCTTTGCTTACATGTGGTTATTGCTAGAGTGCCTTTATAAGGTGCGGTCCGCCGCCTTGCACCAGACAGTGGTATCCACTCTATGGAATGAGTGGGATGAGCATGAGACAGAGGAGGCCAAGGCCATGCAACGCTTGTGCCTTAATGAGCAGTTTTGGCAAAAGGTCCGTGCCGTTGTCATTGTTGTGACTTCCTTTTATAGGGTGTTACGCATGAGTGATTGCGAGGGGTCCACCATGGGCCTTCTCATTCACTTCTTTAGGGCGGCATTGGTGGAGGCACATGCTTGTATAGTGATCACAGAGACACAAACGTGCACATGTTTTAGAGATAGCAGAGAGGAGATGCGCGTGGATGCATAAGCCCATCCATGGTTTTGCCGCATTGGTACATCCGGCCTACAAGTCATCGGCAGTCATGGATGATAGAGAGTTCCGTTCGGACCAGCTTGCTTATTTGACTCGTGTGGTCCCTGTGGATGACCACAATGCAGTGCTGGAGGAGCTAGGATGCTATGCAGATCAAAGAGGGCATGTGGCTTTTACTTCTCCCACTTGTTGGAGGAGAGAGTCACTTGTGAAGTCTTTTTTTTGGTGGCAAAAACTTTGAATACGTACTGGAGATCCTTCAGCCTTTAGCCATGAGGGTCCTTGCCTAGGATTGCTTTTCAGGTGCATGTGAGAGAAACCGGAGTACCTATTCTCTCATTCACACAAAGATTCGCAATCGGCTTAGCACACGATAGTTAGAGTGGCTAGTCTATTGCTTCACTAACATACGCATGATGAGGGCTATGAGTATGGGTAGTTCGAAGCAAGTAAAGTTTAAACACTTAATCATAACATTTAAAATTTGTTGTTTTAACTTTTAAACTTTGAACTTTGAAGTTTATACTTTACAATTTAGACTTTAGCATTTACAATGATCAATCTTACGTGCATCACTGCATTGTGTAGGTTAATGTTGATACATTCAAGTTGACGGGCGACACTCTTCCGAGTATACATAAGGAGGTGGACGAGGAGGAGGAGATGATTTTTGCAGAGCTCTATAGAGAGCTTATAGCTGTAGATACTCGTAACACTCGCAATCAGTGTGCTTGTGGGCGAGGAGTTTGAGTAGGTGGTAGCAGGGGCATAGTCATTCGACGCCCTCCATCATCGAGGAGGGATGGTTCAAGTGGCTTGCAGACATATGTAAGGCGGGGCTCTAATAGCCCACATCCTGTGCCTCATGATGGCATTCCCCCCTTGCCTACACAACCGCTACCTAGGGAGGCATCATTTGATGATGATGGTAACCTCATCAGTGAGGATGAGTATGAGTGTGTCTCATCATCGGATGTCAAGGAGTCATCTTCAGACTCTCTTGATGAGCACTTAGATGGTTCTGATGATGATGATGATAGTGATGCCTCATCATAGATTCATAGGTCTCTCTTTTTTTTGTATCAGATATATCATATACTAGACTATAGTTGTATCGCATGTTTTGCGTAGCCCATGCGACCGTGATGGTCACCCTCATGTATTCATCTTATTCTGTAATGAAATCGCTATTTCCACTTTAAACATGCATTCTATGATCCATAATTTACTGATTTATGGTTTTTGTTATTTAAAAAATCATCTTAAATTTTTTTCGTATTAATATCGTACGGTACCTTATAAAATCATAAGGTACCATTTAGTACCGTATTTTATCGTACCGTACCTTTCGTACTTGACAACTATGTCTACAACAAAACATAGGTAGAATAGCATTTATGTGGTGGTAGACCGGTTGACTAAATCAACTCATTTAATCCCTACCAAGGCTTAATTTATAGCAAAACAAGTGGCTGAACAATTTATGGAATGTATTTTAAAGCTTCATGGTATGCCATTGAAGATCGTATCCGATCGTAATACTAAGTTAATGGGAAGTTTTTGGAGGAGCTTGTTCATTTCTATGGGAACAATTTTGACTCCTAGCATGGCATATCATCCCCAAACGGATGGCCAAACGGAGTGTGTCAATAAATGGTTGGAAGTCTATCTTCGACATTTTTGCCATGACACTCAAGCTTTGTGGAATCATTGGCTACATCTTGCTGAATTTTGTTATAATAATACTCATCATATGAGCATTGGTATGTCGCCATTTGAAGCACTTTCCTGATATAAAGTGCAAATACCTTCAGCTCTCTTTCATGAAGATGTGAATCCCCAAGCTAAGATTGAAGTTGAGAAAATTGAAGCTCTTTTACATCAATGCAAAGAAAACATTAGAAAGGCACAAGATGTTATGAAGGCTTATGCTGATGAAAGAGGCCTTTGGAGTTTGAAGAAGGAGATTGGGTATTTCTCAAAGTGCCTAAATCTAGGTATGCTTCTCTCAAAGGCGGTCATAATAAGTTGGCTCATCATTACTATGGGCCTTATCAAATCCTCAAACGAGTTGGCGAGCTTGCATACAAGCTTGATTTGCCTTCTTCAACAAGGATTCATTCTACCTTCCATGTTTCCCAACTTAAGAAATATGTGGGTCCAGCCATAAAGGTTTTAGAGGAATTACCTCCCATAGATGAAGATGATCTCATCATTATGAGCCCGAAAAGATTATTGGCAAAAGAGAGAAGGTTTTAAGGAACCGTTCACTGCTGGAATACCTTATGAAATGGCGAGGTTTGCCCATGGAGGAGTCTACTTGGAAACCATCATCATACCTTGATTTCTTTCCATGGCTTTTGCAAGAAACAAAGTAAAATCTGAATAGGATAGCTTGTTGTATAAAAATTTTGTCATAAAAATAATTACTCTACTGTCATCAAAATTAGATTTTTATGCAATGGCTGGATACTAGGGATTGTCCTATGTTTCTATAGCTCATATATAGTGATTGGACATTTTTTCTTGAAGTTATGGCCATTCTTGGGCAGTAGCCTATTTTGGACAATTTCCAGCAGTATACTCAGATTTCATACTTGTACTTCATTGACATATGAGATCTTCTTCAACTTGGAGTTTCATTTCAGCATGGATCCATTATTTACAAAGCTATCCTTGTAATCTTTCCTTGTAAATTGTCCCAATTCTAGCTTTGAGGACAAAGCTCTTTTAGGTCAGGATGGCTTGTAATAAAGCATAAATACCTTAGCTTAGGGTTAAGTATAAAAGGTGGAGATGTAATATGTGAAGGATCTTTTGCCATTTCGAAGAATATAAGATTTGAGGTTTCCTTCCTCCCACCATCTAAGAGGGTGCATACTCTTAGCCACCAAGTTCATGGGGTGCATACCATGTCCCACCTTGGCATGAGGTGAGTATTCATGTTGCAACATTCATCTATGATTCTCAGCCTTCCATGGCAATATAATTTCATGCCTAGCTACCTTGGCTATGGTTTCTTGGCACATATGGTAATCATTCTTTCTTTGTGTCACAAAGGTATATGATTAGCTTCGACACATGTAGTTCACCCTTTCAGAGGCTCATCTTGTGGGGATTGTGCTTTACAAGCTTCCTTCGGAGTTTACTAGAGTAGCCAATGCTTTGAGGGCTCAGATGTCATTAACACTTGCCAATTTTCTACATATGTCCTCAATGCTGCTTGAGGATGAGACATCTTTGCAGTTACAGGGGAGACTTTCATCACAATTTGGTGGTTCTAGTAAGGCCTTTGCAGCTTTAGAGAGGGGATGACATGAAGAAGAAGTCAAAGGCTAGTGTTATCATTGTGGTAAGAAGGGGCATTTGCGCAAGGATTGCAAAGAGTTAGCTTCTTTTTGAGGAAGAAGAAGAACAAGAAGAAGAAGTGGGATCTAGACTCTTCCACCGAGTCATCCTTTTTCTCGGACTCGGACTTGGATCCTTTGGCCAAGGCCAAGGCTAAGGCGTGGACATGATCATATTCTTTGGATCGTAGAAAGGGCTTGGCAGCCCCTCCTTATTTTGCTTTCTATTACAGGTGATGTGGTTATCCCTCACGAGACTCTAGCGCTAGAGAGGGAGTGTGAGAGAGTGGTGAGGTGAGGCCGGTGAGCCTCATCTATACAGGTATACAGGTGCATAGGTTTCAGAGAGGGATGTCCTTGATGCATTGATAGAAGTATGGTAGGCTTTGAAATCTTGGAGTTGGGATTGACTTTCAGGTTCATGATAGTTAAAGTGCGGGATTGGCTCCTAGTTCGAGCTCACATGAGGGGACACTTTGGTAGTCTTAGCCAAAGGTGGGAAATCCATGGTTACGTATGTTGAGAGGAATTTTTGAAAGGATGGTCTTGTATGCTATTGCGCAACGTTGTTGATAGATACAGAGATGTGTTATGATTCTTCTCTATGTTTAGGTTTTGGTATAATCGTTATCGACACTCAGGCTCTCTTCAATGCATTTGGTGGTGGCTTGATCACCCATTGCTTGGGTATCCATGGTCGTATTCTAGTGGTCTTTGTTGTATGGACTATGGTGGGTCATTATCATTGTATCATTGTATTCTATTAGATCACCTATGATTTGAGAGGGGGTGTTAGTAGTCTAGTAAGCTCATGTGTGAACCTGGGCTATGTGTGACATTATTAGATATTTTAGGTAGTTTATGGTGGTCATATTAGTAATTATTTTGGCATTTTATGTTGCCCGACATGTTGCCATTTGTGGCATTATTTTGTCCTATAGATTCTGGGCTCCTTCCTCAGTCTCATTCATTCATCGCTTGAGGTTCTGTCGGAGAGGGAGCCAGTGCCAATGCCCATGCAGCCAGTGACTCACTGTTGTACACGATTGTCTCGTGTTCCGTATATGGATTTCATTTTCCGAACATTCTTATGAGTTTTTTTATTTGCGGTGTTCTTCTATGTTTTTCTCTTCTCTCCTTGTGTTCAACATTGTATTTCAACATCTGTTTATGCTTCCATTGCTGGATCCACGTCTGATAGATGTATACTCCTTGATGGAGCCCCGATCCTTCTCATTTGGCAATGATAGCATGTGACAGTGCATACCAAAATAGGAACACAAACATGGCAAGGGAAGAGGAGACAATGAACACGAGAATGAAGGAACACTTTGGTCCGAAACTAATCCAAGGCTGTACACAATTAGCTTGTGCATGTGCAGAGGGTGGTAGAATAAGTGAAAGATGATGAAAGATGCAAGTGATGGGAGGATGATGGAGATGATACCAATGATGAGTAGCTGAAAGGTAGGTGACAACATCCTATGTAGGCGATGAAGCTTGAGGATGGGTGGCCTACTGCTGAAAACTGGCTGACCTGCTGCCCACAAAATAGCCAAAAAATGCTTTTGCCCATAAATGCACCTAAAAAGAATCGATGAAAAAGTGTGAAACGGGATGGAAATGATTGAAATGCTGCACTAAATGCATGCACATACCTAAAGCATGTCAAAACTCCCAATGACTCTATTAGACTCTCACGGAGCTCACAACTAGAAGATGACAACATAACACACTAAATACTAACACTCTAACCTCTAGGCACTCCCTACTTCACACTCCAAGGCACATTAAGGACATGATATTCCAGGCTAGTGTGGTAGACCTCTCACCTAGAAATCCTCTCCATTGCACCACCTCGTGCACTAATTGGATCTTGAAGTGAAGCCTCAAGTGACATAACGTCAGGCCTATCTTTGAATCACACACCCATCCACCCACCTTGCATGGTAAGCCTAGCTACACCCTTAGGGAGTGTATGTGTACTTGTAGATATGGCTTGGAAAGTTTAAAGCAACATAAACTATGACCATCAACCACCATCATTTTATTTATATCTATTCTCTTTGCCCATTAGGGTGGGGTAAATAAGGTGACATCCCCCATGAGCAGAATGCACCCCACCCCGATTTAGTGATAGCTTTGCATAAAAGATGCATTTTTAAAAGCCACTTAAGGCAATGATACAAATTTTTATATTGAGCACTTTCTTGCCATGGTTCAGAACCAGTCTAGGTATAGACTGAAATCCCTACGGTCTTACAATGGGGGCGCGAGCATGTGTCTAAGGCTTTTAAGTAGCTATGTGATGAGAGGGGTATCAAGCATTAGTTGACCACCCCCCTATACACCCCACCCCAGAATGATATTGTAGAGTGCATGAATAGGACTATTTTGGAAAGAGTCTATAGTATGCTTAGTTAGGCAGGCTTACCACAACACTTTTGGGTTGAGGTAGTTACTACTTGAATAACGTTTTCCAAAAAACAAAAGTCCTCTCAATAGCTAAGCTTTGTTTGTGTGCCACAGGCTACTGGTTTTCAAGGTGATGTACGGAAGAAAGAAGACGCAATTCGTGTTGTTGAGTCAACTGTTAAGAGATTTGGGAGATTGGACATTCTTGTAAATAATGCAGCGGGGAACTTTCTTGTTGCTGCAGAAGATCTCTCTTCTAATGGCTTTCGAACTGGTCAGATTCTTTTTCTTTATGGTCATGTAGATTGATTACAGGCAAACTTTCTTTTTATCTCCATGTCTAATATTTAGAATTTCAACCGCAGTGTTAGATATAGATACCGTAGGCACATTTACAATGTGCCAGGCTGCTCTGCATCATCTTAAAGCTGGAGGCACAGGGAAGGCTGCTGGTGAATCTGGATTGATATTGAATATAAGCGCGACATTGCATTATTCTGCACAGTGGTATCAGATTCATGTGTCAGCAGCAAAGGTATGTAATGTCTTTCTATGCTCTCTAGCCTAGTTTCTTTGTGGTCAATTTAGTCCACATGTGCATGTGTGTGTTTAGGTGCTTTGTTTTGCTTCAGGTTTGTTTGCTTTTCATGCTTGTAAGTTTACATCTACCTGTCAGGCAGCTATTGACAGTTTGACGAGATCTTTTGCCCTTGAATGGGGAACGGATTATGGTATTCGTGTGAATGGCATTGCACCTGGTCCAATAAAGGGTACACTTGGAATGGAGAAGTTGGCTCCAGATGAAGCTGGCTTATCAGATTCCTACGCAATATCAAAAAGCAATTGGGGGGAAAAGTGGGATATTGCAATTACAGCAGTTTTTTTGGCTTCAGAGGCTGGTACTCTTTCTTGTGCCTACTCTTAATGTTGCCTGCATGCAACTTTAATTTTCATTTGCCTTGAAGATCCTTGGTGCAATGACTCATGAAAAGAGATTAATGGAATTAGCTAAACTGAAACTTTTATTTTCATTCGAAGCCAAGAAGCTAGGAGCTATTGTTTTGAGCATCATCATCTGTCTGGCATTTATAAAATGTCATTTGAAATTGATTGTTCCTATTGTTTCTGAGCACACAACTGAACACATGGTGAAAATTTTTCAGCTGAGGACAGAGTCAAGATCCTTGAACCTTATGCCATGTCCAAGATTCAGAGAGGGGGTGTTGGAGGATACACCTCTTGGATGGGCAGCCTTTGGGCAGAAGGATAGGTGTTGGCAGGCAGGCAGGGGCAGCATGGACGGGCAATGGACGTGCAGTTGAGCAGCACGACAGGCAGCTGGGGCAATGGGCTGCAGGCAGTTGGACTGCCATGTGGCAGCAATTGGCCACTTTATTCTGGTTGACCTGATCATTTCCTTTGCCCCCTGCGCAGTGCAGCTTCTGAGTTCTTTCTCTCTCTCTAGTTTCATCTCTTTCACTTTGTACATCTGCTTCTGCAATTCGCAATTCTCGACAAGCATTCTCTGTTTGTCTTGTTCCCCTGTAGGGAATGGGCAGTCAGGGACCAGGTGTTGCAGTCTACTCATTGTGGTGTTCATTTTTGCTTTACTAGTGCAATATGGCCTTTAAAGTGATTCTTTTAGTGTCATTGCATATTTTCTAGGTATTTGTTTTGGAACAATGAGAAATTCTTAAGACCCGTTGCTAGAATGGGGCTTCCACAGTTCTATGCTATTCCCCACTTTTGTTCATCTTTTCCTGTTTTCAGCTCCTAATAGCTATCTTGAATGTGTACTGAAAGCCTCTATAGTTAAGATGTCGTGTAGTCTGAACGTGCCCGAGGGCTAGGGTGGTTAAGGAGTTCTCAATATATATGGCTCAAGGGTTATATGTGTGACATGTCTTGTTGTGAGATCACATTTCAACTCAAGACCCTAGCCAATTCCATCCTCACATGAAGATGGTGTGGCCTGATGATATGGGACATTAATCCTTGCGATGGGAGTTGGCCCAATATGTTGCTGATCCCAGGCTTGGGGATGATCCCGGTTGGCTCTATGGCTGGGGGTGAGCCCGATATTGATCTCTTTATGTTTTCTTTGACTTGAACCATACCACGTGTGCAAGTTGGTATAGATGGGCATGGTGTGGGCATCCCATTGTTATTCTCAGACCACCCTCATTGACTCTCAGATTCCCCCAACCACTCTCCCTCTTGTCCAAGTGCTGCCCCCTTGCTTGTGCTGGTGCCTGGTGGATGATATTATGATGGAGCTGCTGCAGCTCTATTTGGAGCTTCATGGAGCTGCTGCCATTTGAGATTGGCTGTCACCCAGCGGCTGCCTACCTTTGACGACCTTCTGTCCACCTGCATTTTGCATTCGGAGGCCTTTATCTTCATCTACAGCTGTGTTTATTATTGCTGGCCCTTTTAAAGGCTGTCACCTACGTATATCAGCCTTCCATGACATCATTGCAGTTGTCATCTTCATCTCACATCAGGTACCTTCTGCATTTCAAATGTTGTGTGATCCTACAACAGTCGCTTGGTCACTACAGCCTGTCATAACCCAAATGCAGCAGGTTTTACTATCAAACACAAAGTTGTCTTCTACATTTATGCTGGTTCTTGTCTCCTACAAGCCAACGACCATGTCTACATGGGACTACTGCTTTCACCTAACAGCAGGGTTTCTTCCTCTCTAGGTAATCACCATCATCCACATAGGGCTGGACTTGTGTTTTATGCTGCTATAGTCAGTGATACTTCAGCTACAACAGCTGCACTACTTGTTGAAGGTCACATTCGATGGTACATAGCTGCGATTTGTTGCTAGAGGTTCATTCCATCAGCATACACTTGCTTTTCTGCTATTGCAGCTTCTGAAAGTCATTCTTCTTCATCTTCGTCATCACCTACAGCTACAAAGGTTTGCATTTCATCCACCTTCATCTGATGTCTTCGTCATAACCCCTTGGCTTGGAGGATCACATTTTACTCCCTCCACAAAGCATCCTCCTTCAATAACTGCTGCTACCTTGATTAGTTGGGATAGTACAGTCATCTCAAGCCACTCCATCAACTCCAAGCTTTGTGGCTTATGCCTCATCCTTGGTTGAAACTAGCCTTCCTTTCTACAGAGGGGTGGTGGAATCCTATTGCATGAGTTAACAACAATCCATAGCAAGCAATAAATTCAAATAGTAAATGATAAATTAATTCCAAACTCCTATAGTACAACTAAGAATCGACTCAAATCCTCGAGAAGAGTTAAGACCTTGCCTAGGATCTGAGAGGGGCTCAAAGGATCGCCTTTGCCTCTGTTGGCCAAGCCAACTCTCCACACATTTGGAATCCTTTGTTGTCCTTTGTAACTAGCAATCATAGAATCTAATTTACCCGTTGATTCCATGATTAGGGAGTTCCAAATTGAATCCATCCTTGTTGCATGCACATCAGTCCACTATTAGGCGTAGAATCTCACCCATTCTGTTGTCCTCTAGGAGAATTTACATCAGCAACCTTTCTCAATCTGCCCTCATTGTCACTAGCACATTGTATAGTGGCCTCTATTAGCTTGATCTATATGAGAGTGATCTATATGAGAGGAGAGCATTAGAGGATGCATTACAAGTTGATACTACCATTATGGATGACATTGAGTTATGGCATGCTCGGTTAGGTCATCTGAATTATGGCAGTTTGCTTCGTTTGAGAAGCAAAATTATTGTGCTTGATCTCCCTCCATTGAAAACACCTATTGATTATGGATGACTTTGAGTTATGGCATGCTCGGTTTGGTCATCTTAATTATGGCAGTTTGCTTCGCTTGAGAAGCAAAATTATTGTGTTTGATCTCCCTCCATTGAAAACACCTATTGATAATGTATGTGAGAGTTGTGTATTTGGCAAAATGCATCATGCTCCGTTTCCCAAAGGTGGATCTATATGTGCTGATTAGAAATTATAGCTCGTGTGCATAGTGATGGTTGTGGACCCATCCATGTCAAATCCATGGAATGATACTTGTAATTTGTTATCTTCATTGATGACATGACTTGTCATTGTTGGGAAAATGCTTTGATGTGCAAATCAAAAGTGTTTGCATGCTTCAAAACCTTCTTGGTCTTGGCTGAAAATGGTAGTTGATGCAAGCTGATTACACTTTGTATAGACCGAGGGGGGAAATACATGTCACGAGAGTGTAAGCCCCTTAGTTGAAAGGGGCAGTATACATCAATGTACTACGTCTTACACTCCTCAATAGAATGGTGTGGTTGAAATAAAAAATCACACTTTGATGGAAATGGCACATCGTATGCTTTCACACTATATGCTGTCCCCAAAATTTTGGCTTGATGCTATTGTGTGTGTAGTGTATGTGTTGAATCATAGCTCCGCTAGTGCATTGGCTGAATGTATGCATTATGGGGCTTGGAATGGCCGGAAACTAGTGGTTTCACACATTCGTGGCTTTGGTTATTTGGCATATGCCCTGGTGCCATAGCCACGAAGACATAAATTGCAAGATAAGGTTGTCAAATGCATTTTCATTGGTTATAGTGCAGAAAGTAAAGCGTATGGCTTGTACCAACCCTCTACGAACAAGATTTTTGTTAGTAGAGATGTCGTATTTGCTGAACATGCTGGTCAGCCCTTCATGGACTGCAAAATTCAGCCCAATGTGAGGGCTATGGACATGTTTCATAGAATGTTATCATTGTTTCAGCAAAGTGCATCCAACTTTGGTTAATTTCAGCAACCTATTGAGGGTTTACAAAATCAGTAGCAAACACATGCTGAACAACAGCTTGATTTTCAGCTTTGTTGGGTATGGAGCTTGTGAAGATGGACTAGCAGGCTATGGCGGATGAAACTCCATGGAGAGAGAGAGAAAGAGAGAACTCTTTCTTTATTGTTTGGGCGAAGTGTGGATTTCTTGGCAGCATATGACTACTCCTAAAAGGATGGGAAGGCAACTTTATTGGATGTTAATCTCCATATGGTTTGCTTTGAGACTAGCACTTTTGTAGGCTTTATGTATGCAGAGTTATCCTTGGACAAATATTGCAAAATTTTTCATTGAAAAGATTGGTAACTTGCATGGTCGCATGGTTATTCAAGTTTCTTAGTGGTATGTGTTAAATTCCACGAGACCTATTAAGGTCTCCTAGTCTTTTCTCATTTCTCATTTGATTGCATTCTGGCAAGAGATTTTGCATTTCGTAGTTTGGCGTCCTCCTGATCGTTGTAAGGGGGAGAATTTGTGCAAGGAGAAGTGCTGGCTACCTTTAGGTTGTTGGATTGACTTGATAAAGACTTGCAGTGAGATAAATTTAATCGGATGGCTTGCTTGGGGTTGTAGACAGTCCATGATGGTGTCATTCTTGGGCAGCCCTGTCTTTATTCTTTCTGACACATTCGTCAGTACCTTTGGGTGCTTGATGGCTATCATGACATTTGGTCGTCCTTACAGGAGTAGCTTGTGAGGTACTCTCCATTACTTACTTTACAAACCTCATCTCCTTGGTGGGATTGGATGTTTGTGCTACTTGATGATTTTGAGAATAGGTCATCTTATCAGATCTATCATCAGATGGTAGAGGTTAAGAGATGGGTCATTGGAAAGGCTTATAAAATATGGCATATTCGGGACAGAAAAAAGAAGTGATAGGAAAGGTTTCTCCAACTCTGGAAGTCTAAGATTCCTTATCAAGGTAAAGTTTTTATACGGAGGCTGCTTATTGGGGGTCTTTCAATTGGGGATGGTTGCATGCTCGCAAGATCTCTCGTGGTCGCTGTGTATTTTGCACTAATGTGATGAGACATTGCTTCATCTCTTTGTCTCTTGCCCTGTTGCTCAATAAATTTGGAGTTTTGTTTCCTATGTGTGGTGCTCAATGACTCAGCAGTGGATATCGGCTCGTTCGTGGATTATGGGAAGGATGCCTTCTATGTCCACCTTGCAATTAGATCATTCTTGCCTTTTTCATTTCCTTAGTTGGACAACTCTGTGGCATATTTGGCGTACTTAGAATGTCTTCATTTTTGATTTTGCCTTGGGTATCCATGGTCATGTGGCCCATGTTCGTGGTTTATTGTTATGACAGATATCTTTGGTTTTAGTTGGCTCGATTCTTCTTGACATTTTTACCACTTGGCTGGATATTGTTTACTCCACTCTGGATGTCCTTTCTGTGTGATATCTGTGTGTTATGGTCTTAGAAGCCTTTTCGCTTGATTTGTGTTGTTTTGTTTTTCTTAGCTTACTTGATGGCTTGATGTAAATATTGCCATTTAATTCAATTATCTTCATGAAAAATGAGAGAGAGAACTCTTGCAAGTACACACAAAGTGAAAGATAGATTGATATTGATAAGTGAGATATGAGGGATGAAGGTACAAGTGATAGGGCCTAAATATATAGACTAAGGTATCTACCTACACCTTTGACTCTTACTTAATGCTAAGTGGTGTAAAAGGTGTTCATACCTAAACACACCCTTTTATACAGAATAATGTGTGTTTACACGAGGATAAATAAATCTAACAAAGGCCCCTTTGGGTCATGGGTGATTAAACTCGTGACACGTAACATATGAAAACGAAAAAGGGAAAGTCTTACCTTGAAGAGGTAGTGTCTAATCCTGTACAATGATTCCAGAAAAGGAGACACATAAGTAAGAGAGATACAATATGAGATAGGTCGTGATATGGCCTATTGAGAAGTTGAGAGATCCAAAGCAAGTCATGATCTAGAGGTGCGCGTGTATGACTTCGAGACTGATCAAAAGCTAGGGTGGTTCAAAGGCATTGGTTATATGACCAGAGGTCAAATATGTGGGTATAGCTTTCGGGATCAACTTAGAGATCACGCACAAAGTGGTTAGAGTCTCCCCTAAAACATAACTCCCTAGTGAATCGGATGGAAAGGAAATAGAAAGTAATACAACTCATTTTGGATTAAATCTGGGCAGAGAACCCCACATAATTATTTAATAAGCGATGGAAAAGTCCGAGCACATGCATGAGCATGGCTAGTGTCTAATTCCAATGACACATTTATATTTATATTTTTAAATATTTAAATATTTTTTTAAAAAAAAGTCAAATGAAGAATCCTCCATTGATGTTGATGTCGAGGACATGGTGATCAATGTTGTTCGCTTGCAATGGCATTGGCAAACATTGGATGCTTGGCGGGTCCTTTTTCGATTGATGTTGAAGGGGCGAACTTGGGTGGTCTTCAATGTGTCGTCAAAGGCCCCAATTTGATGTAGAAAGGCTCCAGTATGATAAGCCCCAAATTTGGATGAATTTGAAAAAGCCCCAAATTTTTTGGTGATGAAATTTGGAAAATTTTTGTAGAAAATCGAAAGTCCCAAATTTGTGTGAAGGAATTTCAAGAATTTCGATAGAGATCGAAAATCCCCAATGTGCATGTGGACTACCTCTTACAAAAGTTAAGATTTTGAAGTAATTAATGTTTAATGTTAGAAACTTGTGTTGGGAGGAATGATCGTGGCATGTGCTACTGGCGTAGACAGATATGATAGGCCCAATCATGTGAAAGGTTAACAGGAGATGGCAGAGTCAGGCGGCAGATGGGATGTATGCAAGCAAATCTGATGGCTGATGCAAATGTGTTGAGACAGGAAATGAGGCAGGATGGCACTCAGTCTGTCAGGGGCCTAGTTGATTGCCATGCTGGAAAGTCAGGTGCCCAGATGTAGGCAGGCTGAGCGATTGCTGGAGCAGGTGGACTGCAGAAGCTGGTTGTCTCTCTCTCCTTCTTCTTCTTCTTCTTCTTCTTTTAATGTTGCTGCTCTTTTTCTTCAGCAGTGACTGTTTGGCAGCAGTCAAGCAAGTGTGCAAGCAGGTCACCATTGGTCAGAGACCACAAACTGGGTGGTAGAAGACAGAGCACACATATAGGGCTGGGCTATCAAGGCAGCACCAGTGTCTCTCGAATCGAACCTTGCTTTGATACCATTGTTGGGTATGGAGCTTGTGAAGATGGGCCAGCAGGCTATGGTGGATGGAACTCCATGGAGAGAGAGAGAGAGAGAGAGAGAGAGAGAGAGAGAGAGAACTCTTGCAAGTACACACAAACTGAAAGATAGATTGATATTGATAAGTGAGACATGAGGGATGAAAGTACAAGTGATAGGGCTTGAATCTATAGGTTCAGGTATCTATCTATACCTTTGATCCTTATTTAATGCTAAGTGGTGTCAAAGGTGTTTACACCTAAACATACACTTTTACACAAAATAATGTGTGTTCACACACGAGGATAAATAAATCTAACATGATCAAGGAATTGCTAAAGATGACGTGGTAGATGAGAGGGCTACTATTTTGGAAACTAAAACAGTCTCTAGATAGCTGTTAGATACATTACAGGACAACAAATAGCCCGTTCCATTTCTCGGAAAAACTAGAGCAGCCACTCGCCATGCATAGGGTAACTTGGTTGTGCAGGCACTTGTAGCTACTATATGCAGTGAGGAACATCTCTTTACATAATGCTTTAGAGGATGAGCATTGGATGGTAGCTATGTAGTCAAAAAAGAACTTTATTTATAAAATTGGCACATAGGAGTTATGTGACTTGCGTATTGGTAAGTGTGCTATAGGCACAAAGTGGGCTTACAAATTGAAATGTAGCTTTAATGGTAGCATTTATTGCTACATGGCACATCTTGTTATTGAAAGGTATGCCCAACAACATGGAATTGACTATGATGAGACGTTTGTGTTAGAGATCATAGCTAGGGCTGCACAGTCGGACTGCCACGTGGCAGTCCGACTGTCTGCAGCCCAGTCGGCTGCATTAAATGCAGCCGACCTGTCCTATTTTTTGGGCAGATTTCGGCTATTTATACCTGACGTCTCCAGCAGTCTCGTATACCTCTCGCACTCTTCTCTGTCGCAGATTACAGACCGGTGCCGTGCAGATTTCTGTCTCTGTTCATAGATTTCAGACAGCAGACAGTGCAGATTGCAGCAGACTTCGAGGTGGACAGCAGGTCGCATCGTCGAGGTGGAGACACGCAGTCCAGCGCATTGCGCCCATGTATATCTTTGTATTCAGCATTCTATATACAGCAGATCTTCATCATCCACTGTCTCTTTCTCTCCCTTCTCTCTCTGCGTTCTCTCTCTCTCAGTCCTACGCTTCCGCACCGCTGCACTCTGACAGTTTGCACCCACTTACATATGATCACCATTCATAGTGTCATTGCTTTGGCCACTCATTTTGATTTTCATGTGTATTAGTTGGATGTGAAGATTCCTCTTTGAATGGTGATCTTAATGAGGAGGTTTATGTTACACAACCTCTTGGCTTTGTTTAGAAAGGTTTAGAGAGCAAACTGTGCCGGTCGCATAAGGCCCTCTATGGTTTGAAGTAGGCACCTAGGGCATGGTATGATAGACAATTATTTTAGTGCCTAGAAAATTAATTCCACTTGTCAACAATTAAATTGGCTAGGCCAATTTTTCTCTTAAGTGTATGTGAATAATTATTGACTCTTAGACTAGCATTAATGAATTAATTAATGCTTAGTCTCTAATGTCATCATTGATATTAGTGGCCAATAAATTGGTAGAGGCCCAAATTTGACATTGGATAGCACCTAGTACGTGTCAAGCATAACTTATTACAACTTTAGCACACCAACTAATATCTTGAGATCTTGGGTTTCACATTATGAAATAATTAAGTTGCATCTCACATGTGCAAGTCACATTTGCACATTTGATTTACTTTTAATCAAATGCTAAGCAAAGTGTTGTGACAGAGAGCGCAAGGATGGAGACACGTAATGGTTTCTCACGGCAGAGAGACAGAGAGTGTAGAGTAGTAGAGAGGAGAGTGAGCACGACTTGCGGATACAAATGACGAGTGTACCTCTTTAGGTTTTATATATATATATATATATATATATATATATATATATATATATATATATATATATATATATATATATATACACAAATGACGAGTGTACCTCTTTAGGTTTTATCTATATATGAGAGTACAAATGTGCTAACGATGTGTTTACACCCGTGTACATATAAAAGGCATGGTGGTCCTTTATTCCCAACAACCTCCCACCTAAAGGCAATGTGCCTTAAGGGGAGAAAAGAATCAGCTAAGTCTAGGTATGTACAAAGTTGAAATACATATATCTATCCAACTCCCATCATCTGTCGGCAATGAGCAAACCGCTCTGCTGGAAGACCCTTCGTGTGAAGATCTGCAGGATTATCATTTGTATGCACTTTGATAAGCTCAATGCTCTTGCTGTCAAGTACATCTCTAATGAAGTGATACTTCACTTGTATGTGCTTCATCTTTGCATGAAAGACATGATCTCGTGCTAGCATGATAGTACTCTGACTATCACAATGGAGAACATGTAACTCTGTAATGCCAAGCTCTCCCACCAAACGCGAAAGCCATAAAGCTTCATTGCATGCCTCAGTGGCAACTAGATACTCTGTCTTTGTAGTAGACAATGCAACACACTTTTGTAGCTTGGAGATCCAAGAGACTGCTCCTCTTGTGAAAGTAAACACATATCCAAAATTGGACTTTTTGCAATCCGCATGACCAGCATAGTCTGCATTTGTAAAGCCAACGACAGATGCCTTTTGCTTTCCAAAGCAGATGGATAAATCCTTTGTGCCTTTGAGGTATCTCATAATACCTTTCACTGCTTTCCAATGCTTTTTACCAAGGGTTCCATGTATCTGCTAACCACTCCTACTACAAAGGCAATGTAGTAGTGCAGGACGTGTAGTAACCATAGCATACATCAAACTGCCAACAGTTGAAGCATATGGTATCTTGGCCATTTCAGCCTTCTCATCATCAGATGTAGGGCTGTCCTCTGCACTGAGTTTCACATATGGAGGCAATGGAACCCCAATTGTTTTCCCCCTTACATATTGAAATGCCGCAAAACCTTGGAGATATATTCCTGCTGAGATAGATAGAGTAATTCTTTTGACCTATCTTTGACTATTCGCATGTCAAGAATGTGATCTGCATCACCAAGATCTTTCATGTCAAAGCTGCCATGAAGACATTGCTTCAGTGAGTCCAAGGCATGAGTATCCCTGCAAGGAATCAGCATGTCATCAACATACAGAACCAAGATAATCAGGCTACCATCTGCTGCCTTCTTGGTGTATAAGCAGTGATCCACTTGACTTCTATGAAAACCTTGAGACTGCATAAATGTATCAAACTTACGATACCATTCTCTTGGTACTTGTTTTAGCCCATACAAACTCCTTTTGAGTTTATATACCATCTTCTCTTTCCCTTTTTCCACAAACCCTTCAGGCTGCTGCATATATGTCTTCATGCAAATCACCATGTAAGAATACAGTCTTTACATCCATTTGTATGAGCTCCACATCTTCAGCTGCAACCAAGCCCAAAATGGTTCTCAATGTAGTCATCTTGACTACAGGAGAGAAGATCTCATCAAAGTCAACTCCATGTTCCTGTTTGTATCCCTTCGCGACCAATCTTGCCTTGTACTTTGGCGAGGAACCAGAAGTGACCTTCACCTTGTAAACCCATTTACATGGAAGGGTTTTGTGCCCTTTTGGCAACTGCACCAAGTCCCAAGTGCCATTTTTCTC
Organism: Lygodium microphyllum; assembly: GCF_053477565.2. Lineage (NCBI taxonomy): Eukaryota > Viridiplantae > Streptophyta > Polypodiopsida > Schizaeales > Lygodiaceae > Lygodium > Lygodium microphyllum. Next base: position 143,991,625 of record NC_141141.1, read on the forward strand.
AAGAGATTCCATCTTTGACAACATGGCTTTATACAATTTCTTGCTGTCCTGTCTGTCCATTGCTTCCTTGAAGCAAGATGGTTCACCACAGTTTGTCAACATGACATAATGAGCCACATTGTTTGCACCAGGAACGAATCTATTAGGTTGTCTAGTAGCCCTAGATGATCTTCTAACCCAATGATCATTGTTTGTTGGCTGTTGAGCTTGCAAATTCCATTTTCAGCTGGCTGTCTTGGCATTTCAGCCTCCAAATCAGCATTAACAGCTTGCTGTCCTGGCTGTTCTTGCACATTGAGTGGCTCAACATTATGGGCAGTGACTGGCTGATTATTTCCAGCATTATTTTTTGCATTTGTAAGTTCATTTAGAGCAGGTATTTGCTGCTGTACAACGGGCACATTTTGTTGTCCAAAAGGTATTTCTTCTCGGAATACAACCCTATGAACCTCCTCAGTCTTTTCGGGCTGTTTATGCATGTGATCTTCTCAGAAGATAACATCATTGCTTCACACTACTTTCCTTTTCTCGGGATCCCATAATCTATACCCTATTTTACCTTCATTACCATATCCTAGGAAAATACATTAATAAGACTTTGGCTCAAGTTTGCTATGTTTTTCCTTACGTATGTGCACAAATGCTTTGCAGCCAAACACTTTCAAGTGTGCATACAAAGGTGGCTTGCCCGACCACGCTTCTTGAAGAACTCTCTCCTCCCAAAGACCTGTTTGGTGACTGATTAATCAAGTGTACAACTGTCATAATAGCCTCTGTCCAAAAACCATGGGGTAATGCAGCATGAGACAACATCGTATGGATCTTATCTTGTATGGTCCGATTCATATGCTCTGTAACTTCATTTTGGAGTGGATTATGAGGGGCAGTGAGCTTCCTCTTTATCCCTTTGCTGTCATAAAATGCTTGAAAGGCCTTGGATACATATTCCCCACCATTGTCAAAGCGAAGACACTTAAGTGTCTTATCAGTCTGATTTTTAACCAATGCCAATAAATTTTTAAACTTGTTAAGCACTTCATCCTTGCTACGAATAGGGTAAACCCATACCTTCCGTGTAGCATCATCGACAAAGGTGACAAAATATTTATTTCTCCCTAAAGATAACTTTGGCATCTGACATACATCGGAATGTACTAACTCTAGAGGAGAAGATTTCAGCGAAAGAGACTTCTTATGAGACGTCTGTGTATGTTTACTATAAACACAATGATTACAATGCTCAAAATCAGCATAACAAAGACAAGGCAAGTAACCCAAACGAGAAAGCACTTTCATTCCAATTTGACTCATGTGTCCTAACCGGCCATGCCACAAAGAAACACTTGGTTGCTCGATCGCGACAACAACACGATCACTCACACCAGATACATGGAGAGGATACAAGGTATTACTTTTACAACCTCTGACAATCACTCTAGATTCCTTACAGATTTTCCATTTCCCATCACGAAAGGTGGTATGAAATTCATCGTCATCTAGCGGCCTTGTGCTAATCAAGCCCTTCTTGAGTTGAGGTACATGCTGTACATGCTGAAGTGTGAAGACAGAACCATGCTGAAACTGCAACTGCACATTGCCAATACTTGTAATGTCACATGCATAGTTGTCCCCAAGATGGACAACACCATGTCGACCCCCTGTATAGTCAAAGAACCACTCACGATAAGGGGTGACATGAAAAGCAACACCTGAATCTAGAATCCAAGTATGCATGTCATCATCCGTATCTACAAGTAAAGCATGTGTAGTAAAGTGTGAATAGACCAAGAGTACATCATTCCCACTGTCACTGTCATGAGTGACTACATTCACCTCTTCAATTTTAACACTGCTCTTCTTAGGTTGACTCTCTTTCTTCTCTTCCTTACTATCATCCGTCTTCGTGCCCTTTCCTTTCTCTTTCTTCCATTTGTAGCAGTCACGTTTAAAGTGACCCTTCTTGCCACAATGATGGCATTCAACATCCTTGCTACGTGATTTACTGCGTCCCTTGCTATCAGATTTGTCTTTCTGTTGTGATTTGCCCCTAGTATGCAAAGCACAGGAAGACTTACTGGATGCATTGTTCTGCTGATTCATTTCTTCCATGAGTAGAGCACTCTCTACGTCAGCATACAAAAGGATCACATTAGAATTGCTCATAGCAGTCCTGAATGTATCCCAACTCTTTGGCAGAGTGCAAACCAAGAACGCAGCCTTAAATTCTTCATCAATCATGAACTTCATGGCAACCGGCTGGCTGAAAATGGAGTCAAACTCACTTAAGTGAGTAGACATTGTTGTACCCTCTTTCATACGGAAATCCATAAGCTTTTTCAACCAATACACTTTGCTTGCGGCACTCTTTTGTGCATATAGTTCTTTCAGTCGAGTCCAAAGAGCATAGGCAGAATCCAAACCTTCAATGTTAAACAGCAAGGCATTAGAGATCGATAGCTCGATGGTTGAGCATGCAAGCTTCTTAAACTCATCCCAATCTTCCTATTCCATATTTGCGGGCTTTGCCCCTTTGGTCTTAATTGGCTTTGCTTGCTTCTTTTGCAACAGGATATTGTAGCATTGTTTTTGCTAGATTGCAAAATTATGTGCTCCTTCAAGCTTCTTAATGTGCACGAGATTACTACTGTCACTGCTGCCAGCCATGATTTTTCAGCCCAAATGTGACCAAAAAATTCAGCAAATGCAGGCCCAAACAGCACACAAGTGACCAAGGTACAAACAATTACCCACTAGCAATAAATAACTAGATAGAAGCAGAAATTTCAGACCTGCAAATAAATTTTCAGAAGCAGTAAACCTTGTGCTACAGCACTCCACAACTGATTACAGCTGTTCCAAGGGCAAATACATCACATTACATGAGAAGTCCCAAATTTTAGCTGCAATTTTTGTTGTACATGCGCCCACAGGCACAAAATTTGACACACACGATTAAAAGCCCCAAAATTTTTATGCTCAAAGCATCAACCATACATCTGCACTGTCTTTGACATGCATAGAACAAGCTAATTTTGCCAAAATAGAGCAATTTCAGCAAAACCCCCAAATTTTCCAAGTGCTAGATGTCCAAATTGCATGAAATTAAACCCGCATCTACATAAAATGACCAAATGGTACACAATTTTGCCCAAACAGCAAAAACCCCAAATTGCACGGGGTCTAATGTGCATCAATGTCGAGAAATTGGGTAAATTTCAGCCCAATTCTTGCATGTACATGAAAAGCCCCAAATGTCGAAGCAGGTCGTCGCCCGTCACCAGTCCGTCGCGTGTTGTCCCCGTCTGACACCTGCAGCAGCCTGTTGACTAGTCTTTGTCAGTCCTATCGCTTGTGATGCCTGCAGCCTGGTTGCGTGTGGTCTATTTAGCTGCCCTATTGCGTCTGCAGCAACTGTCGCCTACTCTCCAACAGCCTGCCTTCTGCAGCCCACAACCTGCTCGCGTGTGACAACTCCTACTCGCCTACTAGCCTTCTATTGTTTCTTGCAGCGTGTGGCTTGAGCTTCCTGGTCGCCTCAACCATGTCTCCTGCAGCTTGCGACCTGTTTAGTCTTGAGAAGCGTGCACTCCTTGCTCGCTTACCAGTTTGTTGTGACAGAGAGCGTGAGGATCAAGACACGTAATGGTTTCTCAAAGCAGAGAGAGAGAGAGAGAGAGAGAGAGAGAGAGAGAGAGAGAGAGAGAGAGAGAGAGAGAGAGAGAGAGTGCAGAGTAGAGAGGAGAGTGAGCACGACTTGTGGGTACAAATGACGAGTGTACCTCTTTAGGTTTTTTAGATAGATATATATATGAAAGTACAAATGTGCTAAGGGTGTGTTCACACCCTTTCACATATAAAAGGCACGGTGGGCCTTTATTCCCAGCACAAAGCATCAAAATTTCACGTCCTTGTGACAGAATAGAGTGTTCTGATGGAGAGAGTCAGTAAATGAATGTATAGAATAAAGGTAGTCAATATCCTATTTATAGAGACATTGGTAGTCTTGAGTGGCACCCCAGAATGTGGCTGCCCAATACTTTGTGGGGCGGTAAGTGTGAAACCATGATCAATTAATGAACAACAACCAACACAACTCCACCCCCACCCCCCCACCCCCCCCCCCCCCCCCCCCCCCCCCCCCACCCCACCCCCCCGGGACAAAAAAAAGAAGGCCCAAAAGGGTGCCATAAGAGGTGTGAGATAGAGAAAAGATCTATCCTATTACCCAAGTGTTCCACGTGTAAGGTGACCTCTAGTGAAGAACAATAGACATGATGAGTTGATAGTACCTGAAACTCAACCTTGAGAGAGAAGTCACAAGCTCCGTGACTCCATGCTAGAAGGAATACAAAGGCCTAGCCACCAAGTCATTGTTGAAATATTCAAGGCCATGAACTGGGGAGAATATATAGATCCTAGGTATCAATGAGTGAGATGGCATGGAGATGTCAACTACCCAAGAAGGTAAAGGGTTTGTGAAGAATCTCACCATGAGTAGGGACCCCCTTTGAAGCTAGAGGAACAAGATCCCCCTCGAAAGTCCAAGAAAGATGATTCTTGTTGAATCCCTTTTGAGAAAACAAGGGAATCTAAAAACTCATGGATCATAGGAATCATGGCCTTTGGAGTGTCTGATGACAAAGAAATGTTGCTTGCGGTGCCGAAGAAGGTATCTGGGACTCCAATGGAATAGAAGCTAGGGAATCTAAAAACTCATGGATTGTAGGAATCGCCGTCTCTGGAGTGTCTGATGACAAAGAAATGCTGCTTGTGGTGCCGAAGAAGATATCTAGGGCCCCAATTGAATAGAAGCTAGACAACCCCCAAAGGTAATCTCTTGAACCTGAGTAGAAGAGGGAGTGGAGGGAGGGGTATCACATAGAAACTCCTTGATACCTGCATTGGAGTTGGTGTCTGTAGGTGTTGAGAAACCCTTCACTCGCAGTTTGCATTTTTTGTGTTTTTGCGTTTTGTGTTTAGGGTTTGCGTTTTGGGTTTGTAGTCCCAAAAAAGGGCGCCATCCTTGACTGACTGTGCCTATTTATAGGCCACTCTCTCATTCATTCCTAACGGCTGATTCATTCAGTCTGTCACCTCTTCTCTCCAGGCTCTCCACTACCGTCACACCCCTTCAGGAGGACATTGCGGTTTGTGGTTCGTGGCTGTCTTCATTATCTTCTTTGTGCTACGGCACCCTTGGTCCCTTGTATCACATTCACTCCATGATTCAGAACTTCATCATTCCATTCATCAGAGTTTTTTCTCTCTTCTTTTCTCTTCTCCATGTTTGGCAAGTTCTCTCCGTGTTTCTTCCCACAAACCCTACTGTCTCGCTGGTACGTCATCTTTTGACATGGTATCAAAGCTGGATCTGCTCAAACAAGGGCAAAGATCCTCCACTCCAGTGAAGGCAAAGACCGGTAGCGGGTTCGGCAACCACTTCTCTTCTTCTTCCGCTACATCAAAATCTCGTTTTTGCAGATTTCAGGTGTTTCAGCTTGCTGCCCATACCCCGTTCACGAAGGACATCTCAGTGGAAGTTGTCCATTGCTGTCTCCATCAGTTGACGCCTGATTTCGAGTTCTCCTGTAGGCTGTCCTGCTTGCGTTTTTAGTCTTTCTCTCTCCTGATGCCTGTGTTTTTAGTCTTTCTTTCACTATTGCCTATGTTTTTAGTCTTTCTCTCCTCACTTGCATTTTTAGTATTTCTCTCTGCTCTCCTGCATTTTTCTACTGGTTGCAACCTGTTACTGCTGGTAGCATCCTTCTCCCACTGGTAGCTCACTTCTAGCCCTTCCACCACTTGCGGCGGACATTGCGGTTTGTGCTTCACACTGCCCTCACATCCGTTGAGGCAGATATTGCGGTTCATGGTTTGTGGCTGACCTCTTCCACCTCTTCCTTCTTCAACAAGGCACACTGGTACCCATGGCTTCTTTACCAATAGATTGCCAGATTACTGGGCGCTTCTACTGTGGCATCATCGGACACACCACAAAAGATTGCCGACTTTGACCTTTACTTCCCACCCCCCTGGAGTATATGCGTCTTTCACTAGGCACTTTTGTGCCACCTCTGCTTTCTGGGCTACAGAGATCGTTCTGCATCGGCTATTAGAATAATATGCTCAAGGCAATAAGACGCATCCGATGTGCACTAAGTCCTTTCGAGCACATGGAGGATTAATTGGCGCTACAACCTCATGGAGATCATTGCAATGCCAGTGGCAGTCTTTTTCCACTTATTTTTAGGTACAATGGTTTCCATGATCTACGGATTTGTAGTCCACTCCATTGAGAGACAGCGATTGTTTGATATCGTCTCCTCCTCAATCTGCTCCTTCGAGAGATAGTGGTTGCTCCACTCCTTCCTCTTCTTCGGCTACCCAGTCTGCTCCAGTGAGAGACAACAATTGTTGCCCACCTCTTGTTCATTTTGAGCTCCATCCTTCCCCACCCTCAACAACTCAGGTTTGAGAGGCTACCTTTGGGTGCTCTTCAGCACCCTAGATACCTTCTTCGGTATGACCAGCGGCACTGCCTTCGTCATCAGGCATTTCGGAGTCTGTGATCCATGAGTTTTTGGATTCCCTATCTACTTCAGAGGGGGATTCAGAGGGGGATGTTATTTCTTTGCCCTCAGAGGGGGCATCTACTTCTTCTTCAACTTCAGCGGAGGCCCCTCCACCTCCCACCTCAGAGGGGGAACCTACTCCACATGAAGTTCTTCACCCATCCTCTACTTTCTTGGGGTGGCTGTCTTCGACCAGTCATCTCTTCTACTGATACCCAGGATCTTCAGGTACCACCTAGATTGGGACCTCGAAGGTTCAGCGGCGACTTGGTGACGAGGCCTTCGTATTCCTTTCAGCATGGATACACGGAGCTAGTGGCTTCTCTCCCGAGGTTGAGTTTTGGGTTCTCTAGCTCACTCTGTTTACTGTTCTTTACTACAAGTTCCCTTTCTGGTGGAAATCTTGGATCTTTGGGATCCTCTACATCTTCTTCCTTCTCTTCTTTTTGCCTTCGTCCCTTGGTCAGCATGGAGCCACCTCCCGAGATCGAGTACGGGCATATCCTTATGGTTCTCGGCACCACACAAAGCCTGATATTCCTCCTATCCATTGCATGATTTCATCATCTTTGTACTAGGGCGCTTGGACAAGTGAACAATTTTCCCACGAGGGACACTGTCCAAGTGGCACCTGCCGCATGAGCATTCTTCAGCATATAGCATTGTACCTCCATCTCACTCTTCTCTTGTTCCCCTTTTTGGGCCTGAGAGGGGGTGTTGAGAAACCCTTTACCCGCAGTTTGCGTTTTTGCATTTCTGCGTTTTGCGTTTAGGGTTTGGGTTTAGGGTTTGCAGCCCCAAAAAGGAGTGCCATCCTAGATTGACTGTGTCTATTTATAGGCCACTCTCTTATTCATTCCTAACGGCCGCTTCATTCAGTCCGTCACCTCTTCTCTCCAGTCTCTCCACTATCGTCACACCCCTTCAGGAGGACATTGCGGTTTGTGGTTCGTAGCTGTCTTCATCATCTTCCTTATGCTATGGCATCCTTGGTCCCTTGTATCACATTCAATCCATGATTCGGAACTTCATCATTCCATTCATCAGAGTTTCTTCTCTCTTCTCTTCTGTTCTCCATGTTTGAGGAATTGAAAATGGGTAGGGGAAATATTTGTAGCGCATAATGTTGGTCTCCAAGATGCCTCATTGCCTCATGGGGTCTTAAGAGTCTCCTTTTGCTTTTCGAACAGTATGCGCTGTATCATTCTTTTTGAAGGTAAATCTGTGCATCTTGCCCAAAATACATCCCTTGCATGCATAAGGAGGTGGAGTCTCCATTGGAGGCAATGTATCTACCATATAACACCTTTGAAGGGCCATCAAACTCCCAAAACTCATATGTCCATAGCGGGCACGCCATAGCTCTACATTTTGCATAGTGGGCGATAGAGTAGTGACTGCCAGAGTATCATGAGACTATGCGCCATAGGTATTTAACGAAAACAAACCCTTATATAGGGTCCTAGACAACTTGAGTGCATAATCAATCTCCCTGTTGCTAACAATGCGTTTGTCATCTTCAAAGATGGCCTAAAAGCCATGCTTGTTAAAAGTAGAGATAGACAATAGGTTCTTTGTAATGCTAGGTACAAACGAGACATCTAGAAGCATGAAGTCAGAGCCATTTGCAGCAATAATAGTGACTGTCCCAATGCCACAAATATCATAATTGCTGTTGTTCGCGCATGTAACACGCTTCTCAGTAGGGGCTGAGTGCAAAAAAGGAAACAAACTTCCTAGAAGTGATGTGCTTTGAAGCTTCACTATCAAAATACCATGTCTATGTTGCATTTCAGCAGCATTAAATGTTGAATCAAGCATTGAAGAATCATAACTACAAGTTAGAAATGCATAGTTGTTCTCCATAAATTTGGCTGAAGCATCACCATCATCAAATTTGCTGACTGATGTCTTTTGGACAGCCAAACTGGAGTCCTTTTTCTTCTCTTTGGCTAATCTCTTACGCCATTCATCAATATAGTGACCAGACTTTTTGCAATAATGACATTTTTCCTTCTTTTTAGAATTTTGTGTGTCTTGGACAGCCTTATTTGATGGCTGTCCAGCATCATCCTTTTGCTGATTTTTTACATTTTGCTTGACTTTTTCTTTGTCTTTGAACTTGGAAAGCATAGCCACATCTCCTGAACACAATGCAACATTCTTTCGAGTACATCTCCTGAACACAATGCAACATTCTTTCGAGTCCGTTCCTCTTGCAATAAGAGGCCTTCCAACTCCACAAATGTAAGGGGCTATTGCCTCCCCCCCAAAAGACAACATCGAAGAGGTGTGGAAACCAAGATACAACTTTGGAAGAGAGTTTAGTGTGGTGTTTACCAATTCAGCATCTTGAATGATTTCATCCACATTGAGCAGTTGCTTGCGCAAATCCTATATGTGAGGAAGGTGATCTGTCATGCTATCACCCTTATCCATGTCCACATTGGCCAACTCTCTATGGAGTTAAGATATTTTGGTCTCGTTACGTGCTGCAAACATATACTCAAGTACATTCCATGCTGATTTTGAGGTCTTACAAGATCGGATGTTTGGAATGATCGATCTTTTCACTAACAAGGTAATCAAAGAAAGTGCATGTGCATCTTTTGAGTCCCATCTCCTCTGATCCGACTTTGGAGGGATTTTAGTGTGGTGTTTACCAATTCAGCATCGTGAATTATTTCATCCACATTGAGTAGCTACTTGCGCAAATCCTACATGTGAGTAAGGTGATCTGTCATACTATCACCCTCATCCATGTTCACATTGGCCAACTCTCTATGGAGATAAGATATTTTGGCCTCGTTACATGCTGTAAACATATGCTCAAGTATATCCCATGCTAATTTTGAGGTCTTACAATACCGGATGTGTGGAATGATTGATCTTTTCATTGACAAGGCAATCAAAGAAAGTGCATGTGCATCTTTTGAGTCCCATCTCCTCTGATCGTTGATAGTAGGAGTGGTAGTAGCACCAGCAATCTTTCCTCTACCGTTATGCTGAGATGTTTGAGGTGCAAGATTTCCTGGTTGTTGCAAATCACTTGTAACATAGTCCCACAAGTCCTTCGCTACGAGAAGGTTGCAGACCATAAAACTTTACAACAGGTGGTTTGATCCATCAAGTTTGTCCTCCCATTAGTCCCTTGACATGCCATGCTATCAGTAATGGACAAAAATTTGCAACCGAATACTTCTCTGTTGAAGTACGGATTGTACTCCTCAGAGTATCAAAAATTCCCTTAAGATTATGCAACAACTACAGATAAACGCCAAAGTGTGCCCAATTTGACCCAAATCAGTTTTCAGCCAAGAAATAACAGCAATGCACTGTTGTACCACACCTGCCTCGTAATACGTGACCTCAAAAGTACAAATTATAGCAACTTAATGTCGATTCTTACCAAAATTTACTGAAATTTTCCAAAACTTTTTGCTCAATTTGATTGTAAGAGTAATTAAATGCTGTTGTACCGCTTGTTTGTTACCTTGGAATGCATGCGGAGTAAAAGCCTTAAATTTCTTTCTAAAATTTAAAAGAAATGGAAAAATTTGTACATTTCAGCTTGAATTTTTGCAATAATGTCACCTTGGTGTGCATGTCAACAATGAAACTGCCTCTTGATGCGTGCTAGAGCATCTAGGACAAAAAGCTTCGAATTTCTTGCACAAATTTTGATGAAATTGTGCAATGTTGGCATTTCCAATGAAGATTGCCATGTGGGACTGCAAATCGGGCAAAAGCCCCTAAATTGTTAGCAGGAATGTCAAATAAATTGTGAAATTTCTTCGAGTTGGTGGTCAATTTCAACTCCAATAGTGAAAATTGACAAAAGCCCAAATTTTGGGTGGTATGAGTGAGATTCGGAAAGAGATTGCCAAAATGGATGAGAAATTGCAGAAATTTCGAAAAAACCCCAAACCTGAAAATTAGAATTTTTTCACTTTTTAGGGTTTGCAGAAAATTGCAGCTAGGGCTGAGAATATGGCGGACAAAGGTGAGAAAATAAGGGGCAGAGCTGAAAATAGCAACAGCTCCTCCAAAACAGTAGCTCCTCGGGTTGTGTATGGGACCGCACGTAGGGCTACGTGCAGGCTGAAAACAGCAGTAGCTCATCCTTCTCTTCCTCGGGCTGAGAGTTGGCTGACAGCAACAAGACCTTAGGCGGGGTAGCACTCGTTGATGGTGGTTGAATGGAATCTGCGTGTAGAAGTTGCTTTGATACAAATGTTGGAAAATGACAATCAGCTATGGAGGAGAGAAAAGAGAGACAATGAGTGTGCGCTAAAGCAAAAGAGTAGAGTGTATTTGCTAAATTGAAAGAATGAGAATGAAAGGTACAAAATAGGTCTAAGATAGACCTAGCTTTAACTCAACTAGAGTTAACTGACTCTAACTCTAGCTCTAAGAGTGGTGACACAACTTATAACTTTTGCTGTGTACACAGTAAGAACTAAAAAGTAACTAAAGACAAACATTGGGCATTGCCCATAGAATTGGCAAATTCTAGCAGAAGATGCATGTGCTCCAGTGGGATAGGGAGGAAAGGTCGATGTTGACAATCTTCGGTGGTATGATCGTTTTTGCTGCAAGAGGAGCACCTAGTGGTTGGTTCTTTTGTCTATGGAGAGGCCATAGCGTTGGTGTGGCAAACCTATAAAGGGAGGGTAAGGAAGAAGAAGATAATCGTATCTCCTGATGATGTAGTTGAAATAGGGGGAAATTTGAAGGTTTTGTCGGACCTACAACCTTTGTTTGCCATCTTAGATAAAGAGGATCTTTAGCTTTCTGAGCACCTCTGCTTTGATACCATGTCAAGAAAAGTGACAGGATGATATGCACTCATACCATATCAGAGAGACATAAGGGTTTGTGGGAAGAAACATTCTATGGCAAACACTGAGAGCAGAAAATTCAAAGAAGAGTGAAGAATGATGAACATTGAATCATGCAGTATAGATCGTGTTGATACAATGGAGCAATGCTGTAAGATGACTGCACTGTCTTGGTTGATGAAGTGGTAGTACCTGTAGGGAATCTGCATAGTGAAGGGAGTGAAATTTAGTACTGTGTGCAATAGGGTATCGAGGTAAATGCTGAATGGTGAAGGACAGCTGTCGAGGGAGCTGAATCTAGACCTCAAGTGCCATTGGAGAGAAGAACGAAGATCACTAGCAACCATTGCACTCTAGAGTTAGGAGGACAATAGGGCAGCCAGAGGCCCAATCTTGGTATGGACACTCAGCATGAGTAGTGTGCTGAAAGTGCAGGCTTCAATTTGGAGGCGGGTCGTTCAAGGCCTCATAATACTGAAGACCAGCAACAAGTGGAAGAGGATTTTGATTCCCATTTTTTGAAGGCACAACCAAGGACAACAACTGAAATGTTTTCCCAACTTGCAAAAGATCCTCGGTTTACTGAATTCTTGAATTGAACTAAGGACAACATGGGTAAAAAGAAGAAATCACAATCAAAAGCTTTCAAGAAGCTTGAGTCGCCAAAGGTTGATGCAACACCGTCTCAAGAAGCACAAAATGCTAATAATGAGCAAAATTAAATGTTGACATTGGGGCAAGGACAATAGATGCAAATCCATACTAAGCTCTTGCTATTTACTCTCATGATCACCTAGATTCTTAGAAGTTTCAAATTGTTGCAAAACGGTTCACTTTCAGTAATTCCAGCTTGACTAGCATTAAACATTGCATCTAGCAGACCAACTTCAACCTCATGTACACCAAACATGCTAGTAGCACCAAATGCATTACTAAGCATCCTCATTTGCATACTATTGGGGACCATTCCAATGTGATCGTACATGGGATCTTGCATTTCACCTTCCAGCCTAGGATACATTTGCCTATACATTCCATGCATTATTGGGGTTAGATGGAATGGAGGAAAGAGTGGAGTGGGGTTTTTTGAGTTCTTAGCTGTGTATCAAATACGTTTGTGCCTTGCATACCAAATGAACTGATACCATTACTAGTCATAGCATGAAACACAGATCATCCTTCAAAGTACTCTGAATGTCCCACATTTGGATGCATATCTTACTCTCCAAAAGGAATAATGTTTGCATTTTTAAGATTCCCATATGTTTGCTATCCTTGCTTCAAAGGAAACATCTACATTTGCTCATTTGTTACCGTGAGTGCATTCAAAGGTGTACATGCTCACCTTTATTGGTACATGCTATCCCAGACCATTGGATCATCTTCTGATGATGCATCACTATAATGTGATTCTTCATTTCTTAAGAAATGGTTGCTGAGTTTTATGATAGTTGAATACAACTTTAGCAAATTGCTTGCAATCTTGACTTGCAATCAGGTGCCTCGGTCCACCTACTTGAGAGAGTTGATGTATCCTAGCGATGAAACCATGGAGCCAGCCTTTCATTTTACAAAAGGGTGGTGGAGTCCTAAAATTAATTGATTTATGGCAATTTTCAAGTAATAAATTCGCAAAATTAATAATAAATTGAAAATTCAGCACTTTATCACTTTGAGCTAGAATGCCCTCAAGAATTTGAGATGAGGTGACACCCAATTGGTCCCAAAACATTGGTGCCCCTTGCGGTATGTCTTTTCACATGAATTCTGAACTCTTGTTGTACAATTAAGAATCAACTTAAATCCTCGAGAAGAGTCAGGACCTACCTAGAATTTAAGAGTGATTATCGCTCCAAGGATTTAGATCCAAGTGGACATTGTCTAGCTCTCTAAGTATCCTCTCCACTTGTTGATTGAGCCAATTCTCTGTGACATTTGAAATACTTTGTTATCCTCTATAACCAACAATTACAAAATCCAATTCGCTCCTTGCTTCCACAATCAGGGAGGCCCAAATTGAATCCAATCTTGTTGCGTGAAAATCAGCTGACCTATAGACCCACAATCTTACCCATTTTGCTGTCCTTTAGTTGAATTTACATCGGTAGCCTTTCTCAATCACTAAGGCAGGCATATACTCGCTTCCCAATGTTGTTATGCCTACCCTAATTCTTGTTGAATATATATTGAGGATAAGAAATTGGCAATCCCCAATACATTTAACTTCAAATCTAAGGCTCCAAGCTTCAATTTTCATTGCAGATTCAGCATGCATCTGACATAGATGAGGGAGAATGAACAAGAGGCAGAATTCAGTTCCAGCCCTAGAGATAATGACCAGCAGTAAATATCCCCGAATTGCCTCTTGATTACAAGCACATTTGGGCAGAAATTGGGTCTTCTCCTCTTGCATGCAAGCCACTTTGACTGCAGATAAGAAATCTTTTTCAGATTTTTTGTTCTCTTAGTTTTCTAGAGAATCCCTATGCTGCATGGCTGAAATTCGAAGGCACACACTTCTCAAGATAGCTGAGAAACCCTAAATTTTGGAGAAATTTAGAGCTGTACCAGAAAATTCATCTCTGAATATCCAAGATTGATCAATCTAGCAGTGCATTGGAAGAGAGAGAAAATTGCTGAAGATAGAGAGAGAATTTTGATTTTTTTTCACATAGAAACTGTCCTAACAGTGGTCACCAGCTGCAAATTAGGGTCCTATTGCCATCAACTATCCAGATTAGGGTTCAGTTACTGTCCTTTGCTCGAGATTGTCAAATTAATTGTTGTCAACTGCCCCCAAATTGGTTTTCATAGCCTTCTCCAACCTTGCATAGCCCAAAATCCACCGTAGAGTGGAAAAGAAAGAGCCCAACGTGGAAGATACACTTGCATATCATGCAGAAGATGCCCTAATAGTAGCCACCAGCTGCAAATTAGCATTCTACTATTGTCAATTGTCCATATTAGGGTTCAGTTGCTGTGCTTTGCTCCGGATTGTGCATTAATTGTTGTCATTTGCCCCCAAACTGGTCTTCACAACCGTCTTCAACCTTGCATGGCCCAAAATCCATTGTAGAATGGAAGAGATAGAGCCCAACATGGAAGATATACTTGCATATAGCCCAAACCTAACTCAAACTTGACATTTGGCAAATTCCCATTCTCATTAGGGCCTCCACATGCAAATTTGAGCTGCATAGCCCTTTGACCTTGCCTTCATTAAAATAACTTTAAAGTGCTGCCTAACACCAAATTTTGAATTCCTAACCTCTTTGAATGTGTAAGTGTTGAGACTTTTCACAAATTGCTGCCCATACTCAATTTTAACTTCTTAATCTCTTTGAACCTGTAAGTGTTGAAACTTTTTACAAACCTTAGTCTAGGATATTAAATTATATCAATGTCTAACCCCCATAACACCAGTAGTCATTTCCAAGGGAAATTCAATGTTCTTGATCAAGATCTGTTGACCTAGGTACTCCATTGACACCTATCCACAAATACTTCCACCAATGTCCCCCATTGCCCAAGCGAGGATAATTTGTCATCATGATACACATTCAACTTTATCTCTCATGTGCACCATGCGTGCATAACTCAAGCGTTCCAACTTAAGTATCTCAAGAACATTAAGTTAAAAATTCATGTCCTCATGACATTGGTCCTAGAGGCATGGAGGCATGAGACACCATTGTATCATCATTGTACATAATTCATCATTTCATTCCTTCTCTAGTTAGTTACTTCATTCATTATTAGTGTTTTTGTACCTTTTGTTGTCTTCACTACAAACCCTTCCTCTTCTTCACATTCTCTTAGACCAGTACTAGGGTTTCCCTATGCTTTCTTCATATAACCTTCATGGGAGTGGGGGAAGGGATGGCAGGGATGATCTACTGACAAGAGGTCAACTTACCAGCTTGATAAGTTGCTGTGGACAGAAGAGGTGGTGGCATGCCCTTGAGTAGAAAACTCAGGCATGGAATGTGTAAATTGCTTTAGGATGTCTGCCAAGGATTTTGGGCTTCACCCATTGCAAAAACAGAGGTCTGTGCTGTGGATGTCTGCCAAGGATTTTGGGCTTCACCCATTGCAAAAACAGAGGTCTGTGCTATGGAGCATGAAAACACAACATTCTTGCAAAGACAGCTCCTCCAACCTTGAAAGTGACCTTATGCATATTGCTAGGTTGTTCACTCGTTAAGTGAGAAGTTTGTGTATTAGAGGGAAGGCTTCAAGCTGCAAATGCAGCCTCTTGCAGCCATGAACTGTTAGCATACTGGTTGATTGGCAGCAGAAACCGTTGTTCCGCAAAAACACAGGATCCTTCAGTGACAAGCATATTGCCAAGACTTAATGAGGTAGGAGAGAAGCAAAACATAGCTTTCTAGCTTGCTGCTCTGTGAAATGGGATTGAGGTAGTCGATTTCTAGTCAAATGTAGCTCTCTTGGCCTTAAGGTTCTGGCAACCGCATGCTGGCTGCTGTCTTAGAATGGAGGAGTGAACATTAAGAAATACTGAGGTTTCTTCTCCTTCATGATAGGATTGTTCTACCATATGGGAAGAACATGATATGACGATAGAGTGTGTAGCAATGCACTGATCCATGAAAGCAGTGTGTACAGAGTTGGTGGGACGAATCTCCAGACATAACACGAGTTAGTGGAGGGGGGCAAAAAAGATGCAATGCACATCCCCTAACCATAGTACACGAGGACATAAGAACTGCACAGAAGAAAGAGGGTAGGATGATGGGCTAACTAGCCCAGAAAGAACAATGAGGCCAAGGGATGCCTATATATGCATATGCGTGTGCCAAACATGAGACAATGAGGTAATGGTAGCCTCGAAACTGTTTGCAAAAACATGGGATGGGGGATGGGAATGGGAATGGGATCGATGATGGGGATGTCCAAACCCATACAATGAGAATGGGGCTGGGACAACCTATTAAGAACTATATAAAAATGAGATTTACAACTACTTACACTACTTATATTAGTCCGGGGGGACTGTCTCCTCCATCACCTAACGCATGTTTCCAATAGACTTAGTGTAAGGCTTATACTAATAGATGACTATACTCTTAACACATAAGAGAAATCCCATTATTTTTGGGCCCGTCTTTTTGGTTTATTTATAATATCTCACTAGTTTCAAGTAATGGGTATGTGGACAATGAGGGTGCGTCCGTGTGTCTGTCTCTGTGTGTGTGTGTGTGAGAGAGAGAGAGAGAGAGAGAGAGAGAGAGAGAGAGAGAGATTAATGGTGTTACAATCGTTGATGTGTAATAGCAAGACATATTAATGGTGTTACAATCCCTGTTGATGGTGGCAATTGGTTGAAGAACCCTCGTCTTGTGCCCAAAGAAACCATTCGAGCTATTTCTCGTTCTGTTGAGGGAAGGTCGCGAAGCAAAAATACCAATTCTATGAGCAAGCTTTAAGTGTTCTATGCTGTGCAGGTGTCCTTTTATCGCGCTCTCTCTCTCTCTCTCTCTTTCTCTCTCTGTGCTTTTCATGATAATTCTCAGTATCGCAAATTTGTATCCTTAATTTGACACGGTCTTTCTATTGTTCTGTTTGGTGTAGATAAAGATACACGTTACGGTTACATGTTGCTAGAAAGTTGCATATGGTCTGTTAATAAAATTTTCCTAATATTGTAAAGGAGACGTGTTATTGAGAAGTGTGCTTTTACGAGTAGAACGCCATTGTTATAGAATTGGCCATTTGGTTTCAAGAATGCACGAGTAATAATTTGACAATAGTAATGCCGATAATGACACATTCTTACTAGGTTTTCAATATGGAGTTAATAGTAAAGGAGGGCTCAGAAGTTTAGGGTCCTTGTTTTACAATGCCATAATGCTACTTATGTGGAGGTTTTCTATATCTTTACTTTCTAATGAAGTTGCGTGTGGCATGTGTTATGTCACTAATATATATATTTGAAGGTTCTTTGGCAAGCTTAAACATTAGATGATATATTTTGGTATTATTAAGATTTGGATGTAGATATTTGGCTATATGTTGATAATAGTAAGTTTATCTTTAGCAGAATGGCTTACAGGTGCATGAAAGGCAAGTATTTGCTACCACACTTTCTTTTTTGATTGCAATACATGCTCGCACATGTAGGCATGCGTGCACCATGCACACACACACAGATTGTTTCCTGTAAAGGCTACTTGAACTATGCCCCCAATCATTAATTTCCATTTGTTTTTGGGGAGAGATATTGGACGACATTGACAGCCACATTTACTATGCTAAAGATGGGTAAATATTTTGAAGAACCATCACATCTAGACACGGTGACAAGAGGTCACATGCATGAGAGGTCTTCAACTATTCATGTCTCATGGTGTTGGGTGCTTCCTGTTTTTAAGTTTGCAAGTGGAGGTGGTAGAGCATTTAAGGCATGGAAAACAGAGGTGATTAGCTTTGTAGGCCATATTGCAATTGGGTGATGAAGTTTTTTAGTCATATCAATGGCATTAGCGTCGGTGGGGATTGTGCAAAAGCATAGTGATAACACGGCCAAATCACATTGAACTTTGTCTTCTATCAAGTCACTTGAAGTACATATTTTTTCTACTCGTTTTTGAATTATTCTTTTGTTATAATAGTCATCTTCCATATGGACTTGTAGCGGTAATTCAGCTTAGTACTTGGAGTTCCAATATCTTTGCAAGTACATGTTGGAAAGATGATGCCTTGAGAGTTTATTAACTTTTCAAAGTTGACTTATCTTTTAGGTACATTTTCAAAACTGTGTGAAGCTTGAGATACATTCTATAGAATGGACTATCTTTAAGAGATTGGCAAGTCAAAACACTCTCCTATACATATTACCTTCTCTATTTGGATATGTTTTAACGAATGTTTTATTGCATGATCATACACCCATTATGGGTGGACTAAGTTTTCTAGCATTCTTATTATGTAGTAGTTAAAAGGGGGATTTTATTGCTTAGTCATGTGGTCACACCATTATCTTTTGTAAGTTGAGTTACTCTCTTTTTTCAACTCTACTTTTGTTAAAATCGTTTCTAGCTTAGAATACTTGTTAGCTAGGAGCTTGGACACCATACACTAGTGGCTAACTTATTTTGGTGTTGTCACTCCTATTAGTGATAATTAGCTTTGACATACTCTAAATACTTGAATTATGTACCAAATCATTACTTGTGCTCAATACATCATGATGTGGTTTGTAGGTAGGCCCTTTCATTGGCAATTTGGGAGTTCTAATACTTCTAGTAGAACCATCTATATCTGGTTTTCAATTTCATAAATTTGTTGTGTAGTGCAATTCAGACACAATGCTTAAGATATACCAACATAACTCACTTAAGCATGTTCTCATGAATTTAAGCTTTCTATTATCTTAATGTTATTCTCAAATTGGACCGTTTGAGTGCTATGTCCAATGTTGTAATAAATTACTCTTTAAGATGAGTGAAAAAAAAGAAGAAAAAATGAATGTTGTTGTAGTGTTGTGTTACATTTTGGTAATTCTTTTGAAAACACACACACACACACACACACACACACACACACACACATAGCCAATTGGTGTTGTCACTCTTATTAGTGTTAGCTTAGGCATACTCCTATTAGTGATAATTAGATACTTGTGTTATGTGCCAAATCATTACTTGTGCTCAATAGAACATGATGTGGTTTGTAGATATGTCCTTTCATTGGTGATTTGGGAGTTCTATTACTTCTAATAGAACCATCTATATCTAGCTTTCATTTCATAAACTTGTTGCTTAGGGCAAGTTAGACACAATGTTTAAGATATACCAACAAAACTCACTCAAGCATATGTCCTCATTAAATTAAGATTTCTATTATTCGAATGTTATTCTCAAATTTGACACTTAAGTGAGGTGTCCAATGTTGTAATAAATTACTCTTTCAAGATGAGTGGGAGAAAAAAAAAAGAAAAAATGAATTTTCTTCTAGTGTTGTTATATTTTGGTGATCCTTTTGAACACACATGCTTGTGTGTGTGTGTGTGTGTGTGTATTCTCTCCTTTTTCCCCTTTGTTCCACTTTCATATTATGTGGTTATTGTTTAAATACGGGTTCCATTTAATATTGTTGTGTTGGTATTAGCATGTTCGGATAACATTCTTTGATTATTGTCATTTTATTCACATTGGTCCAAATTATGTTTGTTTAGGAATTTTGTTTATTGGTTATCTTCCTTATGTAATTTAAAATAATTTTTATTTAGAGCAATGTTGGTACATCTATGATCACCCTCTTGATCACTTTACTTAGTTTTTCTATTAGAACAATTTTTTCTTCTTAGTTGATTATAATTAAGGCCTCTTGGTGATTATTGCATTTAATCTCTAAAATTGCAATTTTGTAGGAGTACATTACTATTAACATTCCTTTTATGTTGGATTTTCTTAATTTATAGGGGGCTTTACTTGGCCCTTTTGTAAGCCTCTTACATGTTCTAAACCTTTATGTGGTTATTCCTTTTAATCTTAGCAATTTAATCTTTTTATGTTGAACTGTTTGTTATTTATATGCAATCTATTCCTTCAAAATATGGGGTTGGTGACAACTTATACCTAATACAACTGGCAAGGATTGTAGCTTGCTTGACTACTCTTAAGGTCACTCTACATAGCCCCTTATTCACTATGGTTGGTATTTAAGAAGTTAATGGTTTTTGTAATTTGAAAATTAAATAAGCTTATTAAATCCCACAATCTTTTCTTTAGATAAGTTATTGCTATGATACACTCTCAAGTGCTTTTATCTCTCCCTTTTTGCCTTAGGTACATATTATTAAACAGAATGAAAATGTTTATCCATTTGTAGTATCTTCTGTCCTTGACTATAAGTGTTTTGATTCTTGTGATCATTGTCTTTATAGTAGACAGACCCATTGTTCGCATAAGAAGTCTGGCATTATGCACATGGGTGAGTCTTTGGCTCTTATTCATTTTGATGTTTGTGGACCTATGCCCTACAAGTCATTAGGTGGTGTGAGGTATTTTGTTGCTTTTATTGATGATTACTCACATAAGGGCTAGGCATATCCCATAAAGCAGAAGTTAAAAGTCTTGGCTATATTTCAACGTTGGCTTGCTTTTGTTGAGAACCAATTTGGGTATAGGTTAAAGTGCGTACGATCTTACAATGGGGTTGTGTATATACCTAAAGTCTTTGAGCAATTTTGTGATGAGAGGGGTTTCAAGTGTTAGTGGACCACCCCATACACCCCACCTTATAATGGTATGGTTGAGTGTATGAATTTGATAATTCTAGAGCAAGTTCATAGTATGCTTAGCCACGCAAGCTTATTGTAGCACTTTTGAGCTGAGGTAGTTAGTATTGCTGTACATTTACATTTGATTAATCGATCCCCATGCAATACTCTTGACTATTAAGGTTACAGAGAAGGTACGATGTTTGAAAATCCTCCATTATATGCTTATTTGTGTGTCTTTGATGGTGAGGCTTTTTACTATGTTTCTAATGACAAACGCAATAAGTTGGATCCTAAGTCTATGAAATGCATCTTTCTTATTTATGGGATGCTGTGTTGAGAAATAGGGATCCTTGAGCAAGATCTAGCTATGGAGGACAGAAGTCATTGACAAGAAACATGATGACTGAGATTAGACATTGATTATTACTCAAGTGAAATAGGTTTCAACATAGATTAGCTTGGACTCATAAACACAATCTTGAGTAGAGAGAGACAAGATTGAAAGTACAAAACAAAGTACAATAGCATTTTTCATTTTACTCAATGTCAAGTACATGCTTTTATAGTTGTAGGATGGTTCCCCTTTTCTCACTGTGAATATGGAATTCAGGTAGCTTCTCCTAGGCTATTGCATGTCCCTTGTCCTACTGATCCATTCAAAGAGGGTGTCTTAGGAGTGCAATTGCATAAATCTCAACACCCCTCCTCAATCACAACCATAAAAAAACACTAAAATATACAGAGGCTGTCATGAGTAGAACCTTGCTAAGTGTAGAGATGGAAAAACCAACCATATAAATCTAGAGGCTATCACAAGGCCTCACTAAGTTTGCATAGAGACTGTAGTGCATATGTTACATGAGGGTTACAAAGCTTATGATAAGAACAATAAGGCAAGTACATATAATGCTCTAAAAAGTCTAGTAGTTTAGCATGATAAATCTTTTTTTCCTTGTCCTTTTTTACTTTGATGCTTACTTCTTTGCTTGAATCTTTTTTGACTTTGATATTTCGGTCTTCTTTTTCATGGTCTTCTTCTTTTTTGACTACTTTGATATTCTTTCCATTGTTCTTTTTGTCCACTTTGCTTGCTTTGATTTTCTAGTCCCCCTCAAGTAAAGAGTTCACAAGCTTTGGGTTTTGCATGATGATTAAGGTGGATGAAACATATTCATGTTCTTTTGATAAACTCTTTATTAGTAGCATTTGAATACAAGCAACTCCATTTCTTCCTGCAAGTAGAGTAAAAACATCTTCTATGTAGTACAAGTGAGTAAGAGCAGTTGTGTTACTTTTCATAACAGGTATCCATATGAAACACTTCATTTCCATGAATGAGGATTAGCCTCAAATTTGTAAGTTTTGACTAGAGAAAGAGTTGAAAGCAATTGTTTCAAAGGACACAAGTAAGAGTAGCGTCAGATAACATTATGTAGTATCAAAAGATATAAGCTTGAATATTAAGGTTGGATTTTTTTCTTGATCTTTAACTCGAATCTTCTTGCTGATGGCTTTGTTGGGAACAAAGTGATGCACTAGCTTAGAGTGGCAATGACTTGGTTGAGCCAAGAGAAGTGAGAAAATGAAGTGAGCTTGAAATCAAAATGGATATGGTTGTCCTGATCACTAATTGGTAAATCAGCTTTCATGAGCTCCATAGGTTGAATTTGCTCAAACCCTTTGAGATGGAGCACCCTCACTAATGGCTCTAAGTCCCCCTAAAAGGGTTTATACTCATTTTGATCGAGTTGAAAGATCTATGTCTTCAAAGTGATTGTTGTCAAAACTGTACCTAGTTTTGGGGAAATGTAAATGCCAAGCATGATGCACATTAGTCTCCTCAATTTTGTGCCATGAAGTTGCATCTTGACTTGAAGAACAACTATCGAGAAGAAAGCTTGAAGAGATATGGCCTGGTTGAAGAGACATGGCTGCTGGATTAGAGATAGGTGCTATTGGCTTTGGAGGTCAGGAATGGTAGAGTGAAAGTGAAGCGAGAGATCAAAGATTCTTGTGGAGCTGAGCTAACCAGAGGTTGCGGGGAGCTAGAGAGGTAATGAGAAGAGATAAACTGATCTCCCTATGGCT
This sequence comes from Lygodium microphyllum, assembly GCF_053477565.2. Taxonomy (NCBI): domain Eukaryota; kingdom Viridiplantae; phylum Streptophyta; class Polypodiopsida; order Schizaeales; family Lygodiaceae; genus Lygodium; species Lygodium microphyllum. The sequence continues at coordinate 144,014,373 of NC_141141.1, forward strand.
TTGATATCATGTTGAGAAACATGGATCCTTGAGCAAGGTTTAGCTATGGAGGATGTAAGTCAATGATAAGAAGCATGATGATCGAGACTAGACATTGATTGTTACTTAAGTGAATTAGGTTCCAATATAGATGATCTTAGACTCATAAACACAATCTTGACTAGAGAGAGACAAGACTGAAAGTTCAAAGTATAATAGCATTCTTCATTTAACTCAATGTCAAGTACATACTTTTATAGTTGTAGGATGGTTTCTCTTCTCTCACTATGCCTATGGAATTCATGCAGCTTCTCCTAGGCTATTGCATGTCCCTTGCCCTACTACTCCATACAAAGAGGCTATCTTACGAGTGTGATTGCATAAATCTCAACATGTTGGTGAGATGGGCTATCATATGGGATCCACAAGCTGAGGTCATTCATAGTTGTGATGTTATTTTGCATGAGAAGATAATGCATAAGCATCTTGAGTAGGTCGTTGAGGTAAGTAAGATGATATTTCAAGAGGAGCCTCGTGTTATTGTATAGCCACCTAAAGAGTTTGCTGCAGTTAATGCTTCAATGGCCTAAGACCATGATGATAGGTAAGAGGTACATGCCCTACAACTTGTTTTATGGCGGTCTGGTAGAGATAGACTTCAACCAAATCGATTTTCATCCTCTGTGGATTATGCTATGGTGAAAGATGTTGGTGAGCCTCTTACCTATGATGAAGACATGTGTAGAGAGGTGATAGTCACTCTTGGGAGAGGCCCATATAGTTAGAGTACAACTCACTATAGAAAAATTATATATGAGATTTGGTTTCTTTGCCTAGTGGAAAGTGTGCTTTGCCACACAAGTGGATGTACAAATCGAAAAGTAACCATGGACGCTCCAAGCCAACCTATAGAGCCAAATTGGTTGTGCTAAGGGTTTCAAGTAGGGGCATGATATTGACTTTGATAAAGTCTTCTCTTATGTAGTCAAGATGACTATCCTATGCTTGTATTGCCTTTGGTTGCATAGCTAGATCTAAACATTTATGTATGTGAAGATGACTTTCTTACATGGGGATTCGCATGATGATTTAAATTAATATGTAGTAGCCTAAGGGCTTTGAGAAAAAAGACAAGGAACACCTAGTGTGTAAGTTGAGAAAGAGCCTTTATGGCCTTACAGAGGCACCTAGGGAATGGTACCACAAGCTCGATGCTTTCCTGCATTCATTGGGATATAACTGTAGTGGTATGGATCCATGTTTATACATGGAGAAGTCCCACGATAGCAGCCTTATGATTTTGGTACTATATGTGGATGATATGTTGATTATACTGAGAGTGCTTATGATAAGTTGGATTCCTTGAAAAGTCAGCTCAATAAGAGCTTTGAGATAAAGGACATGGGACATACCTCACATATTCTTAGGACGCATATCACACACAATTTCTCTAAGGGCATCCTTTACTTGTTGCAAAAGAAGTATGTCTAGAAGGTCCTTGAGCAATTTCATATGCAAGATGCTAAGTCTATTGGTTGTCCTTTACCTTACCATGTAAGGGTTAGTCAAGTTGATTGTTTGCAATCTCATGAGTAGAAGGTCGAGATGGCCAAGATTCCTTATGCATCTGTAGTGGGTTGTTTGATATATGCCATGATAGGCACTCATCTTGACATATCATTTGTCGTGGAAGTTGTAACATGCTATATGGCTACACCTGGCAGATGGCATTGGGATGCTGCGAAGGGTATCATGAGATATCTTAGGGTACTGCAGATATGTGCATATATTATGGTGGCTAGGATATAGGAGTTGTGGGATACATAGTCTCTAATTATATAGGATATGCAGATAGAACACAATTCACCTCTAGCTATGTCTTCACCTTTGCTAGAGATGCTATTTCTTGGATGTCCAGGGTGGACAAATGCCCAGCTCTATCCACTATAGAGGAAGACTATGTTGTAGGTCACTGAGGCTTGCAAGGAGGCTATCTAATTGTAGACCCTGGTATTATTGATGTGGTCCCTATAGTATATTCAGATTCTATGACTGCTATTTAGTTGGCCAAGAATACATTCTTCCATGCGAAGATAAATCACATTGAGATGTATTACCACTTTATTCGATCATTGATGACAAGAGCATCGAGCTTTGTTAAGATCTCAATCGACCAAAATCTTGCAGATCTACTTAGTAAAAGTCTCTCAATGGAGCATTTTGCCTTCCTTAGGAAACTAATTGGCATTGGATGATATGACATCTTTCTTCATTCATGTTCTACTTTATATACATTTATACTTTGTTACTTTTTTCTTATTCTTTTCTCACTAGGGACACATTTGCCTTTAAGAGGGAGATTGTCGGAGGTAAGGGTGCATGTGCTTAACCGCTTCTATATTTATTAGACTTATAGTACTTGCACACTTGCACACTACTTACATGTGGTAGAGCCTATTAGTGTCACTTCATTCTTTATTCTTTTAGTGACATTTGATAAGGAAAGGTCGGTCACACATTGTGATCATTGAAGTTCCCACATCTTGTCTCTCTTGCTCTTGCTTTCTTACTTCTTCCACCATAGCTCTTGCTTTTGCCTGTGTGCTTCCACTCAAGGGTTCTTCCTTTGGTTTTGAACCAATTGTGGCCTTTAGTTCCCCCTCACCATTTTGGTTCACAAGGCCAAATTGGAAAAGGAAATTACTTGGTGACTATTCCTTCTTTGGGATTGACCACTTGAAATACTAAACATCCTCCTCTAGTACCTTACTAATTGGAGGTTTTTAAAATAAGAACTACATCCATTTCAATTCTTAGACCAATGTATTTTTTGCATTACATCAAACATTCATTTTATGATGAATTGTTTGTTATATGGTACAAACTTTCATTGAATTGGTAATGATTGTAGCTTGCTTGACCTTTCTTAGGTCACTCTACATAGCCCTTTAATTACTATGGCAATGGGTAGTCGATAAGTTTGTGTTTTTCATAATTTGTAACTAAATCTAAATAAATAAATAAACCAATTAAATCCCACCATCCTTTCTTGAAAATTATTTGTTAGTATGACTTTGTTTTTACCCCTCCCTTTTACCCCTTATCTATGTCACCTACTTGATAACTTTCTTATCGTGGGTATAGCTTGATATTTGTTCAAAGATTCAAACCAATTGGGTCCTTTAGTTGGCTCCCTAAGGTTTTGGATCTCATCACCAAATTGGAAAAGGGATTTACTTGGTTTCTCTAGTAACCATTTCTCCTTTGAGATTGATCACTTGAATTACTAAAAGTCCCCCTTAGTACCTATCTAGTTGGAGATCATTAAATTTTTTTTGCATCTAGTTCATTTCTTAGCCCAAGGCCTTTATATATACATGCTCTCTTTACTGCTAAGCCATATTCTTGGCTGCATTGTATTTTTACAATGCTTTTCAACTTCTTGGCTGCATCCCCACACCCACCACCAACCCCCCCCCCCCCCCCCCCCCAAGAGTTCCAATTGGATTCATGACTAATATTTTTATACCTCAATATATATGGATCCATGGCTAATGATTTTATGCCTATGTGTGTGTGTGTGTGTGTGTGTGTGTAGAGCTTGCATTCATAAAGAATTCAAGTCTTATCCTAAAGGTACACACATATTACATTGTTAAGTAGCCTTCATAGCCTTATATTTTTTTGTCACCTTGGTGGCTAAGTATTTTTTGTTAATGCAACAAGTCAAGTAAAGCTGAGTAGTCAGCACGAGAGACCATCAAAAGGTGACAATTGGACCATTAAACTAAAGGCATGATGATTGAACTAGAGGCCAACTAATTAAATGGAAGGCCAACTGATTAATTTGAAGCTAGACCATTGAAAGGTGGTAAGACTATTGAACCAAATGTATGCTATATATAAGAAGCCAAGATGGCAATGACCTAGACACCAACAATTCTAACTTGCAAACCTATGGAGAGATGTAAGTAGAAGGCCATATTGCATTGATAGCTTGGAGTTATGAAGGTATGATTTAGGTCATTCCCTCTTGCCACAATGTATAATAATCTATGCTTGCTTTTGAAATGATATTCCAACCATTAAACTTGCTTTGGAAGGTGTATACTAATCATATGCTCCTAATACATGAAAAATCTAGTTGAATAGATAAGACTTGATTAATGAAACTTGAAAAGGCGGTTGATGTATGATTAAATTTTGGAATGCCATTTGATTACAAGAGTACAATAATATAAGTGAGCATCATTGGCATCTTTGCTTATTCGTCAATAAGTTGTTGCGGAGGATTTTTCATGGCAAGTCTTTGACTATCAAGCATATAATACATATAGAGATTCATGAAGCAACAATACACAACATGGTGATGTAATTATTCCTTGTAGTTGGGAGTATGTTTCATAAGCAAAAGATGTATACCTTTAATTTATGTATGTACATTTTCCTTAAGGATCATGTGTTTTTGTTACTTATGCATAGTAAATACATACCTCCCTTGGTATGGTCCTCTTATCTTTAAAGGCATACAATTGATCTTGCAACCTTGGGCAAAAGGAAGACGCTCTTATGAGATAGGAATTTTAATAAGGATCATATGGGCTTTGTGCTTATGTATTCTTAATACATAACTCCATTAGTATAGCATGAAGTTATGGCATTAATCATACCATCTTATCTTAATTTTCCATTAAATCTTAAAAGGTGCTCATGCTAATATAGGTGTCAAAGGTGTAGCAAAAATTTTAGAAGACCAACTCGTGCATTCATATACACTACACTTTCTACAATAGTAATGAGTATCTTTAAAGAGGATAGGCCACTAATAATAAGCTAATAAAACTTTTCTTATTGTTAATTCACTAGCAAAATATCAACCATAAGCCTTGTCATGTAATGCATTTAGAATAATAGGGACCTCATATTCTCTTACACATTAGTAATAAATACATTCTCTTAGAAAAATTTATATAAGTAACATCCTAATAATCAATAGGATCATACTTGCATCAATATCTACATTTTCTTTGATTTATTATTAGTACTAGATGGATATTGAGTTGCACTAAAAGAATTAGCAATAATTGCATATAATGGAGCTTGTATTTCCACTATAAAAAGCAATGCATTCAACAAATCATCTTCAACATCTTCTTCTTTATTTGACATTAGAAACCATGAAATGTGATCTACTAGAAAATGAGATTTTTTAGGAGGGCAATTGTTTGAAATTGAAACTCTTGAAAATTTACCATACAATGAACTACTTGACTAGAAACTTTGGCTTTATTAAGTAAATATTTTAACGCTTCACGATAAAAATAGATAATAAAATCTATTCACCAATAAATAACGATAAAATTTATGCATGGTAAACACCATTGATAAAAATTCATTCTCTCGACTTATGTAATAAATCAAATGATCTACATTATTATCATCACCTTGACATAAAACAACTCCCACTACATACATAGATGCATCTGCATGAATGTGAAATTCCTTAGTCTAGTTAGGAGGTGCCAATACTTCTCCTTCAATCAAATTTGGTTAAGAAATTCAAATGTTTTCTAGCAAGTACCCCAATTAAAATGAATATCCTTTTGACAAATTTGTTAAAGATGATGCCACTTTGTCAAAATAAAAAGTAAATCATTGATAATAATTTTTATACTCTAAGAACCCTCACAATTTTTAAAGATTTCCTAGTGATGGAAATACTAAAATTTTACAATTTTTGCAAGACCCATTGCAATACCATATTTTGAGACTATATATCCTCAAATGGCTCCTTATGGAACTCCAAAGAAACATTTATGTGGGCTTAATGAGATAACGACTTCATCACTTTGTTTAGTCACTTGAGACAATAAGTGAGACACTTATTTTATCATTCCAAATACACAAAAGTCATCCAGAAATAGTGCCATCCATTGGCAAGAAAAATCTTGAAATAGTGCAATTATAACCCTTTGCAATGTTGCAATTGTGTTGCACAAACCAAAAGGCACCACCTTATAATTAAAAGTATCCCATTTAGTATTGAATGTAGTCTTTAATTGATGTTCAGGATGGCTTGAGGGTTGTATCCACTAAACCCATCCACAAAAGGATATAGCTCATGGCTTGCAACTTTGTCAAGCACATGAGTGATCTATAGATGGCATAAGAAAGTGATCCTTCCGTATTTTACTCTTAAGTTTTTTATAATCTACAAAAATGCAAATCTTCTTACTCTTCTTCTCAAGAACTACAATAATGGGAGAAACCAAACCTAATGTATACATATTGTGGGTATCTTGATAAAGTTAACTCATATCCCATAGCAACCGACCACATGCCTTTAGAAATATAGATGCATCTTTCTTTGCTTGACAAGTGAACGTCTGAAAGAATGATATAATTAAGGAACACTAGTAGGATTTTTTGCTTGAAGTTCAATTTGAAAGCATTAGGGCCAAAAACACTTCAAAAAATGCATTTTCGTTAATCACGAGATTAAGAAAAGGGCCAAAGAGAGTTTGCCACATGTGCAAGAATATTGTATTCTTGTCACCTCTTTTTTGGAGATATAGAGTCCACTTCGTGATTCTCTCCTTCTTTTTAGCCAAAATCTCCAAAGTTTGACATGTTTTGGTAGTCCCAAAATCCTTATTTACTTATAAAATCTAACAAATGACATAATAAAGATGCTGTGAAGTTAATGATGATTTTTTTGAAAGTCAAGAACTTTTTGGCGCCCAATATATTTTCATTAGTCTTCTTAATATTCCTTTTTTAGTTCATTCACCTTTCTCGGTGAGCTTCTTTCTTTGCTTTTTAGTTCATTTATCTTTCTTGATGAGCTTCTTTCTCTACAAATTTAATTTTAATATGGCAACCAGAAGGCGCTCTTCTCATTTAGTAAACTCTTGCATTGTCTATAGCCACAGAGCTGATGAAAATTGGGAGCCAAAGATCTTTAGTGTAAACAATTAGGTTGCCATGTTGCCCTCTTGCAAGGATTCTCACAAGGTGAAAAGAAAAAAACGAGAGGATATTAAACATCACTGGAAGGGACGTATCATTTCTTTCAAAATTATGCATGAAGGGTGGTTTATCAAAATACAACATGTTTACATGGCGAAGGATATACACTTGCCTCTCCAAATGAGTGTGTTTCACAACAAACACATTGTAAGACTTGAGTTGATAACGTATGTAATTTTTTTCATTTAAGCAAGTACTAATAATGAATTCTTGGTTGTAGATATATTTCCGTCAACAAGTATTGAATGAAAACCTATGGAAAGCTTAAGTGGAACCTTCTATGCGATTCATAAGGTGTTCGCAAACATTATCTATGCTGACCAAATTGTGGGTTCTTTTACTGAGGGAAGGTTTTTTAATATATTATGCATGTTTTGTGGCTTTGTGGAGGGGAGTTGGAATCAAGTAGTGTGATTACCCTATCTAAAATCAACTCAATACATTGCTCCCTTATCCACCACATATATGAGTTAGGGTAATCTTGGCACTACGAGAAAAAATGTAACAAGTTGGTAAACTAAAAAAGGGTCCCTGAAAAAACCAACAATATGAAAGAGACTTACATTCACCCCATCTATCTTGAGTATCTTTGAATCTATTGTCCCCTGCATACATTTGAAAGCATGCTCTTTCCACAAGTATATGTATGACTTTGCAATGGTACTTCTTATTAGAGAGAGTTATATGGTTTTTTAGGATCAACAATATCCTCATATGCGGTGTCCAAGAAGGTAGTCACGAGCCTTCCAACACTGCAAATGGAAACATGCAACTAAAATAGACAATCAAATAAAATAAACAATTAACCAAAAAGCAAGCAGTATTCCATTCAACCCACATTCTTCCTTGGCCATGGATACCAGTTATAGAGTTCATGAGGATAATTTATTTGGTGAGTGTATCTGATGTAATGAAAAAAAATATGGTAGTTTGTGATGGAATCAAAAGTTTTGAAAGACATTACTATGTTTGAACTAGATCTCAAAAACAATTCCATTGATAACAGTGGATCAACAATACATATAATTTTAGAGATTTATTGACTAAGATATGCAATCAATGTCCTAAAGCTAATAGCAAAAATAAAGGCGTGTTATTTGCAATCAATAGCACAATCATTCTATATACAAAAAATTTTGAGAGTCAAAATGCCTTACCTTATGCAATAATAAACTACAGAATCTAACAATTAAATATCATTTTTACAACTAGAATGGACTTGTCCTCAAGAGATATGCTAAGATAGTCTTCTTCCTTAGAAGTGCAAGAAACATTGATAACCATTTGTCCATACACCTCACCCAGTCTCTTATAATTAACAGGACCAAGCACATCGATTTTTCTCTTGCAAACATCATCCTCTTGTGTTTTTTCTTCTTGGACAAACTCTTGTTGGGATGTAGTCCTTGTTGGGTATAGATGTATCACATCCTTGATCTTTGGCCCTTTTGCTTTCCTAGACAATTTTGGGGTTTGTTAAGGATCTCAAAGGCTTTTTTATCAATAGTGGGCAAGGGCCTCAATACCTTGTCGAACATGTACCTTATTCTGTTAATCATATTAAAATCTTTGTTGATCAGGGTGATCTTATGAGCATGAGCAGCAACAATGTAAGTATAATTCATAAAGTCAATAACAAAGTCTTCAACTGCCTCCTAAAGAGAAAAAATCACTGCAAGCTACCATTTTTTTTGGCAGGCCAGTTTTAGTCAATACTCTTGAAAATCTATCAGAAATATCCTTGATAACTTTGATAAAAGTTGTCTTTGGAATAAACCTAGATTTGTTCTTTTTCCTTGGCTTGGAAGGCTCACTTCCTTGAGTAGAAGAGAGTTTAGATTGATTTGTTGACTGATCAAGTACTCTAGGGGAGATTGGAACCTTGGTAGTTGTCTGCTTTGTTCTTGTCATCACTGTTGCCTGAGAGAAAATGACAAGAAAAGTAATAAAAAACTATTTGCTGCTAAGGTCGATACGATATGGAGAGGATAAGTTGATACGACGCAAGATCAACAAAGCCAAATCTCCACAGGATCCTATTCGCACCGTATATCGTGGAGCAGCTGATATGGCACAAGCATGGCAAAGCATAATCTTTGGTACTATACTTCTCACTCTGTATCGTGGAGGAGTAAATATGTGCGTACAAAGTACAACCCCCTTGTAATGTCTTATTTTTTGTGAGACCTTAAACCTATCAAAAAAATTCCAAAATTTTTAAATAAAGTTATTAGATTCTGATTTTTTAAAAGAAATTTTTAGAATTTTTGAGTATTTTTTCTATTTAAAAATATTTTTAAAGAAAAAAAGACTTAAAAATGACAAAAAAAGTTTAAAAAATCACCAAAAAATAGCATATCATGATATGGCGCGAATAGGTGTTCGCAACTCTAAAAATGACCAAAAAATTAATGGCACGAATGGGGGGTGTAAATTAATGGCACGAATAGGGGGTGTTCAGGTCTCGAACACCCCTTATTCACGCTATATCATGGTATGCTATTTTTGGGTTTTTTTTTTGATTTTTTAGTCATTTTAGGCCATTTTTTTGCTTAAAAATAGTTTTAAAATAGCCAATGAGCTCAAAAAATTCTTAAAAAAGTTTAACTTTTTATTATAGCCTAATAACTTTATGAAAAATTTTGAGTTTTTTTTGATAGATTTAGGGTCTTACAAAAAATAAGACATTACAAGGGGGTTGTACTTTGCACGTGCATGTTTACTCCTCCATGATACAGAGCAAGGAGGACCCTTATGGAGATTTCTTTGAGCCACTCTCGTGCCATATCAGGTTATCCACGATACGGAGTAAGAAGTATAGTACCAAAGATTATGCTTTGCCACACTTACGTCGTATCAGCTGCTCCACGATATGGCGCAAATAGGACCCTGTGGAGATTTGGCTTTGCTGCTCTCATGTCGTATCAACTTATCCTCTCTATGTTGTATCAACCATATTAGCGACTAGTTTTTTATTACTCTTCCTGTCATTTTCTCTCAGGCAGCAGTGATGACAAGGACAAATCAGACAATTGCCAAGGTTCCAATCTCCCCTAGAGTACTTGATCAGCCAATAAATCAATCTAGACCCTCTTCTGCTAAAAGAAGTGAGCCTTTCAAGCCAAGGAGAAAGAATATATATTGCATTTTATTGTAGCTTGATTTATAAAGGTATCTTATTGTGGATTAAGGGGGAGCATCTTGTCATGCTTTGTAATCCAATGTGGCATTTTGGGGGGGGGAGAGGGGGTGTGGAGAGTGTATACATGTGAATCTTCCTAATGCTATAGAGGATGAGAGAAGCTGAGTATGAATGGTCTTGAGTGAAAGGGGAAACCTTAACCCAAAAAGAACACAAAGAAATCACAAAAAACGCCATCATGATATGGCACAAATGGGGGAGTTGCGTAATGACCCAACCTCCCTATTCACGCCATATCATGATGGCTTATTTTTTGTGATTTTTGATGCTTTTTTGGGGTTAGGGTTTCCCCTTTCCCCCTTAAGGCCACAAAAAAATAGGCCATCATGATATGGCGGGAATATGACCCAACCCCCCTATTTGCGCCATATCATGATGGCCTTTTTTTGTGCTTTTTGGGGGTTAGGGTTTCCCCTTCCCCTCAAGACCATTCACACTCAGCTGCCCTTATCCCTTACAACATGTAACGAGGATTCTTTTCTCTTTTTTTTCTTTAAAATAGTTTTAAAATAACAAATGAGCTAAAAAAATTCTTAAAAATTTTCCAAATTTTTTTAGAGTCTAATGTTTCTATGATTTATTTTTGGATTTTTAAAAATAGGTGTAAGGTCTTATTAAAAATAAAGATTATAACATTATCAGAGAGTCACATGTGACTATTATCCTAAAGCTTAAAAAATTTTGGGCTATTTCTTTGCTTTCTTTTTCCACCTATTATTACATAATTTGGATCCAAAATAGACTATCTTTTTGAATAGATATTGCATTAGTATATATTTGCTATAGAAATTATATCTCCTTTAAGAGCTTTAAAAATATATAAGAGATATGAATAGTTATATATTTTTGAGATAATATATATTTAAGTAATTTATTTCTAATCATTCTATCAATTCACTAAAATATTTTGATTTTAGAGAGAGTATCTTCTTGAAGAGTTATGGAATATAGTGTATCTTTACTAAATAGTATATTCTATCATTTTGAGTTATAGAAAAAGATTAAAGAGATATTGAATAATTATATCTATTATCATGGGGTTCATATAAGAATTTGACTACTAATGACTTATTTATTCAACTCCATTGATTTGTCAATATTTTATCTTATTATATAAATTAATCCACTAATAACTTATTTATCTAACTTCATTGAATTGTCAAAAGTTTATGTTATTTCATGTAAAGGACTTTGTATAACATCATATAATACTCTTTAAACTATTTTTTAAAAATAAATAAGATCATGAATACTATAGAGTAAAAGAGATCTATAATCACAAAGATTATTTTGATGGTCATTTTTTTTTGTAAAATTGAGATATATTACATTTGAAAAAAGATATACAAGGATAAAGCATCAATAATGTAGTTATACTTTCAATGGTAAAATCAGTGTGCATTAGAATCAGAGTTTTGAGAGAAATAAATAGAGTCAAGTCCTTTATATTTCTTCCTACAAATCAAGAAAAGAGATCTTAAGAGATTTGCCAAGATATGATAGCATGCGTAGTATCATCCCATGACATCAAGCCATCGTTTAGGTATTGAAATCTGATAGTGCTAATAAGAATCGCAATCGAGGATATTGAAACATGATAGTGATATTAAGAATCATATTTGAGGGTATGATGAGAAAAAGACTCCCAAGAGCTAATATCAAGTAAGAAGTTGTATCCTTCATATTCTCTGAAGCATCTTGTACACATAAAATTCTCTTAGTCCTAAAGTTGATATGATACACAATATCACGAATACTTTTATCTATTACTTGTTTGATGTTTTTATATTTTAAGAGACTAAAAATTGAATAATAAATGTTTTTAATATATTACTAGGTAAATATGTTTGTCTCCTAGAAATCAAAGTACTTCGTTTCTTCTAATTATAATATATTATCCTTGTCTTATCCATTAGTGCTTGCTAAAAATTTGATATTACAACACTGTATAATGAAGATATTTTATTTTCAAGTGTCAAGATCAATGTGAAAATTTTCACTTTCTATTCTATTAGCCTGAGGTTCATCCTTAGTATATCTATCCCTACCAATTTGTATCAACACAATGGGACTCTTTTATCCATTTTCTTATGAATCAAATTGAAGAGATTGAAGAAAAAGCTTGGATTTGGTTGAAAAAAAATCTTACAGAATGGATGTCTTAGGGGTCGAAGTAAAGATGCGGCTTGGATGTCCCAACTTAGTTGGGTCTACTAAAAACTAACGAGATGATCTCATTATAGGTCCATGGAGGACCATATCTCTATAGCTCAATCGGCAAGTAAGTGGTTTTGGTCCTCTGTGTAGAGAGTCTTTTGATTGTTGATTAGCTTCTCAAGATTTTGTGAAAGGAGACAAAGGGAGACCAATGTAGATTGCTGGTAAGAACCGGACATGATTTTGGTGAGAAATTTTACGGCAGAGTAAAATCTACTTTAAGAACTAAGAAACAAAGTGAAGAGGAGAGAACGATGATTCGAATGAATGCATATAAAAAAAAAAAGTGATTTTGGTGGGAAACGTGATAGTAGAATATTTAACCATTCAAAAAGAAAGAATAATGGCCGAAAAGTGACCCTTGACATGAGTTAACGTCCTTAGGCATTTAATGGCCGACCTCTTAAATGAATAATATATTCTCTCATTAATCACGCCTGAATGGCCAAATTTGGAGGGTTCATTCTTTTTAAAACCTCAAGTAATTAGTAACTTAATCATTTCCTTACAAGTACCGTTTTTGAAATGTTTTTGGCCCTAATTTGAAAGAAATACAAATTTCTTTTCTCTAGAAATTTTCCTTCTACTCACATTTAGATAAACATTTTCTAGAAATAAATGAGTTTTCTTTCATTTTTTGTATAGCCCTATTCAATATATATTCATATTCCTCTAAATATATCTATAGAAGTTAAAAATATATCATCATTTTCTAAGCTGAAAATTTGATCTCTCCTTGTGAAGCATTGTAATTTTCTTCATTCTTTCATTCATAGTAGTTCATTGCTACTTCTCAGTCACTTTCTAATGTTTCAATTATCTTTTTGATTATTTTTGCATGATTACTCTTGCATACATGATTGTTATACTCTAATCTATTCATGGCTTGGGATGGATCATCCTTATCATTCTTTTAATGATGGCCATTGTGAAGGTCTACAAGCATCTCTTTTTTTCCTATCTCTTTTCTTCTTTTTTAGTTGTTGATAGTAATCACCCTTTTTGGATGCAAGTGGAAGTAATTCAAAAGGCATAACATATATCTTTGAAGGAATTGTTACAAATAAATCATCATCGAGTTGATCATAACCATACTCAATGACACTTCTTTCCTCCAAACTTATTGGACAATTCACTAGAACCTCATTCGGACCTCATTGGTTCCTCCACTTCTTCCTCTTCTAAAGCATCACTTGAAGAGGCTTTCAACCCTTGATATGTTGGGGGTAAAGGTGCTTGTGCCTATGCCTCCTTATATTTACTTTACACACTATGACTGCACATTTGTACATTGTAGGTGGTGGGCATCCATCATTGTCATTTTATTCTTCCAGCTATTGAATAAGGGAAGGCTAGTCACGCATTGTGACTGTTAGAGTCTCCACATTTGGTCTCTCTCTCTCTCTCTCTCTCTCTCTCTCTCTCTCTCTCTCTCTCTCTCTCTCTCTCTCTCTCTCTCTCTCTCTCTCTCTCTTCTCCATAGCTCTTGCTTTTGCTTGTGTGATTTCACTCGAGCTTTACATTTGAATTGGTATTAAAGTGAACCATTTCAAGAGCTTCTTCATCCTTTTCTTCGGCCTAAATTCAAAGCTTTAGCTCAAGGTTTCATGGCAGCCATTGTTTCTTTCTCCTAAGGTATACATTGAGTCTTTTCTTCTCTTAGCTTGTTCTTTCTAGCTTGCTCATAGTTGGTTGAGGAGCTTCCCACGGCTTAGTAGCCTTGTTGAGTGCTTGTTGAGCTGAATAGCTACCAGTCTACCCATTTTGAGTGGATACAAAGCATGTTGTAGAAGTTGTGGACAACTGGAAGCTTGATAGCATTATCGTATTTTGGCAAAAAATTTTGCATATGATATTGGATTTAGGCGCTCCATAGCTAGAAATGAAGAACATGATGAGAGCTACAGATTTGGACTCTCATAGAGTTGATTCTATGAAGTTTTTTATTCTCTATTTCACACAAAATAGAATAGTTTGGATCTGGACAACAAATGGTAAATTTGATAATGCATGTTTGATGCTTTGGGATACTATTTTTGTGCCTAGAATGGCATGCTTTTAGGGTTGCTATTTGGATTTTTTAGAGATTAATTAGCTTCATTTAGTAGATATTTATTGCTGACATAATAGTTTGGATAGCAAGCATACAACAATAAGCTTCATGATTTGAATGCCTATTGTGCCTACATGGTATTTTAGGTATGCTACATGTCAATGGTGATGTCTAGCATTGATGTATGAGCTTGGATATGGTTATGACATGCTTTGGCACTTGTATTTGAGCTACATTTTATGTACTTGGGCTTTGGTAGGGAGGGAATATCGCTAACCAATGCTTAGGGGTTCTGGCATTGTTAGCCACACATGCTACCATAAATTCTGCTACATGAAGATTAGGGTCCTCATTATCCTCTCCCTTAAAAACTGGCAATGGGACTACATTTGCTGGCATGTCATCAATATTTCTAGGACGAATCTGACTAGGAAGGGGACCTTGAGTTGCCATGGGAACTTCTGTAAAGAGTGCTTTTAGGGCGTCAAAGGAGGCTTCTGCTGCGAGCTCATTCTCAGCTTTGATTTATGCCTTCTCTGTTCTTACATACCTCTGGATTCGTTCTAACGCTTGCCTCTTGATTGCGTCATTCATCAGGGGGTTGGCTCCAACCAGTTGGTCTGTACTCAACAGGATAGTATCAAGGAGGGCTTTAATCTCTGATGGATTCTCTGGCCAATATCTCTTTTACTTCCTTCTTTTCAACATCTCTAAATTTGGCTTTCAAACCACTACAAAGGGGAAGATATTCCGTTCTAAAAGTACTAAAACTCATTCTTCTTAGGATTGTTGTTGTGTCATTATAATAATGCCAGCTTCTGAGGGTTTCAACAGTATATATTGTGAAAAACACTCTGTCTATCAACTTCCAGTGGGTTGTAATTGGACAAATAGAAGATTGTCAGTGCACCAAGCATCCCACGTATCTTGTTGTTGAGCATCCACGAACAAATTCGAACTCTTTTCCTTCTTGTTTTCGTGAACCTCCACAGACCACGAGTCCTGAAGCCTCTTCACAATCTCCCACTTGGTGATGCCTGGAAACTTCTCAATAAATGCCAAATCTTCCATGGATGGTCATTCTCTTTGTTTCTGCTCTTCAGTTTGTTCCTAAACAGTTGGCCACAAAGATGCAAGTTTTTGCTGCTTCAACAGGAAGAGGAAACAGTCCACCACATAAAGCATGCATCATGATGGTGATATGTTTCCGCCATTGTGGGATGAACTTCTTATGGAAAGTGGCTTTGATAATGAGAATCTCCATTCTTCAGTGGAAGAAAGAACTTTACAAATATCCATTGAATTCTCCTCTTCTTGGCAATGCCATTTCCTTCCTTTTCAGCCTCTTCTAATCCTTGTTGATGGTAAGTTTCCTCGGCTGCGCACCAGAAACATGGAGCCCCAAGAGGAACACCAAGGAAAAGGGGATTCTACTGCAAGAAAATCTATCTTGTAACATCAACAAGCTTTTATTTCATTCTTTTGATGACCAAAACAAAGAAAACAACAAATCTTCACACAGCATCATAGTAGATATCTCCTACGGATTTGATAGAATCAACCACAATCTTCAACACCTTCATATAATTCTTCAATAGGATAAAGAAAATAAAAGAATACACCATCTTTGAATGGAAATCAATCACATAGTATTCATCTTCAATGTCTTCATAGTTCTCTCTCTCAATCTCTCATATATAGTTACACTGTTTTGATAGAAATTGACTATCTTTGGCTCTCTCTCTCTCTCTCTCTCTCTCTCTCTCTATCAATAGTACATCATATCCTCACTAAAATGCTCTCATAATGGCTCTCAATAATCCTTCTTACATCATGGATACACCTCCCAAGAGGTATGTTTGATGTGAAGAGGCACCAGAGCTACTACAGTGTCTCTTCACAGCTCACTACTGTCACTGTCACTCCAGTCTTCTCTTCAGTCTTCAGCAGCTGCTTCTTCCATTTGTTTTAGCCCTTTTGAACTTAGATTCATCCTTTCCAAAAGTTAGAAAACTTTCCCAAAGTCACACATACTTTCTACAGAACACTTATAGAAGGTCTACAGAACAGTACAGTACAGTACTAGGGCAGATACAGAACAGATACAAAGTAGAGATAGAGCAGAGACAGAGGCTCTACAGAAGGTCTATAGAGGGTTACAAAAGGTCATCAAAACCTCATAACTCATACTAAAACCATTCGAAACTATCAAAAACTATTCAATAAGCTTCCAAAAGATTTCAATCTTCATCAATAATCAATCCATGCTTCATACAAAAGAAAATTAGAACAAAGCAGACGCTATACAGAAGGTATACAAAACCAATCAGAACCTCAACAGAACCTATCAAAACATCACAGAGCTTCATATTTCTACTGAGAATCATCATGAGCTTCCAAAACATAATCAATATCATCCAAAACACTCTCAAACACTTCCATTATCAACCATACATCACTCTAAATCCATAAAAAATTAATCATTCAAACCTCAAAAACAACAAAAATCAGTCAAAAATTCAGTCTTTTTTCACTCTCAACATCAATCCATTTGAAATAAAGCATCCTTCTATCCATACACTACTATCTGGGGTTCCAAGATCTAGGAAGGCATTAGCTATATCTACTTCCTTTACAAGCTCCGAGGCCTTATTGGTCTTGGTCGCTGTTGAAGGAGCGATCCTTAGTCTACATCTTCTTGTCAAGATGCTTTTGAATTTCTTTCGGTAGCTAGGAGACATCATCACGAATTGTCGAAATTTTAAGTTAGGTTAAAAAGTGTCTAAGTCTTTGACCAAGTCATAATATTTGATAGGTTCCACATGCTTCTCCAGCCTATTGGAAAATGGGGCTACACCCATTTTCATCTTTCCTTTTTCTTCTAGTAATGGCAGCATCAGCACTTCTTCTATTTCCGGAGGTGCTTCTGTAACATCTATCTCCTAGACCTCTGGTCCTATTTCTGGGACTATCTTTGTGACTCTCTGTGGCATTGCAGTGCTTTGTATTGCACTGTTCTGTCCTGTAATGCTCTGTCCCTCTGTTGATAGGTTAAACTTCACAGTCTTGGTAGGAGAATTATTTTCGTTTTGAACAATTGGTTTCTTCTTCTTGGCAAGTGTGACAGTGGCAACTTCCAACTCTACCAAATTGGAGGCAGGCTCTTGTGTCTTCTATTGACTATCAGTGCCATTGGCCTTTACAGGGGTTGGACTTGGACAGTCCTTTGCAGTGTGGCCTTCACCTTTGCATCGGTTGCGTAAGGGCTTGTAATCGACAAATCGTCTAGGGTTTAGACAATTCGGGGAGATATGACCCTTTTCTCCACACCTATAACATTCCACTTTTGATCTCTGACCACCGCTAGACTGTCGTCCTCTGTAACTTTGAGAGGGAAACCTCCTTGGACTGAAATTAGGACCAAACTCTCTAGCCTTTGTTCCAATATCTTGTGTTGTCGTTTTGGATTCTAGCAAGTTGAATCTTGCATTTTCATCCTTCTGTCTTCGTTCATGCATCTCTTTCAGAGAGGAAATATCCTCTGTATGGTTCTTTCGCAAACAGTAGGATTAGAAGGCTCCAGGAATGGTTGGTTTTTGGGTACATTCAGTGGCTAAATGTCCCGCTTAATCGCACTTTCTGCACCATGTATTAGAGTGCATCACATCCCTTCTAGGTCCCACAGGAGTGGATATATTGGCGGTATTCACCTTCAGCGTCTGTAGCTGCTCTGTAATCACATCCATAAGCTCTTTCTTGATATTTGCAACTGAGTTGGATAAGTAGTCCTTCAGATTTTCATCTCCTGAAGTGCTTGTAGTAGGGTTTTGGGAAGCTTCTGTAATTACTGCATACACTGGTTGGGTCAATCTAGAGGGTCCTCTATTCTGGTTCTGATTCAGAGCTCCTACTGAGACTTGGGATTGTTGATTCTAGTTGGTAGGGTTCTACTGTTGTTGAGTCGCCATTGGAGGAACTGCTTGAGGCCACTGTTGTTGTGGTTGAACCATCATTTGAGGCATTGTCATCTGTGGTGACCACAGTGGATTAGGTGCATTATACCGCGACACTGTTTGCATCTTGGGATAGGGGTAGGGAACTATCCTTGAGACTGTATTTGGTGGGTATACCATTTCTGGAATGGGAGGAGGTAAGACTTATCTTCTCAGAGTTATTGACAGCATTGCTTCAACTTCGTCATACAATCTTGCATCTTCCACTGCAGCTTGCAGATTGAATGGTCTTCTCAATTCCACGAACTTACGAACTTCTGGTTGTAGGCCTCTGAGAAACACTCCTTTCTCGATACCTTCATTCAAATGATGGTTAGTCCATCTCTTCAGGATGGATTCCATTCGCGAGACATAAGCTTCTACTCTTTCTCCAGAGGACTGACTTAGGTTCATGAACTCCTCTTGCATCCGCTCTTCAAAACCTTCATGCTTGAATTTAGTGAGGAAGGCTAACTTTAGGTCGTCCCATGTGCCAAAAGTTCCTGCTACTTGTCTCTCATGCCGCTAAAATGCTCTGCCTTTGAAATTGGTGGGGAATATCACTAACCAATGCTCAGGGATTCTGACATTATTAGCCACACATGCTACCATGAAATCTGCTACATGAAGATTAGGGTCTTCATTGTACTCTCCCTTAAAAACTAGCAATGGGACTACATTTTTTGGCCTGTTATCAATATTTCCGGGACGAACCTAACTAGGAAGGGGATCTTGAGTTGCCATGGGAACTTCTATAAAGAGTGCTTTTAGAGTATCAAAGGAGGCTTCTGCTACAAGCTCGTTCTCAGCCTTCATTTTTTCCTTTTCTCTTCTTATGTACCTCTGGACTTGTTCTAATGCTTGCCTCTTGATTGCGTCATTCATCAGGGGGTTGGCTCCAACCAGTTGGTCTGTACTCAACAAGATAGTATCAAAGAGGGCTTCAGTCTCTGGGGGATTCTCTGGCCAACATCTTCTCTACTTCCTTCTTTTCAACATCTCTAAATTCGGCTTTCAAACCACTATAGAGAGGGAGATATTCTGTTCTGAAAGTATCAAAACTCATTCTTCTTATAATAATGCCAGCTTTTGAGGGTTTCTAAAGTGTATGTTGTGAAAAACACCCTGTCTACCAACTTCTAGTGGGTTGCTAATTAGACAAACAGAAGATTGTCAGTGCACCAAGCATCCCATGTATCTTGCTGTTGAGCATCCACGAACAAATTTCAACTCTTTTCCTTATTGTTTTTGTGAACCTCCACAGACCACGACTCCTGAAGATTCTTCACAATATCCCACTTGATGATGTCTGGAAACTTCTCAATGAATGCTAAATCTTCAATGGATAGTCATTCTCTTTGCTTTTGCTCTTGAGTTTGTTCCCAAACAATTTGCCACCAAGATGCAAGTTTTTGCTGCTTTAACAGAGGAGAGGAAACAATCCACCACATAGAGCATGCATCATGATGGTAATATATTTTCGCCATTGTGGGATGGACTTCTTGTGGAAAGTGGCTTTGATAATGAGAATCTCCAACTCTTTAGTGGAAGAAAGAACTTTGCAAACATCCATTGAATTCTTCTCTTCTTGGCAATGTAATTTCCTTCATTTTCAGCCTCTTCTGATGCTTGTTGATGGCAAGTTTCCTTGGCTATGCACCAAAAACATGGAGCCCCAAGAGGAACACCAAGGAAAAAGGGATTCTACTGCAAGAAAATCTATCTTGTAACATCAACAAGCTTTTATTTCATTCTTTTGATGACCAAAACAAAGAAAACAACAAATCTTCACGCAGCATCATAGTAGATATCTCCCACAGATTTGATAGAATCAACCATAATCTTCAACATCTTCATAGAATCCATCAATAGAACAATGAACATGAAAGAATACACTATTTTTGAATGGAAATAGATCACATAGTATTCATCTTCAATGTCTTCATAGTTCTCTCTCAATCTCTCATATATAGTTACACTGTTTTGATAGAATTGACTATCTTTGGCTCTCTCTCTCAATAGTACATCATCTCCTCACTACAATACTCTCATAATGACTCTCAATAATAATTCTTAGGTCGTGGATGCACCTCCCAAGAGGTATGTCTGATGTGAAGAGGCACCAGAGCCACTACAGTGTCTCTTCATAGCACACTACTGCTAGTGTCACTTCAGTTTTCTTTTCAGTCTTCAGCAGCTGCTTGTTCCATTTGTTTTAGCTCTTTTGAACTTAGATTCATCCTTTTCAAAAGTTAGAAAAATTTTCCAAAGTCACATATAATTTCTATAGAACACTTACAGAAGATCACAGGACAATACAGTACACAGGAACAGAGCAGATACAGAACCAGAGACAGAGCAGAGACATAGGCTCTACAGAAGGTTTACAGAGGGTTACAGAAGGCCATAAGAGAACATCAAATCCTCATAATTCATTCTAAAACCATTCCAAACTATCAAAAACTAGTCAATAAGCTTCCAAAATATTTCAACCTTCATCAATTATCAATCCATGCTTTATACAAAAGAAAATCAGAACAAAACAGAAGCTATATAGAACCAATCATAACCTCAATAGAACCTATCAGAACATCACAGAGCTTCATATCTCCACTAAGAATCATCATGAACTTCCAAATCATAATCAATATAATCCAAAACACTCTCAAACACTTCCATTAACAACCATACATCACTCTAAATCTATCAAAAATCAATCATTCAGACCTCAAAAATAACAAAAATCAGTCAAAAATTCAATGTTTTTCCACTCTCAACATATTCCCACACTTAGAAAGGAAGCGTCCTCGCGACCTAAGGAAAATAAGAATATAAGTTCACTAAAGAGCTCAATTTTATCTTTCGTAGGATCTTCAACAATCACTCCACCACGACCCCAACTTATTACTTGTATCTCTAAAAAAGAATACTACTAAAGGAAACCTTCGTTATTCATTAATACATCTGATAATCAATAAAAAGTCATAAAAAATTTGTAAAGGATATAAGAGGTTCTTTTTCAGCTTTCCATCATAGGCTTTCCATCCACCATCACCATCAATAGTTGAAAAGAGAGCTCTCGAACAAATTATTCAACCAGCACGAACTCATCACATACAAATTATTACAACACACACACAAACACTAATCAACCATGTGAAGAATGACACCTCCAAAAAGAGATATATATAATTAATCATCCAAAATACATTGCAAAGGCATCAATGAAGGTGATCCCTTTTGAAGGCTTGGTGGTTTCGAAAACGATCCATGGAGAATGACTCATCCACAAATGTCTTTGGAGGATTTTGAAAGAATTGAAGGCAGCACATCCTTTCTAGCAAAACAAGGTATCTACTAGGTAGACATAAGGCATGAAAATATAGGATATCCAACTGTTGGGGATCAATGTTCACATTGACATTCATACAAAGCTTTGGAATGGCCTTTTGATCATTATGGGAATGCTTATGCATATATGCTAGATACCAAGCAAAATGAGCTGTCAATCTCATTGAAGGATCTAGAAATTGTGAATATTGGTGAGCAAAATGGAGGTAATTTTGGTATACTTGACTAGCAGTGGTCCAGTCCCCTAGAATTAATGGCTAGTTAATCTGTGGTCCTGTGAGAGAATTTATTTGAGCTCCATCCTCTTCTTCTTGGAATCTTTTGATCAAATCCTTCGTACCCACTAACCAATTGAGGGGGTTGAGAAATAGAAGTGGCAGAAGATGGAAGTGGAATAAGTAAAAGAGGATGAAGAGATGGGTAGGAAAAATCATAAAAGGAGGAATAAGCTAACGAAGGAGTGGCTGAAAATTTAAGTGAATCAGTTAGGAAATGTGTCAATTGATAAGCATGAAAAGTAGAAGGTATATGGATAGATGGAGAAGGGCATGGCGGAGAAGGGGAAAAAACTTGATCTTCAATGAAAGAAAAATAGGTAAATATAGGAATTTGAGGAAAACCCTGAGGTTGGAAAATGAGAGGTAAGATAGTTGCTGAGTTGGCTTGATAAAGGGAAAGATAAGTATCATAGCGATGGGCCATTTGTTGATAGTACAATAGGCTAGGAATATAGGGACCTAAAACAGATCGTCTCTGGTAGGCATCAAAGAAGGATGAATCAAATGGATGGTTCTTGGAAAGATAAGCTAGAAGATCCACCCTCAGTTGGTTAGTGCTCTGCACATAAGTAGAAGCTGTATTCTGACATTGATTTAGGACCACATAATCAATCATTGAATGCCATGAATTCTCAGAGCAAGTAGCCACTTTAGAAGAATAACACTGGAACGTGTCATTTTATCCTCAACTCCAAATAGTTGACATACAAAACAGCTTGCAAAACCACATCCCCCACATACCAAGCCAGATCTACATCATTTTATTTTATTTTTTGTTTTTTGAAATTTGATTATTTACGGTGTGCTGGTTATGTTGTGTTTTGTTTTTATTTGTGTTTTTTTTGGTGTTTTGTTTAAATTTTTTTTTGTATTGGGAGTTGGTTTCTTTTTGTTTTAAAAAAAAAATGTTGTGAGTTATTATGATTTATTATTATTATTTTGTTGTTTTGTTTGTTTGTTTTTTTTTAAATTTTTGTTTTTGTTTTGGGAGTTTTTTCTTCTGTTTGTGTTGTTGTGGGTATTTGTGGTTTGTATGGTTATAATGATTAGAAAAAGTGAGCGCACCCCTGTCCCTCGTACATGCGCGAGGCGGGGGTAAATAAAAAATTTGCAGCGGTGGGATCAGACGGGGCAGGGACGATGACATGCGAGGCACCGAGGTCACGGGGACATCTCGAGGCATGTAAAACCAAAAATAGGCGCGTGCACGTGCGACACGAGAAACATGGCCACACGGCAAAAATGAAGAAAAATTAATAAAACCGAAATCGCATGTCGGATCGAAAAACCATAAAAAGGAAAAATGTGCCAGTAATATGGGAAAGATGATGGAAAAATACGACACTGGCTCCGGGGCAAAATCAGGATGTTCACATGGGAAAAACACAAAAAATAGACCAAAAAATACATATGTAGATTAATATCGGAAAATCCGCGGGTCGGAACGAAGTGTAAAAAGAAGGAAAAATGCGCAAAACAATGTGTCCAACAATCCTATCATGGCAAAACACAGTTTCGATCAAGATATGATGCGTTCACATGGAGAAAAACCCAAAAATAGACCCGAAAATGGACTCAAAAATTAATATGGGAAAAATTGTGCACCAGAATAGAGGATAGTGAAAAGAAAAAGTGTTCGAAAGAAAGGGATTCACAGGGCTGGTGCATCAAAACTCAGTTTGGGGGAAATTAGGAGGGGTTCACATGGGAAAAACACAAAAAACACATCCGAAAACACTCGAAAAAATTAATAACGAAAAATCCGGTAGTTAGAAGAGGGGGGAGGAAAAAGAAAAAAGTGGGGGAAAGGCTGGCAAAACATGGCTGTCAATTCAAACTAAAATTCTGGTGCAAATAGGGCATATTCACATGGAAAAATGTGAAAAATAAGCACGAAAAAGGCTCGAAAACTCACAAAAATTAATAATGGATAAACCGTGCATCAGAATGATAGGGAGTAAAAAGAAAAAATGTCAGGAGGAATGGGTAGGACAAGGCTAGTACATCAGATTAAGGTTCCGAAGCAATAAAGATGCGTTCACATGGAAAACCGTCCAATTTACGGGAATTGCTTCAAAAATTAATAACTCAAGAACCGTATGTCAGAACAGGGGTTGGTAAAAAGAAAAAATGGGCAGTTCGAAGGAAAAAACAGGGTTGTAAGGTTGGATGTGAGTCTCAGTGAACGTAGGGTACATTAGTATGAAAAAATCACAAAACAAAGAATAAAGGCAAATGGTCAAGGAATAGCTCTGAGGACAAGGTGAAATAGAATGGAAGAGTGGGTAAGGGACTCCATCAAGGTAAAATGAAGTCATGGCGTAGATACATGATTATAGCAGGGTATATGCATGGGGGTATGCAAAATAGACGCGCAGGGACGCGTCCCCACACTTAAAACCTTAGCAGGAAGGGTAAACCGAACATCAAGGACCTAGTACCACACATTAGAACAACCACGAACGTCCCCACACTTAAGACATGACCGTCACTGAGAAACAAAATGTGTAGGGTTAGAAAAACTTGGCCCATATTGCCGAGGAGTAATGTCGACTATTGAGGTTGCGTCTTGTATCGTTGTCGGTTGTAGGAGGTAACAATGTGTCGTCACAGCACACATTCTTCGTCCTTCGTGGCAAGGACCATGCGGCAGCACCCAGGGAGGTAGCTGGTTGAAGAAATCGCAGGAAATTCATCGATGATGAGGGATATTGCACTCATCACGATCACTCAAATGGAATGAAAGAACAGTCACTCAACCCATTACTAACATCACTCGAGGAAATAATGATGAAACCCAGAGCTTACACCCAGTTTAGGAATCAACAAGGGGGTGGTGTAGAGGGAGTATGCCAGGGTGCACAATTGATGGTGCATCAGTGTGTCCAACCCCGTCTGGCATAGGTCTAAGGAGGAAGGCCAGGGAGCCTTGCAGTGTAGTGTATAGAACAGAGTGACGTGTCCTGGGCTGATGGCAGAAACCCATCCCATGGGTGCAGAAGGAAACGAGAACGTACCTGACTCCAATGGTCGTAACGTCCCTCAATCCTCACCTCTTGATAATTGATTGTAGAAACGCCAGTCACACTTAGCCCACTCTCTATTTCACGCTTTGTTGAAATACACAGAGGGCAGCCCATCCGGAAACCCATTGATGTAATCCTCACCGGTCACTTGTGCAAAGGTTACATGCCTTGTGCGCTTTTGATGGTGCAACTGTGCATCCCACCCTATGTCGGCATATAGTGCAAGAAGGAAGGCTAGGGAGCCTTATGGTGCAGTGTACAGAAACAAATTGTGCTTTGTGCATTGAGAGGGCCATCCCGTGCATGCAACACTCCGTTCACACATCTCACCTCTCATTTGATTGGAAGGGAAAGACTGGTCACTCACCCCACCCTCTGTCTCACGCTATGATAGATATAGAGGGCAGCCCATACTCACATCACCATCCTGTTAGGATGAAAGCTCACATCACTGAAGGGGTTGGTGATGAAGATCATGTCGGCTGTTGTCATTAGAAACTTGAAGATGAGGCGTACCCAAGGAGGCAGCCTACAAGTCTCATACTTCAATGATTTGTAAGAAAAGGCGTCTGTTAAGAAGGGTAGATTGACCGATATTGCAAAGATAGCGCACCAAGGGAGGTGGTGTCAAATTACTTATTGAAAAGGTTCTGTTGGTGAGTTAGCTATCCTGCACTGCGGGGTGTTACCACTTTTTCCACAGTCAGCTTCTCGCCTAAGGGTGTTTCCACCTTTTCTTGGAACGAGGCCTGTTATGACAGAGAATTTCTTTCTTTTCTCCCATAACAATTTTGTCTTTTTTTTTTCGTTAAGAAAGAGAATGGTAGAAATACCATGTGTCAGGACCAACCTTGCCACTGTTTTTGGATCAGACGAGAAGAGAACAAGGTCGGATTGAGAGGTATCTGAGGGGCTAGCAGAAGGAGACCACCTCATGAGGAGAATCATAAGGGCTATCAGAAGCACGACGAGAAGAATAGTGCGATGCCCAAAAGGGGGAGGGTAGGTCGACTGTGATTTGTTGAGATATCGAGCTCCAGTCGTGATATGCTAGGGTGACCGTTGTGCATTTATGTCACCGACTTGTCAGTTGCAGATGCGGTTGGTACACCGCCCATGAATAATAGCTACATGATAGCTATCCTTATCTACTCTAGTTCGTGGCTCAGTTAGTATGCCACCTTAGTTAGTTGAGTTTGGTTTGAGACCCATATATAGGGTTCTTCTATTTCCTTGTACTAGTGTTCTTTTGGCTTACACAACTAAGAAGAGAAAAACTGTTTTCAGCCTCCACCTGTGTGTGTATTTCCCTATTGTGCAAGCAAGAAAGCTACAAGTGAGACTCCTTCCTTCTCTCCCACAATCTTGACATGGTATCAGAGCCTTGTTCGTGGTAAGGAGCTCAAGAAAGCAAGCCAAGCTCGCGGTGTTTTGGTAAGAGGAGCAGTGTTGCTTTCATTTTCCGTTTTGGGAGCAGATCTCTACAGGTAGCACAGCCGGAAATTGCAAGAGTGCATTGTCTCAGGTTGAGACGCCCTTCGCGGTGAAGCAAGAGGGTAGTATACGCTGTGGGTAAGGGCTTTAGCCCTTGGCGACCCTGTTTTTTTGATTTGAGGCCATTTCGGGGCCTGTTTTGGAGGCGGAAGTTTTATGCACGCACTTAGGAAAAGGCCCAGTTTTATGATGTGCAGCCACTGTTCTACAGGTCGGTGAAAAGTTACTGTAGAAATTACATCGTATGCTTGTGCGCAGAGACATTGGGAGTTACAGAATCATCCTTGTTGCCTGTTGATGCAAAATCATCACTAGGAAGTGACTGTGTGGTTAAATACCACTTTCGTCAGTTTTGCAGATTTGCCCTTGTGAGGCTGAAGTTGTGTTCTCTGCAGTAACATAATTTTTTGCAGTATTCTGTAATGGCGTCTGATTCTCTTTCACAGATTGTAACTGAAAAGCTTGACAAGAACAACTTCCAAGCATGGAAGTTTAGAATGACGAATTTCCTTATGGGAAAAGGATATTGGGAATTTGTTGCAGGAAATGAAGAAGAACCAGTTCTTCCTGATGTTCCCAATCAACATCAAATGTAGGCATTTAAAGCATGGCATGAGAGAGCCAGGAAAGTTATGTATTGACTGTCTATCAGCATTCAGACTCTATGATTGTGCATATTCAGGATGCAAGTACGCCAAAGGAGGCATGGGATACTTTGTCAAAAATATATAGCACAAATACGCAAGCCAGGAAAATGCAGCTCAAGCAAGAGTTGCATAATGTGCAAAGAGAAAGTATGAGCATGAATGACTACCACATGAAGGTGAAGAAGATTGCAGATGCACTTGCTTCCATTGGGTCGCCAGTGGAAGATGATGATTTAGTTTCTGTGACCTTGAATGGTCTAGGAAAGGATTATGCACAGTTTCGGACATCCATTTCAGTTTGTGAAAGATTTCCCGATTTTGAGGAGTTGATTGCTCTTCTAATTTCTGAGGAGCAAAGAAATGGTGGTGCATCTTCTTCAGGAGGAACTTCAAAAGAAGCTGTCTTCTACTCAAATGCTGGAAGAGGTAGAGGCAGAGGTAGAGGAGGCCGATTTGGAGGCCGTGGTAGAAATCAGAATATGCAGCAAACTCAAGAAAACCAGTCCTATGGAGGAGGACGTGGTAACTCTAGAGGCAGGGGAGCCAAAGAGGTCGTGGTGGATGGCAAAGAGGCCAAAATGCAAACAGTAATATTGAATGCTACTACTGTGGTAAAATGGGTCATATGGCTAAAGACTACTATAAAAAGCAGAATGACATCATGAATGGAAAATTGCAACAAGGGAATTATGCGTCTTCTAATAGACAGGGTGATGACAGAAATGAGCATTTGTTTATGGTGCAGCACATGAACAATTCTGTGACAAGTGCAGAAGAAAGTAATAATGTATGGTATGTTGACTCAGGTGCATCAAACCACATGACAGGTCATGTAGAATGGATGGAGGATGCAAGGAAAATGAAAAAACCAGGATTTGTGGAGACTGGTGATGATACTGCACATCCTATTGTGCAGATTGGAAAAATTCCTTTGTCTATGTAGGATGGGAAAAAGAAATACCTGTCCGATGTATTTCATGTCCCGAATATTACCAAGAATCTAGTTTCTGTTGGTCAAATGGTTGAACAGGGCTTGCAGGTCAGATTTAATCCTCATGGATGCTTTGTTGAGGATATGAAAAATAAAGGTCGCTTGATAGCAAAAGGAAAGAAGAAGGGAAGAATGTTTACGTTGGATGCATACATGTCTGAATTGAGTGCAACAATGTTTGCACATGGGACCGGTGTAGTTGCAGATATTGATATCTGGCATAAACGCATTGGTCATGTTAATGTACAACGACTTAAATCAATGCAGGCCCAAAATATTGTTGTAGGACTGCCTAAATTCAAGGTTGCAGAAATGCATAAGGTATGTGAAGCTTGCCAATTTGGAAAACAGGAAAGGAAACCATTTCCTAGACATGTTCAAGAGAGTAAAAAGCCATTGGAATTAATCCACTCTGATGTGTGGACCACTAAAGCTGCATCTCTTGGAGGCTGTCATTATTTTGTCACTTTTATTGATGACTATAGTAGAAAAGTTTGGGTGTATTTCATGAAAAAGAAAAGTGAAGTTTTTGGGCATTTCAAAACTCTTAAAGCTATGGTTGAAAAAGAAACAGGTCTGCAAATAAAATGCCTAAGGTCAGATGGAGGGGAGAGTACCTCTCAAATGAGTTTGCAAGGTTCCTGCAGGAGCATGGCATAAAGCAGCAATATTCATGCAGTCATACCCCACAACAAAATGGAATTGCAGAAAGGAAAAATAGGCATATTGGAGAGGTATCTCATGCTATGCTCAATGAAAAAGACTTGCCAGATTTTTACTGGGCTGAAGCAGTTGCTACAGCAGTCTATATAATGAACAGGACTTTGACTGCAGCAATACATGGGACGACTCTAGAGGAGAGGTATACTGGTAGGAAACCAGATATTTCTCATTTGAAAATTTTTGGTTGCATTGCCTATGTACATGTGCCAGATGAGTTGAGATCCAAGTTGGATCCAAAAGCTGAGAAGTGTATCTTTATTGGTTACTCTCTGCAGCAAAAAGGGTATAGATGCTATAACCCTTCTACTCGTAAGTTTACAGTGAGCAGAGATGTTGTTTTTGATGAGATGAGTAGCTGGTATAAACTAGTAAATGTGATTGATGATGTAGATGCACAAAATGGTAATGCTGCACAGAATTCACAGCAACAGTCACAAAATATTAGTGGACCTGGAGCGTCCTCTAGCAATGGTTCACATTCTTCGCCATGGACAGGCATATTAAGATCAAGAGAATCTTCTCAAAGCAATGCAGATAGTGGTATGCAGGTATCACGAAAAGGAAAGGAGAAGGTTGATCAGCCCATGTTTGATGTGAATGCAGGTCACTCTTATGTGGATGGTGAATCCAGTGGCTCAGAACAGAGCATTGACGACGAGTTGGGTATTCCTTCTATTGTTACACCTGGAGTAAGGAAGACTAGGGATGTTTTGAGAGCACCTGGGAGTGAACCTATTTTGTGCAGGTCTACGAGAGCTAGGTATCCTGTGGATAGGCTGAAATATGAGGGATTTACAGCCATTCACTATGCATATATGGTCAAAGTGATACAGGAACCAGAACCCACTTCTTTTGAGCAAGCCATGGGAAAAGAAAAATGGGAGAAAGCCATGGATGAAGAAATGGATGCCTTGGAAGCAAATGCTACATGGGAATTGGTACCTTTGCCTAAAGGTAATAATGCAATTGGCTGTAAGTGGGTTTATAAGGTGAAGCACAATGCAGATGGTTCTGTGAACAGATACAAGGCAAGATTAGTAGTCAAGGGGTATGCACAAACATATGGCATTGACTATGAAGAAACATTCAGTCCGGTTGCAAGGATGGCAACCGTAAGAGCAGTCATTGCTATGGCTGCATCAAAGGGATGGTCTTTACATCAGATGGATGTAAAGAATGCCTTCTTGCATGGTGATTTGCAAGAAGAGGTCTATATGGAGCAGCCACCAGGTTATGTGCATGCTGTTCATCCTGAGTTTGTTTGCAGGTTGAAGAAAGCCTTGTATGGCTTGAAGCAAGCACCTAGAGCATGGTCTGACAAGATAGGACAGTATCTTGTCACTATTGGCTTTTAGATTTCCAAGGTAGATTTCTCACTTTATGTGAGAAAAACAGAGAAATGTATTATGCTACTTGTCATTTATGTTGATGATTTGATTATGATAGGTGACAGTGATGAAGATATCCTTCATGTGAAAATTCTATTGAAGCAAAATTTTGAGATGAAGGATTTGGGAGAGCTGCGTTATTTCTTAGGTATTGAGGTGATTAGATCACCAAGTGGGATATGGCTCTTGCAGAGGCAGTATGGATTGGACATGCTATCCAAATATGGGATGACAGGCTGTAAGCCTATTTCAGTTCCTTTGGAGCAGAATGTGAAGCTGAGCGCAGATGTAGGTGAGCTTCTGGAAGACCCTACTATGTATAGACGCATAGTAGGAAGTTTGATTTATATGACTATTACCAGGCCAGATTTGAGCTATGTTGTTGGATTGGTAAGTCAGTTTATGCAGGCTCCAAGGAAATCGCATTTGGATCCGGCTAGACGCATACTCAGGTATGTGAAGTCCACATTGCAGTATGGACTATTTTATGAGACTGGGGTTCAGATATAGCTGCATGGATACACTGATGCTGATTGGGCTAGTAGTATTTCTGATAGACGATCTACCAGTGGATATGTGTTCTCTTTTAGGAGTGCTGCAGTCACTTAAAGCAACAAGAAACAGCCTACAGTTGCCTTGTCGAGCACAGAGGCCGAGTACAAGGGTGCAGCAATGGCTGCATGTGAGGTAGCTTGGTTGCATAAGCTACTTTATGATATGCATTAGTCTACAGATGGGCCAGTTGTCATTTATTGTGACAACATGAGTAGTATACACTTGGCAAATAACCCAGTCTATCATGCTAGAACAAAGCACATTGAGGTGCATTATCACTATGTGCGGGAGAGGGTTTTACTAGGTCTTATTGATTTAGTTTATGTCAGCACAGAGGATCAAGTAGCTGACATATTCACAAAGGCATTGGGTGCAGAGAAGCTGCGCAAGTTCAGAGACCTGCTTGGTGTGCAGGAATTGGGATTGAGCTCGAGGGGGAGTGTTGAGATATCGAGCTCCACTCGTGATATGCCAGGTGACTGTTGTGCATTTATGTCACCGACTTGTCAGTTGTAGATGCGGTTGGTACACCACCCATGAATAATAGCTACATGATAGCTATCCTTATCTACTCTAGTTCGTGGCTCAGTTAGTATGCCACCTTAGTTAGTTGAGTTTGGTTTGAGACCCATATATAGGGTTCTTCTATTTCCTTGTACTAGTGTTCTTTTGGCTTACACAACTAAGAAGAGAAAAACTGTTTTCAGTCTCCACCTGTGTGTGTATTCCCCCATTGTGCAAGCAAGAAAGCTACAAGCGAGACTCCTTCCTTCTCTCCCACAATCTTGACATGATTATCAAGATCCCCAGGGAGGGAAGTACTTCTTCAAACGATAGCCATTGATCAGGAAGGGATCATTAGAGGCATTAATGGTCTGTGCCTGAACAGAGTCGTTAATAGGATTGACAGCAAGTACCTTGTACGGGCCCATCCATCTTTGTTGAAGCTTACCAGGAAACTTGTCAAATCTTGAATCATAGGCCAGGAAAAGATCACCTTCTTTGAACTCCTTATGCTTGATGAAACTGTCATGATAGGCCTTGCATCTCGCTTGAGTGGTTTCCATGCACTGTAGGGCCATCCGCCGTATCTCATCCAAGCATTCCAAGTGCAAGAGACAGTGTTGCAGTGACTCATCATCTCCCAAGCATTCTTTAACTGCCACTCGTAAAGAGGGCAATTCCAGCTAAATAGGGAAGACGACTTCTATAAAGACGACTTCTATACCATACACTAGCTGGAAAGGGGTCTATCCGGTAGCTGACTTATGTGAGGTTTTGTATGTCCAAAGAGCCTCTGTAAGTCGATCGTCCCAGTCGTGATGATGTATGGCAATCGTTCTCTTCAGAATTAAGCAAAGGATGTGATTGGTGACTTCAACTTGGTCATTGGCTCTGGGATAGTAGGGAGTAGACTTGCGATGGCAGATCTTATACAGCTCTGTCAGCTCCTCCATGATTTTGTTAAGGAAATAAGTACCTTTGTCACTTACCAGCTCGAGGAGACTACTAAAACGGGTGATAATATTTTCGTACATGAATAAGGCTACGCTATTACCATAATCTCGCTTCAGGGATTTAGCTTCACACCACTTTGTGACATAATCCGTACATACTAAAATGAATCCATTCTGCTTTCGTCTGGTGGGTGGATCAATGGGACCCACAAAATCAATCCCCCCACTTCTCAAACAGCTTTAGGGGAAGAATAGGTTGCAGTGGCATAGCACTTGTTTTGGTAGGTTTTTCCATTCACCGACAAGCATTACATCTCTTACAATAGTCATATGCATCCTTACGGAGGGTCAACCACCAGTATCCTGCTAACAGAGCCTTCTTGGCTGCCGCTTCTCCTGCGAAGTGTCCACCACATGGTTCGTCATGGCATGCTTTCAATACTATGCCGATTTCATCCCTTGCAACACATCTTCATAGCACTTCATCTTTCCCTCTCTTGTACAGTGCACCGCCTAGCAAGGTGTAGGGGGCTGATTCTAACAGAAGCTTCTTCTTCTCATGGCTTGAGATGCCAGGAGGATACTGTTGAGTTGCCAGGAGGTTGGCTATGTCTGGATACTAGGGAGTGACTGTTTCAACTAGAAACAAGGAAGCATTAGGAATGTCTATATCATCCTGTTCCTCTTCTGCAATTTGAGGGATCCGTGATAGATGATCGACAAGGACATGGGAATGACCAGGCTTAGTGACCATTTCAAAGTTGAGCTCCTGGAATAAGAGCAACCATCTCATCAGTCGTCCTTTAATATATGCTTTGTTTATCAAGAAGGACAATGCCTCATGATCCACGTAGAACTTCAAATGTGTTGACAGTAGATAGTTTCAAAATTTCTCCAGTGCAAACACCATTGCCAAACATTCAAGCTCTGTCACTGTATAGTTCCGTTCCCCTATCGGTGACCTTTCAGCTTGCATAATAAATTGGTTGATCTAATTTGGAGGGGCCCTTTTGACATAGAACAACACCTAGCCCTTCAACTAATGCATTTGTGTGCACATGAAACTCCTTCGTCTAGTCAGGAGGCTGTAAGATAGGTGCTTTGATAAGGCACTATTTTAGGGTATTAAAGGCTTCTTCACAGTCATCAGTCCAAAGGAAATCAGCATCTTTCCTTAGGAGCTTGTGCAGAGGAGCTGCCTTGGTTGCAAAATGTGCAATAAATCTTATGTAGTAGCCCACATGGCCAAGAAATCCTCTCAATTGCTTGAGGTTTGTTGGTGCTGTCAAGGCGGCAATCTTCTCAATCTTCGCCAGGTCTGTTGCAATCCCTTGTGCAGAGACAATATGGCCCAGAAGAACTCCTGATGAGACGCCAAAGACACATTTTTCGGGGTTGAGAGAAATCTCATACTCTCAGCATCTGTCAAAACATTACTCTAGGTGTCCCCAGTGCTCTCGGATCAAACTATAGACACAAAAGTCATCAAGATACACCTCAATGAAATCATGCAAATGATTCTGGAAGGTATGCATCATTACTCTTTGGAAGGTGGCAGGAGCATTACAGAGCCCAAATGGCATCACTTTGTAGGTATAGGTCCCCCATTCTGTGGTGAAGGTTGTTTTGGATTGGTCCTCTTCTGCGATTTGGACTTTGTTATATCCACTGAATCCATCTAAGAGGGAATAGAGCTCATGGCCTGCCATTGTGTCCAACAGTTGGTCTGTAAAAGGGATAGGGAAATGGTCCTTCTTTGTCTTCGAATTGAGCTTTTGAAAGTCGACATATGTTCGAAGTTTCCCGTTCTTTTTGGGTACAACCACAATGGGCGAAACCCATTTACTGTTAGCCATGGGATAAATGAACTCGGCTTCAAGAAGTTTCAATAATTCAGCCTTCACCAGAGCAGAATAATTAAGATTCATATGCCTTTGTCTTTGCCTTACAGGTTTGGCATCAGGCTCTAGGTCAATGTGATGCTGGCATATTGTGGGATCAATCCCCTTTAGATCTTTATATGAGCAAGCAAACACGTCTAAGTTCTCCTTTAATAAGTCTTGCTGGACCACTAGTTCTCCTTCTGGAAGATTGAGACCCACTTTCAGGTGACGTTCAGTTTCGTCAGTATCCAAGAATGTTACTTGTCTTTCACCTTTCACTTCACGGATAAATGTCCCACAGATTGCTTTTAGATAGAGGTCAGACTCTTTCAAGTGAGTAGTATCCTCGTCTGATGTTCCACTAGAACTAGTGTCCTCCTTCTGAACATATGACTCATTTGTCTCTTGAGGTTGCTGGAAGGGTATCTGAGCTTTGTTTACTTTTGTGTGAGTGGTGATTTCTTCTGGACTTAGGGATTCATATTCAGAGGATGCGTCTAGGAATGTCACATAGCACGGACCTTCTAGAAGCCGAGGCTTTGATAGCTCTCGCTTCTGTTGGCAGTGGACATCATCATCATCTTTTCTTTGGACTGAACAGTCAGGGCGATAGGAGCCATTGGTGAACTTAATTTTTATGCCTTTAATCCATTGCTTATATAGATTCTACATACTTTGTGGTCCATTGGCCAACCCAAATGGAACCATGGTCATTCCATCCAGCACCCTAAGATCTTCGGCCTTTGAGGTCTCTGTAGAGACATCAACAAGATCATCCGCTATCAGAGGAAATTCTTCATCTGCACTTTCATAACCTGCTTCATTTTCTTCCTCATCATTTTCATCCTCTTCCTCTAGAGGGTCTGTCTCTACTTCTGTAGAGGATTTGTAGGAGAAGAACAGATCTTCTGCATTTGCTTCTGTCTTTGTTTCAGTTACAGTCATTGTCTTTGTGATTGTCTCTGGTTCTGTCACTGCTTTGTATCTGCTCTGTCTTTGTTCTGTTACCGTCTCTGTTACTGCTTTTGCGACTGTCTGTGTATCTATTACTGGTCTATACCTATTCTGTCTCTATTCTGTCTCTAGGACTGTCATGTAATAGGGAGAACAGTACATCCATGCTTCTATTTCATTATCAGAGATAATTTCAGAAGTCAATTCAAGTTGAGGCATGAGGTATTCTCCCATGGACAAGGACTTTGCTTCCCTTGGTAGTTGGCTTACATTGCCCACTCCTATTAGGGATTGTGCCTCTATTTTCTTGGGAAAAATCTATTTAACAGCCTCTTCGTCTCCTGATGTACCATCTGTTATCTCGTTGGACGAGTCTGTTATGACTTCAATGGATGTGGATCCATTGCCTTTTTGCGATCCATTCAACTTCAACACCACTTTGTTGGGTCCTCTGCCTAGGGTTAGGGTTCCTTTGAACTAGTCCGTCCTGGCTCTCGCCTTAAAAAGTCGAGGTCTTCCCAACAGTAGAGGAAATGGGGTCCCATAAGAATTTTTTTGACCACCAGATATGTCAACCAATAGTCTCTTCCTGCAAGGGTTGTTTTTACGTATGGGAGGATGCCCAATGGTTTGATTCTTCTTTGGTCTACCAATCTGATAAGCCATTGTGTAGGTTGAATTCCTTGCAATCCTATGTCCTTCATTGTCACATCTGTCATTATGTTTACTGATGAGCCTCAATCAATCAATGCATATGAAATAAAGCATCCTTCTATCCATACACTAATCTCTAGGGTTCCAGGATCTAGGAAGGCATTAGCCACATCTACTTCCTTTACAAGCTCCGGGGCCTTACTGGTCTTGGTCGCTGTTGAAGGAGTAATCCTTAGTCCATGTTTTCTTGTCAAGATGCTTTTGAATTTATTTCGGCATCTGGGAGACTGTAATATTCCTGTGATCCCCCCCTTAATGAAAAAAATTATAATTAGTGCAAATTTTTTTAACTTCCTCTCTCTCCCCCCGTCGACAGGACGTCGGATAGAGAGAGAGAGGGAGTGAAGTGGAGGATAGGGGGGCATGCAGTCCCCAGGTCGGAGGGGTGGTGGCCATGCCACCCTCCTCCCCCTCCTATAAAGCGTAGCCCTTCCCCCCTCCCTGGTACACACAGCACCCTTCCCTCCTCCTATAAAGCGTAGCCCCTAGGTCAGAGAGAGAGAGAAGGAGAAGAAGAGGGAGAAGAGAGGAGAAGAAGAAGGAGAAGAAGAGGGAGAGAGAGAAGAAGAAGAAGAAGAAGAAGAAGAAGAAGAAGAAGAAGAAGAATAAGAAGAGGGAGAGAGAGAGGAGAAGAAGAAGAAGAAGGTGAGAAAGAAGAGAACTCGAAGAGAAATCAGAAGGCCAAACAGAAGACTCATTCACTGCCATCAAGAAACATCAAGAAATCCCCTCGAAAATGGTGTCCTCTAAC
This sequence comes from Lygodium microphyllum, assembly GCF_053477565.2. Taxonomy (NCBI): domain Eukaryota; kingdom Viridiplantae; phylum Streptophyta; class Polypodiopsida; order Schizaeales; family Lygodiaceae; genus Lygodium; species Lygodium microphyllum. The sequence continues at coordinate 144,051,057 of NC_141141.1, forward strand.
CCTCTCGTTATTCTTATTGCTTATCGTTCATGGTTTTTCTTTTATACTTAAAGTGCATGACTATGAAAAGTCAAGTGTATGTTGCATGAAATATTGACTAGCCTAGTACATGAAATATTGTTGTACGAAATATTGCAAATACGTGATGATTGCATGGGAGTCAAGTGGACAAATAGAATGGATTCTGCATGGATTGACGCACATGAAATGATACGGTTTTCATAAATTTTTACATAAAATGATAGACCTTCGCGTAGAGCAATGCTTAAATTAGCCAATAAAAATCATGATTTGCATCCATGATTAAACTAAACACATGAAATGATAGTTTCTATTCACAGGATGCATTTGCACTGATGTAAGGAAACTTAGGCCATAGAAATACCTGCACATTAGGGCTAATTACTCATTGACTAAATGTGAAAAGAGTTAAAGATTGCGGATGGTATTAATGCATTAAGAATCCCAAGTGCAAGTAAGAAGAGTCTGATCGAAAAATTCTACATAGTACCGCACTAAGAGAGATGGAAGGGACGCATGCATCTTGATTGTATCCTGAAGGACTAGATGAAAAGTCTTGTGTTTCCAACTGTGTTAACTGAACTTGGTTAGAGGGAGATGATGTAAAGAATTGGAAGAATAAAAGACCCTTAGTTGGGTTGCGAATAAGGCTTGTCCGTTGCCTTGGTTAACCAGTTAATGCTTTGAGTTAGGGTTAAGATAGCATAAGGTAAAACCCAAGGGAAAGAGCAAGTCAAAATAAGTTAACTTACCAAGAACATTTTCTTGCATGATCTTGTTTGAGATTATTGGGATCTCGCCAAGTCGTGAACGATCCAGGATTGAATGCTGGGAGCATTCGGAAAAAAGGAACCACACCTTAGCAGTTGGTCATACAAACGGCCCTTGAGATGATCATGATTGTACACTAAGGTACATTATTTGAACTTCTTTGCTCAAGGAACTAATTCAAGGAAAAATGCTTAATTGTTTAGGTAAAAAGCCTAGAGGGAGAGGCAAGATCAGTTACCTTCGACTGTCTGCCTGGTCCTATCCAAGGGGGTTGTTAGCCACGCTAGGTATATGGACCTAACCTGCCATGAGAGGTCTCTCCATGGGTGTTGCTTTGAGCAGGAGGACACTTGGGTGCCAGGGGAGACTCTGGCTGTAAATCCCTTGCCTTTGGATCTCGCACAAGAGGCTGAGGTGACTCGAGATGGGATCTCGAGGCCCGTGTACTACTCTACGGGCGAAACTTAGAGCAGCAATCTTGTAGATTGTTGGGATAGCCTTCGGGCATGATACTAGATGTATTCAGGGATATAGAAGGATTATTTCTACAGAGGTAGAAAGGAATACTTAATTCTTCTGTATGGGCAGGAGATAAACATTAATCTGAAGATAAGTTAAGGAAGTGTTTGATCTTGTTTTATCTTTTCTTCATGTCTGTGCCCTAAATTATGTAAAGGAACCTGTGATTAATGGGTTAATTAAGGAGGCTGCTTTTATGTGTTAAACATAATATGGTAAGTAATTAGATAACTAAAATAGGCCTCAAGGGAAGCGTGGTGGATGTGACCGTCGGGTCCATCCTACGGAAGGGTGGCCTCGGTTGGTCGAGAGCTTTCCTCAATGGAATTTATTTGATGCGAATGTTAGATAGACAAGGACCTTAGAACTTGTAAGTTAAAAACTTGATTCATGCCGTTTTAGGGGACCGAAATGGGACCATGCCTTATGGGCAGAGAGGTTGAGCGATGTATCCCTCTCATTTTCCATTCTCTTTGAACCAAGTGCGGTATGAGTCTACCTTGGTCCAGTTGTATCTACGCAAAGTGGAGCAGCTGTCGACCGATGCTAGAAGGCTGTTAGGAGGACCCAACTACTAGGAACCCGAACTTCAGGTCGATCCTAGTGGAAACGTCCGGATAGGTTCCATTGCGAGGGAGACTCGAGAGACCACTAGTTGGCGAACCCCGTGTCATTCCTTGGGAGTGCCGGGCAGCGTCCTCTAGATTGATCTCTCAATGGACTGCTAAGTCGTGTTCCGCAATTTGAGGGGCAAGCACATTACAGTTGGTATCAGAGAAAAACTTCATAATGATACATGATTGATTAATGTTTGGTTCATAGACATATCCTAAACAGAAATAACCTAAATTGTATGGCTTGGTTGTCAGGCACCTTCTGCACCCATGAATGCTAACATGCAAGAGAAGAAATTTCTTCTCAAGCAAATTAAGGCACTCGAGTTTGATGGCAAGGGAAGGACTATTCAAGCTGATGCCAAGATCTGGATTAAGTCCATGGAGGACTATTTTGAGGCAGTAGGAACTGCACTTGCTAACCAAGCCATGCTCGCCAAACTTAAGCTTACAGGCGAAGCAAGACTTTGGTGGAAACAACGGTGTAGAGACCAAGCAATCTCGGAGGGGACCGTCACTTGGGATAAGCTTAAGGAAGTTGTGCGAGGTAGGTATCTGCCACTTGCCTACCGCATACAAAAGATGAATGAATTTTATGGCTTGAAGCAGTCGAGATTATCCCTTAAAGTGTATTATTCGAAGTTCGTTTCACTCCTAAAGTATGCACCCCCAATGGATATGATACAACAGGTGTCAAAATTCTGTGTTGGGTTGAATCCACCCATAAACACTCAATTGGAATCAATGCACCCAACGGACTTGCAAGACGCATTACTTTGAGCGAATCCAATCATCCAAGAACTTAAATCGAGCAATTGTAGCAAAGATGACTATGGAGATCAGGATAAGAGATGCCATACGTGCGGAGAGATAGGGCACATCCGTAGGAGATGTCCCTACCGTCAATGCTTCCATTGTAATGAGCTAGGACACATTCAAGCAGACTGCCCTGATCTAAGTCCAGAAGACTTTGAGCCTCCAAGAAAACAAAGCTACACAGGTGTAGTCTATGGATATATAGACGGATCAGATGAAGACGAAGATCTAGAACCCACTAAACCTTATTAGGAGGACTAAAATTCCTAGAAGCTTAATTGACATGTAACACAATTGAGAATAGATCCTACTCTTGTACCTAAGGTTAATTCGAATAATATGAGCGCACTACTAGAAACATCAAGAGTAGCGCAGCGGATGCATGGTGGGTTTTAACCCACAGGTCGTAAAGCCCCATTAGTGCTTGTCTTCCCCAGGTCCTCTCAAGATGAGGACATCTCGATTCCTCTAAGGGGGAGAGGATGTAATATTACCGTGCTTTTCTCCCCCCCCCATGATCAGTGTGAAGGAGAAGAAGAGGGAGAAGAGAAGGAGAAGAAGAGGGAGAAGAGAGGAGAAGAAAAAGGAGAAGAAGAGGGAGAGAGAGAAGGAGAAGAAGAAGAGGAAGGGAGAAAAAGAAGGAGAAGAAGAGGAAGGGAGAGAAAGAAGAGAGAAGAGATGGAGAGGGAGAGAAGACAGGGAAGGAGAAGAAGAGGGAGAAGAGAGAGAGAAGGAGAAGAAGAAGAAGAAGAAGAAGAAGAAGAGGAAGGGAGAGAAAGAAGGAGAAGAAGAGGAAGGGAGAGAACGAACAGAGAAGAGAGGGAGAGGGAGAGAAGAGAGAGAAGGAGAAGAAGAGAGAAGGAGAAGAGAGAGAAGGAGAAGAAGAGAGAGAGAGAGAGAAGAGGCAGAGAGAAGAGAAGAAGAAGGAGAAGAAGAGGGAGAGAGACAAGGAGAAGAAGAGGAGAGAGAGGAGAAGAAGAGTGAGAGAGAGAAGAAGAAGAAGAAGAAGAAGAAGAAGAAGAAGAAGAAGAAGAAGGAGGAGGAGGAGGAGGAGGAGGAGGAGAAGAGGGAGAGAGAGGAGAAGAAGGTGAGACAGAAGAGAACTCGAAGAGAAATCAAAAGGCCAAACACGAAGACTCGTTCGCAACCATCAAGAAATCCCGTTGAAAATGGTGTCCTCTAACCCTCCCACTATTCTTATTGCTTATCGTTCATGGTTTTTCTTTCATACTTAAAGTGCATGACTATGAAAAGTCAAGTGCACGAGTTGCATGAAATGTTGACTAGCCTAGTACATTAAATATTGTTGCACTAAATATTGCAAATATGGGATGATTGCATGGGAGTCAAGTGGACAAATAGAATGGATTTTGCATGGATTGACGCACATGAAATGATACGGTTTTCATAAATTTTTACATAAAATGATAGACCTTCGCGTAGAGCAGTGCTTAAATTAGCCAATAAAAATCACGATTTGCATCCATGATTAAACTAAACACATGAAATGATAGTTTCTATTCACAAGATGCATTTGCACTGATGTAGGGAAACTTAGGCCATACAAGTACCTGCACATTAGGGCTAATTACTCATTGACTAAATGTGAAAAGAGTTAAAGATCGCGGATTGTATTAATGCATTAAGAATCCCAAGTGCGAGTAAGATGAGTCTGATCGAAAAATTCGGCACAGTACCGCACTAAGAGAGATAGAAGGGATGCATGCATCTAGACTGTATCCTGAAGGACTAGATGAAAAGTCTTGTGTTGCCAACTGTGTTAACTGAACTTGGTTAGAGGGAGATGATGTAAAGAACTGGAAGAATAAAAGACCCTTGGTTGGGTTGCAAATAAGGCTTGTCTATTGCCTTGGTTGATCAGTTAATGCTTTGAGTTAGGGTTAAGATACCATAAGGTAAAACCCAAGGGAAAGAGCAAGTCAAACTTAGTTAAGCTATCAAGAATATTTGCTCGCATGATCTTGTTTGAGATTATTGGGATCTCACCGATCCAGGATTGAATGCTGGGAGTATTCGGAAAAAAGTAACCATACCTTAGTAGTTGGTCGTACAAACGACCCTTGAGATGATCATGATTGTACACTTAGGTACATTGTTTGAACTTCTTTGCTCAAGGAAATAATTCAAGGCAAAACACTTAATGCTTCAGGTAAAAAGCTTGGAGGGAGAGGTAGGATCAATTACCTCTGACTGTCTACCTAGCCCTATCCAAGGGGGTTGTTAGCTGTGCCGAGTATATGGACCTAACCCGCCATGAGAGGTCTCTCCGTGGGTGTTGCTTGGAGCAGGAGGACACTTGGGTGCCAGGGGAGGCTTTGGTTGTAAATCCCTTGCCTCTAGATCCCACATAAGAGGCCGACGTGACTCGAGATGGGATCTCAAGGCCCGTGTACTAGTCTACGGGTGGAACTTGGAGCAGCAATCTTGTAGATTGTTGGGATAGCCTTCAGGCATGATACTGGATGTATTTTGGGATATGGAAGGATTATTTCTGCGGAGGCAGAAAGGAACACTTAATTCTCCTGTATGGGCAGGAGACAAACATTAATCTGAAGATAAGTTAAGGAAATGTTTGATCTTGTTTTATCTTGTCTTCATGTCCATGCCCTAAATTATGTAAAGGAACATGTGATTAACAGGTTAATTAAGAAGGCTGCTTTTATGTGTCAAACATAATGTGGTAGGTAATTAGATAACTAAAACAACCCCTGAGGGAAGTGTGGTGGATGTGACCGTCGGGTCCATCCTACGGAAGGGTGGTCTCGGTTGGCCGAGAGCTTTCCTCAATGGACTTTATTTGATGCGAACGTTAGATAGACAAGGACCTTAGAACTTGTAAGTTAAAAACCTGATTCATGCCGTTTTAGGGGACCGCAATGAGACCGTGTCTTACGGGCAGAGAGGTTGAGCGATGCATCCCTCTCGTTTCCCATTCTCTTTGAATCAAGTGCGGTATGAGTCTCTGCCTTGGTCCAGTTGTATCTACGCAAAGTGGAGCGACTGTCGACGACGGTAGAAGGCTGTTAGGAGGATCGATTGCTAGAAACCCGGACTTTAGGTTGATCATAGTGGGAATGACCGGATAGGTTCCATTGCGAGGCAGACTTGAGAGACCACTAGTTGGCAAACCCCATGCCATTCCTTGGGAGTGTTGAGCAGCGTCCTCTAGATTGATCTCTCGATGGATTGCTAAGACGTGTCCCATAATTTGAGGGGCGGGCACATTATAGAGATAGCATCAACAATTGCCAGAATGTTAAGTTAGGTTTAAAAGTGTCTAGGTCTTTGACCAAGTTATAATCTTTGATAGGATCCACAGGCTTCTCCAGCCTGCTGGGGAATGGGACTACATCCATTTTCATCTTTCCTTTTTCTTCTAGTAATGGCAGCATTGACACTTCTTCTATTTCTGGAGGTGCTTCTGTATCATCTATCTCCTGGACCTCTGGTCCTGTTTCTAGGACTATCTCTGTGACTCTCTATGGCACTCAGTGCTCTGTACTGCACTGCTCTGTTCTGTATTGCTCTGTCCCTTTTTTGACAGGTTGAACTTCATAGTCTTGGCAGGAGAATTATTTTCGTTTTGAAAAATGGTTTCTTCTTCTTGGCGCGCGTGACATCGGCAACTTCCAACTCTACCAAATTGGAGGCAAGCTCTTGTGCCTTCTGTTGGCTATCAGTGCCATTGGCCTTTACAGGGGCTGGACTTCGACATTTCTTTGCAGTGTGGCCTTCACCTTTGCATCGGCTACATAAGGGCTTGTAATCCACAGATCATCTAGGGTTTGGAAAAATCGGGGAGATATGACCATTTTCTCCACACCTATAACATTCCATTTCTGATCTCTGACCACCGCCAGACTGTTGTCCTCTGTAACTTTGAGAGGGAAACCTCCTTGGACCGAATTAGGACCAAACTCTCTAGGCTTTGGTCCAATATCTTGTGTTGTCATTTTGGATTCTAGCAAGTTGAATCTTTCATTTTCATCCTTCTGTCTTTGTTCATGCATCTCTTTCAGAGAGCAAATATCCTCTGTATGGTTCTTTTGCAAACAATAGATATAGAAGGCTCCAGGAATGGTTAGTTTTCGGGTACATTCAGTGGCTAAATGTCCCGCTTGGTGATACTTTCTGCACCATGTATTAGAGTGCATCACATCTCTTCCAGCTCCCGCCGCAGGAGTGGATATATTGGCGGTATTCACCTTTAGCGTCTGTAGCTGCTCTGTAATCATATCCATAAGATCTTTCTTGATACTTGCAACTGAGTTGGATAAGTAGACCTTCAGATTTTCATCTCCTGAAGTGCTTGTAGTAGGGTTTTAGGAAGCTTCTGTAATTACTGCATACACTGGTTGGGTCGATCCAGAGGGTCCTCTGTTCTGGTTCTGATTCAGAGCTCTTGCTGAGACTTGGGATTGTTGATTCTAGTTGGTAGGGTTCCATTGTTGTTGAGTCGCTATTGGAGGAACTACTTGAGACCAATGTTATTGTGGTTGAACCATCATTTGAGGCATTGTCGTCTGTGGTGACCACAGTGGATTAGGTGCATTATACTGTGGCACTGTTTGCATTTGGGGATAGGGGTAGGGAACTATCCCTGAGATTGCATTTGGTGGGTATACCATTCCTGGCATGGGAGGAGGTAAGACTCCTCTTCTCGGAGTCATTGACAACCTTGCTTCAACTTCGTCATACAATCTTGCACCTTCCATTGTAACTTGCAGATTAACTAGTCTTCTCAATTCCATGAACTTACGAACTTCTGGTTGTAGGTCTCTGAGAAACACTGCTTTTTGGATACCTTCGTCCAAATGATGGTTAGTCCATCTCTTCAGGATGGATTCCATTCATGAGACATAAGCTTCTACTCTTTCTCCAAAGGACAGACTTAGGTTCATGAACTCCTCTCGCATCCGCTCTTCAAAACCTTCACGCCTGAATTTAGTGAGGAAGGCTGACTTTAGGTCGTTCCATGTGCCAAAAGTTCCTGCTGCTTGTCTCTCATACCACTGAAACGTCATGCCTTTGAAAGTGGCGGGGAATATCGCTAACCAATGCTCAGGGTTGGCATTGTTAGCCACACATGCTACCATGAATTTTGCTACATGAAGATCAGGGTCTTCATTGTACTCTCCCTTAAAAACTGGCAATGGGACTACATTTGCTAGCCTGTCATCAATATTTCTGGGACAAATCAGACTAGAAAGGGGATCTTGAGTTGCCATGGGAACTTGTGTAAAGAGTGCTTTTAGGGCATCAAAGGAGGCTTCTGTTGCGAGCTCGTTCTTAGCCTTCATTTTTGCCTTTTCTCTTCTTACGTACCTCTGGACTCGTTCTAACACTTGCCTCTTGATTGCGTCATTCATTAGGGGGTTGACTCCAACCAGTTGGTCTGTACTCAACAGGATAGTATCAGAGAGGGCTTCAGTCTCTGGGGGATTCTTTGGCCAACATCTCCTCTACTTCCTTCTTTTCAACATTTCTAAATTCAGCTTTCAAACCACTACAGAGGGGGAGATATTCCATTCTGAAAGTATCAAAACTCATTCTTCTTAGGATCGTTGTTGTGTCATTATAATAATGCCAGCTTCTGAGGGGTTTTCTACAGTGTATGTTGTGAAAAACACTCTGTCTACCAACTTCTAGTGGGTTGCTAATTGGACAAATAGAAGATTGTTAGTGCACCAAGCATCCCACGTATCTTGCTGTTGAGCATCCACAAACAAATTCCAACTCATATCTTTATTGTTTTTGTGAACCTCCACCCACAGACCACGAATCTTGAAGCTTCTTCACAATCTCCCACTTGATGATTTCTGGAAACTTCTCAATGAATGCTAAATCTTCAATGGATAGTCATTCTCTCTGCTTTTGGTCTTGAGTTTGTTCCCAAACAATTTGCCACCAAGGTGCAAGTTTCTACTGCTTCAACAGGGAGAGGAAACAGTCCACCACATAGAGCATGCATCATGATGGTAATATGTTTCTGCCATTGTGGGATGGACTTCTTGTGGAAAGTGGCTTTGATAATGAGAATCTCCAACTCTTTAGTGGAAGAAAGAACTTTGCAAACATCCATTGAATTCTTCTCTTCTTGGCAATGCCATTTCCTTCATTTTCAGCCTCTTCTGATGCTTGTTGATGGCAAGTTTCCTTGGCTGCGCACCAGAAACATGGAGACCCAAGAGGAACACCAAGGAAAAAGGAATTCTACTACAAGAAAATCTATCTTGTAACATCAACAAGCTTTTATTTCATTCTTTTGATGACCAAAACAAAGAAAACAACAAATCTTCACGCAATATCATAGTAGATATCTCCCACGGATTTGATCGAATCAACCATAATATTCAACATCTTCATAGAATCCATCAATAGAACAATGAACATAAGAATACACAATTTTTGAATGGAAATCAATCACATAGTATTCATCTTCAATGTCTTCATAGTTCTCTCTCAATCTCTCATATACAGTTACACTGTTTTGATAGAATTGACTATCTTTGGCTCTCTCTTTCAATAGTACATCATCTCCTCACTACAATGCTCTGATAATGACTCTCAATAATCCTTCTTAGGTTATGGATGCACCTCCCAAGAGGTATGTATGATGTGAAGAGGCACCAGAGCCACTACAATGTCTCTTCATAGCTCACTACTGTCACTGTCACTTTAGTTTTCTCTTCAGTCTTCAGTAGTAGCTGCTTCTTCCATTTGTTTTAGCTCTTTTGAACTTAGATTCATCCTTTCCAAAAGTTAAAAAACTTTTCCAAAGTCACATATAATTTCTACAGAACACTTACAGAAGATCTACAAAACAATACAGTACACAGGAACAGAGCAGATACAGAACTAGAGACAGAGTAGAGATAGAGGCTCTACAGAAGGTTTACAGAGGGTTATAGAAGGCCATCAGAGAACATCAAATCCTCATAATTCATACTAAAACCATTCCAAACTATCAAAAACTATTCAATAAGCTTCCAAAATATTTCAACCTTCATCAATCATCAATCCATGCTTCATACAGAAGAAAATCAGAACAAAACAGAAGCTATACAGAAGGTATACAGAACCAATCAGAACCTCAACAAAACCTATCAGAACATCACAGAGCTTCATATCTCCACTAAGAATCATCATGAACTTCCAAATAATAATCAATATCATCCAAAACACTCTCAAACACTTCCATTAACAACCATACATAACTCTAAATCTAGCAAGAATCAATCATTCAGACCTAAAAAACAACAAAAATCAGTCAAAAATTCAATCTTTTTCCACTCTCAACAAAAGCATGCAAGGTAGCTCAGAATGAGAACCTAGGTGAGGGTGGGGTTGGATCATGTATTAGTAGATTGTTAAAGGCAAGTACATTGGAAAATGCTTTGAGTAATCCTAAGTTTAAGGCTGTGAAGGAAAATGTGATTGAGTGCACATTAAAAGATGTGGCAAATGAATTCTCAGTTGTGGATGCACAATCTATTTGTGACAGGACTGGTATTAGCACAACGACTTACTCAAAGATATTCAAATGTGTGAAGGCTTGGTTTGGTTGTGTACTGAAAAGAAATAGAATTTTGCCTCTTCGTTAACCTTCAAAGTTAATAGAGGCCTGACAACAACTTAATACAAAGGTTTTGGAGCTGATAGGAGATCCCATGCATGTTCAATGCATAGAAACACTAAAGGTCGGGGCCAAAAATGCATATAAGGTGAAGTTTATCGAACTCAACAATTACTATTTAGATTTGTACAAGGTGCAGTTGGCGATGGTAATGTACTACAACATGTCTATTGAGGAATGTAATAGTAAATTGCAGTTTCTCATAAAATTGGATGAAAGTGAGGTTGTCAAAGGAGTAAAGCTTGAAAGAGTTAGTGTAACTTTGATGAATAAAGCTTTGCAATTTGACAAGAACAACCCATGAACCTTTAGTGTTCAATCTGAGTGTCATGTGTGGTGGCTCGATGCATTTGAAGTTCCTAAGGAAACATTTGAGGTGCTGCAGCTGTTCTTTATGCACATAAACATTCCAAACATCATCGATCATCAGGAACATGGTGAGATGCTCTCGATTGAAGGATATGGTAAATACGTGGTTAAATGGCATCTTGCAAGAGACTTGAAAACTTTAAAATGCATATGTGGAATCTCCAATGGTGCAAATACAAAGAATCCATACCTATATTGCTTTATAGAGAGGGTGGAAGGAAAGGACAAAAATAAGAACTGGCAAAGGGTGATAAGTGCTACACTCAATGCGTAATAGAGAAGATCCCACTTGGAAGCCCATCTTCAATATTCCATTGGATCGTATTCACATTTGTTCATTGCATGCTTTGTCAGAATAATGCAGAAACTTGTATATGAGTATATTTGCTTTGCTTATAGGATGCAACCAGAAAAAGAAGCCATTGCAACATGTAGGAATGTGGAATGAGAACTATCAGAAATTGGGCTACACAAGCATCAAGTGACGATTGAAAAAGATGAGAAGAGATCAATAAATTTTGGTAACTTGCCAAAAAAGCCTTGCTTTTGGAGGAGCAAAGGTTAGGAAGTTTCTCTCATCACCCATCAATGAGGAAGGGAATGTTATGGTTCGTAGGCCGCAGGACTAGGGTGGGTAGAAAAAAGTTGCATTTTGCAGTTCGTGATTGAAGTAATAGAGGGAAAACAAGGTTAGCCAAAGATAAGGTTTGGATAAGTCTTAACAAATTGGCTTCCTTACTTTGCAAGTTGGTGTTTAACAATGAAGATAAGCAAGAATTTATCAATGCTATGTATAGCTTCTACAAAAACATAGTGGAAGTGCGAGGCAAAAGCTCTATCATACATTACATGGTAGTCAATATTTTAAAATTGTATGAATTGTATAAACTATTGAGCATAGTTTTACTCATGTGTGATATGTGTCTTTATAGCATGTCCTTGAGGCACATGGGCCATACTTTGTAGAAAAGGGAAGCATCGGAGTTTGATCCACACAAGGGATGGAAAATTCACATTGGATAGCATGTGGTACATACCAAAGAAAAACTGATAATGGCGGAGGGGTGAATGGTAGCAATCCAATGATCCAATTGCTATCTTAGTGGTATATGATTATAGTAGCAGATGAAGCTAAACTCTCACAAAAGAGAGCAAATAAAAGTGTTGATGAATCAACTGCAAACATGATTGTAAACATGATGGAATCACATCATGTCACTAAAAGAGTGCATTATGAAGCCTTAAGTGCCAAAGAAAACCATGCTAAGTGGCTAGAAACAAGGATTTGATAAGGCAACAAATGGGTTCGAAGAGAGCTAAGATAGTAAGATGAAGAATGTGTTCAATGTGAATGTAATTCATAGTTTAAGAGAGAAAGAGAGAGTGTGTGTCTATGCGAATGAGTCTTACAATTTAGGGTTATATAAAAGAGGGTTTCACTTTCTATCTTATTCATTGAGTTCTCACATCTCTTGTGTAAGAAAGATGGCTAGGCCTAAGGTAGTTGCAAATAAGCTTCCACTTAGAGTCCCATATTGTGTTCAACCCCTTGGAGCATCTACTAGCTCAGATGTACCCCTTTCTCAACCTAATTCAGCTTCCTCAAGATGCTCTCACAAGACTCCTCCTCAACATCCCCATAAGAAACACAAGTGGAAGCTAGGTACAGTGGCCTTGAGAGAAATCACAAGGTATCAATGCTCTTTTGATCTCATCCTTCTGAAGGTGAGCTTCTCAAGACTTGTTCGCGAGATTGTGCAATACCTCTACTACACAAAAAGCAAGAGGTGGTTTTTGGCACAAGGTCAGGATAGACCTGATCGCTTCACAAAAGAATGCCTTCATGCTCTATAGTATGCTACATAGGCCTTTTGAGTTGACTTGATTTGACTAATGCGCTCAGCGTTGTGCAATTCATGCGAAGCGCATCATTATAACTCCCAAGGACTTCCAACTTATAAGAAATCTTCAAGCAGTGAAGGATGCGTTCGTTCTAATGGAATGAACACAGTTTGTAATGTTATATCTTTGGCATAGTATTCTCCTCGTGCATTAGACATATGACTATGTCCCAAGTGCAAAACTGTTGTATGCACCCTTAAAATATGAATTAAATTTTTGCTCTTGTCCTTCATTCTCAACTTTGGCTGTGCATCTTTGTTGTAATTTCAACTCTTACTTATAGTTTTTGCTAGCACTATCAATTTTAATAAGAAAACCATGCAAAAACTTTTTATGTCTTGTTGCAGGCTTTACTCTTGATGCCTCTGTATAGTCTATGTGCTATGAAGTTTCTAAGGGCCAGTAGTCGCGATGTTGATTTCTCGATTATCAATCCATCTATAATTTTGGTGTGGGATAATTTTTAAAATACTAAACTGTATCGAAATGCAATGAAACTTCACAAACGCACTTGTTAGGTGACCAAGAGTCCAAATTTTTTTTTTTTGAAAAAAATGCATGTAGACTCCTGGTCCAAAGTCTGGCATCTAGAAAGTGGCTCTAGATGCTAGACTTTCAACCACTAGGTAGGAAAGTGGCTTCAGATGACGCCAGACTTCCGACCAAGGATTTGCATGTATTTTTTATAAAAAAAAGGATCATGGCCGCCTACTAATGAGGGTGTGTGTGAAGTTTCATCGCATTCCAATAAAAGGTTATGGATTTATGATCATACAATGGACAGTGCGTATGTAGTTGCATTAACCTGTTTTTGGGGTTTAAATGGGTTAAAAGTTCATTCTTCTTCTCATTTTCACATCTTGCTTTCTTTGCTTCCTCAATTTCACATCCCAACCTCTGTCTCTTCTCCATCTTGCCCTCCTCGATCTTGCATGGCACACACCAAGCAAGCATGTCGTCATTTCGACCATGGGAAGGCCTCACGCCAAGGCCCACCACCTGGAGCACAAGGTGAGCCTCCTCTAGTGCAGTAGTAGGTGCTTCCCATAGAGCACAAAGACCACCATAGAAAATGAGGAGATGGAAACTTGACACTGCTGCCCTTTGGGAGATAAGGAGAATCTAGTGTGGATACGAGCTTCTCATCCCGAAAAGATCTTTTCATAAGGTTGTTCGGGAAGTTATGCAAGACTTGGAGCTAAAAGGAATGGGAAGATTTTGGGCCGAGTGTGGGATGGCCCACCAGAGTAGGAAAGTGGACTACTACAGCTATGGATGCCCTTCAAAAACAACTGCAGAGGGGTTTCTCATAGACTTGTTCGATGATACACAACTAGTGGCCATCCATGCAAAGTGCGTCACAATCACAAATAAAGATATGAAATTTATCTTTCAACTTCGATACGACAAGGGGACTCCTCCATAGGTTATGAGACTAATGATGCAAGGTTTTGTAATGAGTGTTATAGCACCATAGCATCTTGGAAGGCCAAAACATTTACTCTGCTACATTAGAATATATATATAGATATATATATATCATGCAATATGTACTGAATTCAAATAATTGAGTAAAATTGTTTTTGTTTTGTTTCTTGAAACACACGACTCTTAATTTTTGTTTAATGTACGTATGCATAAAAAATAGTAATAGGTATGGATACGAGTTTCGTTATTGCCTATGCACAATCACAAGTGTAGTACTACACATTGACATAATTAAATCAGATTATGTTAATGTATGTGAATGTATCATTCACGTACCACACATTATTGTCACACTTATACAAACCACACATTTATTCGATAAATATTTATTTATAGGAATAAAGTAAAATATCTTATATTCATTAAGAAAAATACATACAATGGTTGATAGTGATGGCAGATACAAAATGCCGATAGCCAACAAGAAACTCATTTGTTCCTTGGCTTTTTCATCGGTGGAGAGGAGGGGCTAGCTTTCGATGAAAATAGAAGTTCATTCTTTGCTTCAAAAATAACATGCTCCCCCTTTAGCTATTTTCCAGGAGAAGTAGATCTAACACTTAGCAAGGTTATCTAATGTAGCAAGCATACACATTGCTCCACCATGCGTTTGGTCAAATAAGTAAAGAAGCTTTGACCACTTGACTAGCACCACCTTCTCCAAGCTAGATGTCACAAGTATCACTTGAAAAGGTCCAAACTTGGTCAAAGCTCCAATTTTTATGATTATTTCCTGCCCTTGTGGTGAGCACTTCTTATGGAAGACCACCAAGTCTGCAACAAGGTTGCCAATGTACTCCTTCAAAGCTTGAATCCTTCCATCGATCCACATGCCGAGCTCTTCCTTGCCTTGATGTAAACTCATCTATATACAGTATGTCCTGAATGAAAAATTCAAATCAAACAATATAATTAGCAAATAACCTAGAGTTATTAGAAAGCAATAAAACTTGACGATAGGGTGCATCGGGTCCCCTGGAGTCCACCGGTCTGGGGCTTGGGAAAAGTGGCCCCAGATGCCAGACAAGGCAACTGGAGGCATCATTTTTGACCAAGATTTCATCGATGGACTCCGGGAGACCCAATGCACCCTATCGTCAAGTTTTGCCGCATAAAAATATATGGTAGTTAGAAATCTCACATTCTCTAGATAATCTTATATCTTCATTTTCTCATGTGTTAGCGAGGCATCTCTTTGGGAAAAGGGATCTACAAACTCCTTGGTAGAAAGCCGGGGCCTTGGTCCAAACAAATCATGCTGTAGTGCTTCAAATTCAGCATTTGGCACAATGTAATCTTCTTCAACTGAGGTAATCTGCTCCTGTGCTGCTAAGATGGCACTCACTGTATCTAAGCTTGTGCCATCATATCTTTCAATCTTTGCCATCATTGGATGCACATCCATGTAATCATAACCGATTAGGTCTTCCATTGAATCCCTGACTAGGATAGAAAACAACTCTTCTTACTTTATTTTCAAGTATTGTAGCCCATCCGATAGAAGCAAGTACTATATACTATCTACTTCAATGGGCGTCAAGGAGGCAAGGCTGGGTTTGTCAACTTGTGGCCGTTCTGAAGAAGATGGCACCATGAGAGACAATCCTTGCTCTACCAACCCGATGTTTCTCTTCAACATTTATGAGCTCTTGGATCGGCTATTCTCCCGTGTATGTGATAGCAATAACCTATGGAGTTGTATCTTCATCACTCTTCTCCTCTAGGGGTGTATCCAATGCAAGGAGATAAATTGCCAATGCGAGATCCAAAGGTGTTGTACCTGGTGCACTGTCCATGGGAACAATGTATACTTTGTGCGATGGATCCACATGGGCCAAACACCTATTCACCACTTTTTGGAGATTCTTCCCTATCGAAAATACCATGAGTTGTTCTAGAGGCACCGAAGTCATGTTAGATCTCTCGATGGAGTATGTGCAGGGGTAGAAATGATGCTTACAAAGTCTTCCAAAACCTAAAGGGGGAGATCCAACGATGAGAGCATGCTTTCAAGGTTGAAGTTCTTAGAGAAAACTTGAAATATTTCGTCACCATGGCTGGCAAAGATAGTCTCTTGGATCCACTCACCAAAGCGTGCACGTACATCCATCGTAGCAGGTAGAAGGGATATGGTGGATGTAAAGAGATGAAGAGAGAAAGTGTAAAATGAAACAATGAAACAAGAACTAACCTAGTTCTACCTTAAAAACCTTGAGTTTTAAACCATTAAGGGATGTTTGCATATGATATTTAGTTATGACTTTACTTAATGTCTTTGTAAAGTTCACATGTATATGTAAATGTGTTGAAGTGAAAAGTGTATAGCAGGTGTACGATTTTGCATAAATACCATAATTTTTAAATATTGCAAGTTTGCAAGCGATCATATTGTATTGGCCAAAATATCCCAAAAAATTTAGAAGTGTTGGATATTATAACTTGTGGTGTTGGGATTTTTAGGGAGACTCTACAATTTTTTAAATATGTGAAGGCACACACTTTCCACTGGTAATAATATTCTTAGCTTAGCTTGTCGAATTTTCCTACCATCTAGTTTAAAATAGAAATTGGTAGGTGGATTCTACATTAACATTGTAATTTCCCGGTGCATTATACTCAAGGGCCAATCATCCTCCATTTGCAACACTTGGGGCTCGCAGCCCTCACAAATGACAGTAACATCCACAGCTACACTTTCATGCATGTCTTGATCAAGGCACAACCATTTACCCTTGAGAATTCTCCATCTACGATACTTAAACACTAGGCATAAAGTCTGTTGTGTGACGAAGTACCTTTAATTGGAAAGGAAAGTTAGTTGATCCATCCCAAAGTAAGATAATAGTCAACTAAGAGATAAAAATTTCACTTGAAAGCCATGGCCCTTGTTGTGACTCGATACTCCATTGTGTTAGGACTATGAGTCATTTTTTATGTCCAAGTTTTGCGTAGAATCCTTGTTATATAATTCTTCGATGCACTTTTTATGATGCGCGTGCTTTTGGTACATCTCAAACCCTTACATTCCTTGAACATATGTGCCAAAATTACAAGTGGTATGAACCAGCTTAGATGTGTATTCTTTGAGCCAATGCTTAGCTTCATAGAGTTCAATATGTTTGCTAAAATTTTTATGCTACACATGTGCGAAATGTTGCTACTACACAATGGCCATTCTATGCTATTGAAATTTAGCATGTGCATAGACTCAAGGGTTCCATATTCTCGACCCCCCCTTGGGAAATATGTACTTGGAGTCATAGAAAAAAACAAGGTTCTCTGCAAGCTACTTAGCTATACGTCCCTCAAAGAGTAGTCTATCAATTTTGAGGTGGTAATACTTAAAAAAACTTGTGAAACCCTCAAAATTTTGCCACTCACTGCAATCCGAAGGGTATACTTCTGTAAATACAAGACAAATAGTTACATAGATATCATGAAATTTCCCATTCTCAATGAGTCGCAAATACTTATTGTTTGTAATGTTTCATTGAAAGGGTACAATGGGCACAATATTTATTTGTTTTTGCATGAATACATGTTGTACCAATGTCTCTGTTACAAGATGAGAATCAAAATTCCTTTGTTTGAGAGCTAAAATTTTACCCTTCGAGTGCTTTGATACATCTGCAATTGTAAATGCTTTCACCCTGAAAGCTCCCTTCATACTTGGATGCATATGTACCCAAGATAAGCAATGATATATATCAGTGATCCAATTCCCTGTTTCATCCTTTCTGTTACATACTTTTATCGAGAGAATGCTTGTTCTTCTCTCAGTCATTATAACCTAGACATTAGATGTAAAGAAGTGTGTATTAATCCCTAAACAATAAGCATTTTAAGCATGTCTAGAATCACAAATATGCCATACAAATCAACATGGCATTAAGAGATGTTACACTTTTGTAAAGTGACATAAACATTGATATCAAAACGCATGTGGATATGTACATCGACACGAACTATAGATTCAATTTCAAGGCATTGCTTTAATCATACCATTTACATGAAATATAATGAAAATAATAGCACAAGAATACTAAGAGAATTTTGCCAAAATAAATTTCATTATAATGAATAGGAGTTTGATTTGACTCCATACATTGTATGAAACGTGGGTATTATAGAGTAGTTGCTACAAGGATAGTAGCCACATGGCATGCAAATCTTAATATACCCATTGGATTAACACCTGAGATATTCTATGACTCAACACATTATGCGTTATATGGATGATATGATATAAGAGTTTCAGTGGATCATTGCCAATTGGCATGGAGATCTGAGTGGACACATAGGACCACTAAAGCAGAGGAATTTCGAACCATCGACTTTCAATAGATCCATATCATCCAGCACAAAGGAATCACTCACCACAACAAAATAGTCGATCAAGAATCATGTGCTTCATCTAAACCTTGTACAATACGTGCATGTTTAAAAAAAAAATATATGCATGAATCTCTTTTAACAAAAATATCTAGATAACCGCATGAATAGAAGCAACACAAAATAGGGCTAATTTATCTATAAGCTGATCTGTTGAAGATAAGATTGAATCATTGCTGATCAAAACCCATTGCAAATGATAGACAAAAGAAAACATCAATCCCATCAAACAAAAAGGTCACTAATCAAACAAATAAATTTTGGCACCACAAAATATGACAGATTTACTCGTAAATTGAGCTACAGAATCGCTGCTCTACCTTGTGTTAAGTGCTGCAACAACAATTGATCCTTAAGTTAAAACTAGCATCAAACCATATTATAAAGATAGTAGAAAAGGAAAAATGCAGAGAGGAAGAAAGAGAGAGTGTGTGAGTATGCGGGAGAGAGAAAGAAATGAGCACCTATCCAATCTTTCTCAAATTGATCTCTACAAAAGACAACAACAAGAGTTAGTATTTACATGAAGGTATATTGAAAAAACAGCAGAAAAGAGGAGACATAGAGAGAGAAAGAGAGAGGGAGAGAGAGATGAGCACTTATGCAATGTCACCCAAAATGATCTCTGCAATAAAATAACAAGGGTTTAGAACAAATATCATGCTGTATTGAAAATATATCAGCAAAAAAAAACCAGAGAGAGAGAGAGAGAGAGAGAGAGAGAGAGAGAGAGAGAGAGAGAGAGAGAGAGAGAGAGAGAGAGAGAGAGAGAGAGAGAGAGAGAGAGAGAGAGAGAGAGAGAGAGAGAGAGAGAGAGAGAGAGAGAGAGAGAGAGAGAGAGAGAGAGAGAGAGAGAGAGAGAGATTAACACCTTTGCCTCTTACTCCAAATAAACTCTGCAAGAAAACAATAATTAGAACCAACATAAAATTCTATTGAAAACACAACATAAAAGAGAAAAAATACATAGAGAGGAGAGACAGAAAGGAGAGAGAGAGAGAGAGAGAGAGAGAGAGAGAGAGAGAGAGAGAGAGAGAGAGAGAGAGAGAGAGAGAGAGAGAGAGAGAGAGAGAGAGAGAGAGAGAGAGAGAGAGAGAGAGAGAGAGAGAGAGAGAGAGAGAGAGATCATATCAATGTACTTATTGTCTCATGCTTTTGTTGAGAGTGGAAAAAGATAATAAGTACATTGATATGATCTCAACAAAAGCATGACATCAAATCCTATTGAAAAAATAATAAATAAGAGAAAATGCAAAGAGAAATGGACATCTATGTTTTGTCCAAAATTTGGAGCTTCATGGAGAAGAAAGTGTAGAAGGTCATCAGATTGCAGGACCAATCCAAAACTCACAACAGCACAGTGAACCTATGCTTACAAGGTGATGCCATTTGGGCTCTGTAACGCTCCTGCTACTTTCCAACAAGTGATGATGGCTCCCTTTCAGAACCATCTATATGATTTTATTGAGGTGTACCTCGATGACTTCTATGTCTATAGCCTAATACATGAGCATTGGGGACACTTAGAACAGTGTTTTGACAGATGTCAAGAGAATGGGATTTCTCTCAACCCTAAAAAATGTGTCTTTCACATCTCATAAGGAGTTCTTCTAGGTCACATTGTCTATGGACAAGGGATACAAATAGATCTTGCTAAGATTGAGAAGATTGCTGCCTTAATAACCCCAACCAACCTAAACAATTGAGGAGATTTCTTAGCCATGTGGGCTATTACAAAAGATTCATTGCGCACTTTGTGACAAAGGAAACCCCTTTGCATAAACTCTTAAAGATTCAAAGTTCACATGGACCCATGATTGTGACAAGGCATTCAACATCCTGAAGCAGTGTTTGATTGAAGCACCCATCCTGCATTCTCTTGATTGGACGAAGGAGTTCCATGTGCACACTGATGGTATTAGTTGAAGGCCTAGGTGCAGTCTTATGCCAAAAGGGCCCCTCAAAGTTAGATTAACCTATCTAGTATGCAAGCCGAAAAGTAACCAACAGAGAGCGGAACTACATACTGGCAGAGCTTGAGTGTCTAGCAATGGTGTTCACTTTGGAGAAGTTTTGATACTATTTACTGTCAACGCACTTCAAATTCTATGTGGACGATGAAGTCCTGTCCTTCTCGATGAACAAGGCCGATGTGAAGGGAAGAATGATAAGATTGCTCCTTTTGTTTCAAGATTTTGACTTTGAAGTGGTTACCAAACCCGATTACTCTCATGTTCTAGTGGATCATCTGTCATGAATCCCTCAAAGCAATGATGGAGAAGAGCAAGATGATCCAGACCTTCCTAATGCTTCCTTGTTTCTTGTCGAAATAGTTAACCCATGGTACACTGACATAGCCAACCTCCTAGCAATCCAAGGCATTTCAAGCCATGAGAAGAAGAAGCTTCTATTCAAATCAGCCATGTACACCTTGTTAGGTGGTTCTATGTACAAGAAAGGCAAGGATGAAGTCTTGCGAAGATATGTTTCAAGAGTGTCAAGATTGTGGGAGAGAAGGAAGGAGTCTCGCTTGAAGCTTTCTTGCTTGCACAATGGGGGAAGACACACAAGGGTGGAGGCTGAAAACAGTTTTCCTCTTCTTACTTGTGTAAGCCAAATGAACTCTCTTACAAAGAAATAGAAGAACCCTGTATATATGGGTCTCAAACCAAACTCAACTAACTAAGGTGGCATACTAACTGAGCCACAAACTAGAGTAGATAAGGATAGCTATCGTGTAGCTATTATTCAGGGGCGGTGTACCAACCGCGTCTGCAACTAACACGTCGGTGACATAAATGCACAATGGTCACCCTGGCGTATCACGAGTGGAGCTCGATATCTCAACACTCCCCCTCGAGCTCAATCCCAATTCCTGCACACCAAGCAGGTCTCTGAACTTGCGCAACTTCTCTGCGCCCAAAGCCTTCGTGAATATGTCAGCTACCTGATCCTCTGTGCTGACATAAACTAGATCAATAAGACCTAGTAAAACCCTCTCTCGCACATAGTGATAATGCACCTCAATGTGCTTTGTTCTAGCATGATAGACTGGGTTATTTGCCAAGTGTATACTACTCATGTTGTCACAATAAATGACAACTGGCCCATCTGTAGACTGATGCATATCATAAAGTAGCTTATGTAACCAAGCTACCTCACATGCAGCCATTGCTGCACCCCTGTACTCAGCCTCTGTGCTCGACAAGGCGACTGTAGGCTGTTTCTTGCTGCTCCAAGTGACTGCAGCACTCCCAAAAGAGAACACATATCCACTGGTAGATCGTCTATCAGAAATACTACCAGCCCAATCAGCATCAGTGTATCCATGCAGCTGTATCTGAATCCCAGTCTCATAAAATAGTCCATACTGCAATGTGGACTTCACATACCTGAGTATGCGTCTAGCCGCATCCAAATGTGGTTTCCTTGGAGCCTGCATAAACTGACTTACCAATCCAACAGCATAGCTCAAATCTGGCCTGGTAATAGTCATATAAATCAAACTTCCTACTATGCGTCTGTACATAGTAGGGTCTTCTAGAAGCTCACCTGTATCTGTGCTCAGCTTCACATTCTGCTCCAAAGGAACTGAAATAGGCTTACAGCCTGTCATCCCATATTTGGACAGCATGTCCAATCCATACTGCCTCTGCAAGAGCTGTATCCCACTTGGTGATCTAATCACCTCAATGCCCAAGAAATAACGCAGCTCTCCCAAATCCTTCATCTCAAACTTCTGCTTCAATAGCATTTTCACATGAAGGATATCTTCATCACTGTCACCTGTCATAATCAAATCATCAACATAAATGACAAGCAGCATAATACCTTTCTCTGTTTTTCTCACATAAAGTGAGAAATCTGCCTTGGAAATCTGAAAGCCAATAGTGACAAGATACTGTCCTATCTTGTCAGACCATGCTCTAGGTGCTTGCTTCAAGCCATACAAGGCTTTCTTCAACCTGCAAACAAACTCAGGATGAACAGCATGCACATAACCTGGTGGCTGCTCCATATAGACCTCTTCTTGCAAATCACCATGCAAGAAGGCATTCTTTACATCCATCTGATGTAAAGACCATCCCTTTGATGCAGCCATAGCAATGACTGCTCTTACGGTTGCCATCCTTGCAACCGGACTAAATGTTTCTTCATAGTCAATGCCATATGTTTGTGCATACCCCTTGACTACTAATCTTGCCTTGTATCTGTTCACAGAACCATCAGCATTGTGCTTCACCTTATAAACCCACTTACAGCCAATTGCATTCTTACCTTTAGGCAAAGGTACTAACTCCCATGTAGCATTTGCTTCCAAGGCATCCATTTCTTCATCCATGGCTTTCTCCCATTTTTCTTTTCCCATGGCTTGCTCAAAAGATGTGGGTTCTGGTTCCTGTATCACTTTGACCATATATGCATAGTGAATGGCTGTAAATCCATCATATTTCAGCCTATCCACAGGATACCTAGCTCTTGTAGACCTGCGCAAAGTAGGTTCACTCCCAGGTGCTCTCAAAACATCCCTGGTCTTCCTTACTCCAGGTGTAACAATAGAAGGAATACCCAACTCATCATCAATGCTCTGTTCTGAGCCACTGGATTCACCATCTACATAAGAGTGACCTGCATTCACATCAAACATGGGCTGATCAACCTTCTCTTTTCCTTTTCGTGATACCTGCATACCACTATCTGCATTGCTTTGAGAAGATTCTCCTGATCTCAATCTGCCTGTCCATGGCGAAGAATGTGAACCACTGCTAGAGGACGCTCCAGGTCCACTAATATTTTGTGACTGCTGCTGTGAATTCTGTGTAGCATTACCATTTTGTGCATCTTCATCATCAATCACATTTACTGGTCTATACCAGCTACTCATCTCATCAAAAATAACATCTCTGCTCACTGTAAACTTACGAGTAGAAGGGTTATAGCATCTATACCCTTTTTGCTGCAGAGAGTAACCAATAAAGATGCACTTCTCAGCTTTTGGATCCAACTTGGATCTCAGCTCATCTGGCACATGTACATAGGCAATGCAACCAAAAATTTTCAAATGAGAAATATCTGGTTTCCTACCAGTATACCTCTCCTCTGGAGTCATTCCATGTATTGCTGCAGTGGGAGTCCTGTTCATTATGTAGACTGCTGTAGCAACTGCTTCAGCCCAATAAAAATCTGGCAAGTCTTTTTCATTGAGCATGGCACGAGATACCTCTCCAATATGCCTGTTTTTCCTTTCTGCAATTCCATTTTGTTGTGGGGTATAACTGCATGAATATTGCTGCTTTATGCCATGCTCCTGCAAGAACTTTGCAAACTCATTTGAGAGGTACTCTCCCCCTCCATCTGACCTTAGGCATTTTATCTGCAAGCCTGTTTCTTTTTCAACCATAGCTTTAAGAGTTTTGAAATGCCCAAAAACTTCACTTTTCTTTTTCATAAAATACACCCAAACTTTTCTGCTATAGTCATCAATAAAACTGACAAAATAATGACAGCCTCCAAGAGATGCAGCTTTAGTTGTCCACACATCAGAGTGAATTAATTCCAATGGCTTCTCACTCTCTTGAACATGTCTAGGAAATGGTTTCCTTGCCTGTTTTCCAAACTGACAGGCTTCACATACCTTATGCATTTCTGCAACCTTGAATTTTGGCAATCCTGCAACAATATTTTGGGCCTGCATTGATTTAAGTCGCTGTACATTAACATGACCAATGCGTTTATGCCAGATATCAATATCTGCAACTACACCGGTCCCATGTGCAAACATTGCTGCACTCAATTCAGACATGTCTGCATCCAATGTAAACATTCTGCCCTTCTTCTTTCCTTTTGCTATCAAGCGACCTTTATTTTTCATATCCTCAACAAAGCATCCATGAGGATTAAATCTGACCTGCAAGCCCTGTTCAACCATTTGACCAACTGAAACCAGATTCTTGGTAATATTCGGGACATGAAATACATCGGACAGGTATTTCTTTTTCCCACCCTGCATAGACAAGGGAATTTTTCCAATCTGCACAATAGGATGTGCAGTATCATCACCAGTCTCCACAAATCCTGGTTTTTCCATTTTCCTTGCATCCTCCATCCATTCTGCATGACCTGTCATGTGGTTTGATGCACCTGAGTCAACATACCATACATCGTTGCTTTCTTCTGCACTTGTCACAGAATTGTTCATGTGCTGCACCATAAACAGATGCTCATTTCTGTCATCACCCTGTCTACTAGAGGATGCATAATTTCCTTGTTGCAGTTTTCCATTCATGATGTCATTCTGCTTTTTATAGCAGTCTTTAGCCATATGACCCATTTTACCACAATAGTAGCATTCAACATTACTGTTTGCATTTTGGCCTCTTTGCCATCCACCACGACCTCTTTGGCTCCCCCTGCCTCTAGAGTTACCACGTCCTCCTCCATAGGACTGGTTTTCTTGAGTTTGCTGCATATTTTGATTTCTGCCACGGCCTCCAAATCGGCCTCCTCTACCTCTGCCTCTACCTCTTCCAGCATTTGAGTAGAAGACAGCTTCTTTTGAAGTTCCTCCTGAAGAAGATGCACCACCATTTCTCTGTTCCTCAGAAATTAGAAGAGCAATCAACTCCTCAAAATCAGGAAATCTTTCACGAACTGAAATGGATGTCCGAAACTGTGCATAATCCTTTCCTAGACCATTCAAGGTCACGGAAACTAAATCATCATCTTCCACTGGCGACCCAATGGAAGCAAGTGCATCTGCAATCTTCTTCACCTTCATGTGGTAGTCGTTGATGCTCATACTTTCTCTTTGCACATTATGCAACTCTTGCTTGAGCTGCATTTTCCTGGCTTGCGTATTTGTGCTATACATTTTTGACAAAGTATCCCATGCCTCCTTTGGCGTACTTGCATCCTGAATATGCACAATCATAGAGTCTGAAATACTGATAGACAGCCAATACATAACTTTCCTGGCTCTCTCATGCCATGTTTTAAATGCCTGCATTTGTTGTTGATTGGGAACATCAGGAAGAACTGGTTCTTCTTCATTTCCTGCAACAAATTCCCAATATCCTTTTCCCATAAGGAAATTCGTCATTCTAAACTTCCATGCCTGGAAGTTGTTCTTGTCAAGCTTTTCAGTGACAATCTGTGAAAGAGAATCAGACGCCATTACAGAATACTGCAAGAAATTCTGTCACTGCAAAAAAACACAGCTTCACCCTCACAAGGGCAAATCTCCAAAACTGGCGAAAGTGGTATTTGACCACACAGTCGCTTCCTAGTGACGATTTTGCATAAACAGGAACCAAGGATGATTCTGAAACTCCCAATGTCTCTGCGCTCAAGCATACGATGCAATTTCTACAGTAACTTTTCACCGACCTGTAGAACAGTGGTCGCACAGCATAAAACTGAGCCTTTTCCTGAGTGCGTGCAGAAAACTTCCGTCTGCAAAACAGGCCCCGAAATGGCCTCAAATAAAAAAAACAAGGTCGCCGAGGGCTAAAGCCCTCTCCCGCAGCATATACTGCCCTCTTGCTTCACCGCGAAGGGCGTCTCAACCTGAGACAATGCACTCCTGCAATTTCCGGCTGTGCTACCTGCAGAGATCTGCTCCCAAAACAGGAAATGAAAGCAACACTGCTCCTCTTACCAGACCACCGCGAGCTTGGCTTGCTTTCTTGAGCTCCTTACCACGAACAAGGCTCTGATACCATGTCAAGATTGTGGGAGAGAAGGAAGGAGTCTCGCTTGAAGCTTTCTTGCTTGCACAATGGGGGAAGACACACAAGGGTGGAGGCTGAAAACAGTTTTCCTCTTCTTACTTGTGTAAGCCAAATGAACTCTCTTACAAAGAAATAGAAGAACCCTGTATATATGGGTCTCAAACCAAACTCAACTAACTAAGGTGGCATACTAACTGAGCCACAAACTAGAGTAGATAAGGATAGCTATCGTGTAGCTATTATTCAGGGGCGGTGTACCAACCGCGTCTGCAACTAACACGTCGGTGACATAAATGCACAATGGTCACCCTGGCGTATCACGAGTGGAGCTCGATATCTCAACAAAGAGAATATTGGAATTGTTTTTAAATCATGCCATGACGAGCCCTATGGTGGACAATTCGTGATAGAAGTGACAATCAGAAAGGCCTTACTTATAGGATATTAGTGGCAAACCCTCCACAAGGATGCCTATGATTAATGCAAACAGTGTGATGCTTGTCAACGATTGGGAAAGCCTACAAAATCCAGTGCCATGCCCCTGCAACCTATTCTTCCCCTACAACCGTTCAAGAAGTGGGAGATTGATTTTGTGGGCTCCATTGATCCACCAACCAAATGGAAGAAAAATAGATACATCTTGGTTTGTACAAGCTACATAACAAAGTGGTGTGAAGCTAAAGCTTTGAATCAGGACGATGGTAATAGCATGGCCTCATTCCTCTAGGAGAACATCATCACCCATTTTGGCAATCCCCTAAAGCTTTTTAGTGACCGAAGTACTCATTTCCCTAACAAGATCATGGAAGAGTTGACAGAATTGTACAAAATCCATCATTGTAAGTCCACAACCTATTACCCTAGAGCCAATGGCCAAGTCAAAGTTACCAATCGCATCCTATGCTCAATTCAGACAAGAACGATTACTATACATTGCCGTGATTGGGATGATAAACTTAGAGAGGCCCTCTAGGCATATAGAACCTCCCATAAGGTGGCTACATGACAAACCCCTTTCCAACTAGTATATGGAACACAAGTTGTCTTTCTTGTTGAACTCGAGCTACCCTTTCTACATGTGCCCATCAAAGAATGCTTGGGAGATGACGAGTCCCTGCAACATCATCTCTTCCACTTGGAGTGTCTCGATGAGACTCGTAGGATGGATCTGTAGTGCATGGAGGCGATGCAAGCTCGCAGAAAGGCCTATCATGACAACTTCATTAGCCTGAAGGAATTCAAGAAAGGCAACTTAGTCCTAGCTTATGATTCTCGATTTGACAAGTTTTCAGGAAAGTTTCAACAACGTTGGATGGGCCCTTATAAGGTACTTACTGTCAATTCTAATGGTTCGGTGGTCGAAGTCTAGACAATTGATGCTTCGGATGGCCCCTTCCTTATTAATGGCTATTGCCTCAAGAAGTATTACCCTCCTTAGGGATCTTGACAATCACTATTGATAGCTTCCTCATTCCTTATATGACGATCAATATGCCTTTATCTAATGCTCGTAATAACCCTCTTGCTAATCTTGATGATGTGGTTTCATTCTGATAGCCCCTCGCAGCCATCTTCCCCTCCTCCTTGGCTTCCTTTCCATCTGATGCAACAGAGGTGGCGAGGATGGTTCTGATACATGATGTTCCTGCCATTTTATTCTTCAAATAAAATAAGAAAGAAAAAAAGATAAATTAAAAATAAATAAATAAAAATCTATCGATCATGGGATAAAATGACTTCGGTCCTTGTCATGCCGACATATTCTTCAAGAAAAGGTGGAAACACCCTCGGGAGTAGGGCAAAAGAAAAGAAAAGAAAAAAAAATGAAATTGCTATGGGAGAAAAGGAAGTAATTTTCTGTCATAACAAACCTCGTTTTAAGAAAATGTGGTACAAACCCTTGGACGGGAAGTTGGCTGTGGAGAAGCTGGTAACACCCCGCAGTCCAGGATTGTCAAATCTCTAATCGAACTTTTACAGAAAAAGTTTTTGAGCCACATCCCTTGGTGCATTGAATTTTTAAACCTCATTAGCACTTCTGATTCCAACAACAATATACTGAGTTTTCAATATGCAATCCAAGCATCAGACATGTTTGCTACCTCCTTGGGTATGCCTCTTCATCAACCAATCCACATTGACAACATCAACCAGACAAAGTTAATCCTCATCGACAACCTTAGAGCACCACATCGACAACATCAACTAGACAAAGTTAATACTCATCGACAATGTTAGAGCATTGTGAGCTTTCCTCCTAATCGAATGGGGATGTGAATATGGGGCTACCCTTTGTATTCATCAACAGAGTATGATACAAAGGGTGGGGTGAGTGACCAGGCCAACCAACTAAGAGGTGAGATGTGTGAATGGAGTGTTGTATGCACGGGATAGGTCTCTCAATGCACAAAGCACAAACTTTTTCATGTGCACAGCACTATAAGGCTCCCTGGCCTTCCTTCTTGCACCGTATGTCGGCACATGGCAGGATGCATAGTTGCACCATCAATTAAGCACAAGGCATACACCCTCTGCATAAGTGACACTGAGGATTACATCAAGGGGTTTTAGGAATGGTGGGCTATCCTCCTGTATCTATCAATAGAGCGTGAGACAGAGGGGGGATTGAGTGTGACTACAACAATTATTGAGAGGTGTAGATTGAGGGACATTACAACACTTGGTGTCAGGTACACTCTTGTTTTCCTATGCATATACATGATGGGTCTCTGCCATCATCCTAGGACATGTCACCTTGTTCTGTATACTACACTATGAGGCTCACTGGTCTTTCTACTTGCACCTATGCCAAACGAGGTTGGACACTAATACACTATGAACTGTGCACACTGGCATACTCTCTCTAAACCATCTTCCTCATTGATTTCTAAATCAGGTGTGAGATAGGGTTTCCATCATTATTCAATTGATTGATGTCCATGGTGGGACGAGTGACTATTCTTTCATTCCATTTGAGTAAACATGAGCTGAGTGTAATATCCTTCGCCATCGACTATTTTTCACAATTCCAATAGTATAGCTACGTCTCTAGATGCTAGTGTGCGTAGTCCCTTCCTCGCTAAACATGTGTTGTGAAGGCACTTTAATACCTCCTACAGCTCTGACGGTGACACATCATGTGACATCGACAATCAACTTCAATTCTTAGTAACATGGACCAAGTTTTTCTAACCCTACACATTTTATTTCCCATTGACGCTCATGTTTTAAGTGTGGGGATGTTTGCAGTTGGGGTCTAATGTGTGGTCTTAGATTCACTACAAGGGAATGGGGCAATAGCGATAGCTATTTGCGTTGCTAATTCTATTAGCGATGCAAATAGCAATGCATATAGTGATGCATATAGTGATGCTAATAGGGATGCATATAGCGACATTAATAGCGACACGGGTCTGAGGAAAAAGTTTCAAAAACCCGAGTGTAACATTTGCCGAGAAAACATTTGCGAGAAAGAATGAAAGAGAAAGCGAGAGAGCTTAAAGCTTTGTGAGAGAGAGAGAGAGAGAGAGAGAGAGAGAGAGAGAGAGAGAGAGAGAGAGAGAGAGAGAGAGAGAGAGAGAGAGAGAGAGAGAGAGAGAGAGAGAGAGAGAAGAGAGAGAGAGAGAGAGGAAGAGGGAGAGAGAGAGAGAGAGGGAGAGAGGAAGCTCATCACCATTGTCATTGCCGCCGCCACTATATATGAAGAAGAAAAAGAAGTGTGCAAGGGAGAAGGGAGGGAAGGTGCAAAGAGAAGGTACAAAGGGTTTCATCTTCAGGCCTTTGAGGTAGGTACATTTCCTCTTCTTGCTTTATTTTTGTGTTCTCTTGTTTTCTTTTTTTGTTTTTTTTTGCAAAGAGATACATGGAAAGAGAGGGAGGGAGGAAGGGAGGGAGAAGAATGAAGGGAGAGGAAGAGAGAAAGAGGGAGAGAAAGGAAACAAAGAGAAAGAGGAAGAGAGAAATGAGAGATGAAGGGAGGGAGAGAGGATGAGTGAGAGAAACAATGAGAGAGAGAGGGGGAGAAACAAAGAGAGAGGAAACAAAGAAAGGAAAATAGAGAGATAAAGAGAGGGGGAGAGAAATAGAGAGAGGGAGAGGGAAGGAAGAGAGGAGGAGGAGGTAGAAAAGAAGGGTGAGGTAAAGAGAGGAAGGAGAGTGAAAAGAAGAGAGAGAGAGAGAGGGAGAAAGAGAGATCGAGAGAAAAAATAGAGAGCGACAGAGAGGGAGAAAGAAATAGGAAAACAATGAGAGAATGAGAGAGAATGTTAGTAAAGAAAAGTAAAGGCAGAGGGGGGAGAGAGAGATAAAGAGAGGCAGGGTGACATTTCTTTCAATATCTTTGTTTCTTAAGCTTTTTATTTTCTATCTTTGATTGTCTTTGTAATGAGATGAGTTGAGAGAGAGTGGGGAGGGAAGGAGGGAGAGAAATAGAGAGAAGAAGGGAGGGGAAGGACGAGAGAGATGGAGAGAAATAAAAAACAGGAGAGAGAGAGGCCTCATAAAAAAGTGTCAAAACCCGAGCATGGCATTTTACAAGTTTATAAACAAGCAAGAGAGAGAGAGAGAGAGGCCGCCGCCACTGCCACCATCCACGAAGAGGGAGGAGACAAGTGTAAAGAGAAGGAAGAAACTCCTGAAGGAAAAAAAAAGAAGAGAGAAGTACGAAGGGATTCTTCTTCAAGCTTTGAGGTAAGTGTATTATCTCTTCTCTCTTTGTTTTTCTCTTTTCTTTACTTCTCTCTTTCTTTTTGTTGATGAAGAGTATATAGAGAGAAGAAGTGAGAGAGATCAACATGCACAAGAGAGAGAGAGAGAAGAGAGAGAGAGAGAGAGAGAGAGAGAGAGAGAGAGAGAGAGAGAGAGAGAGAGAGAGAGAGAGAGAGAGAGAGAGGTCGCTGCCACCGCCAATCCACCAAAAAAAGAGAGGGGACAACTGCAAAGAAGGAGGGAACTTGTGAAAGAGAAGAAGAAGAAGGAGAGAAGCGCGAAGGGATTCTTCTTCAAGCTTTGAGGTAAGTGCATTATCTCTTCTCTCTTTGTTTTTCTCTTTTCTTTACTTCTCTCTTTCTTTTTGTTGATGAAGAGTGTGTAGAGAGAAGAAGTGAGAGAGATCAACGTGAGCAAGGGAGGGAGAGAGAGAGAGAGAGAGAGAGAGAGAGAGAGAGAGAGAGAGAGAGAGAGAGAGGTCGCTGCCACTGCCAATCCACCACAAAAAGAGAGGGGACAACTGCAAAGAAGAAGGAGGGAAACCGTGAAAGAGAAGAAGAAGAAGAAGGAGTGAAGTGCGAAGGGATTCTTCTTCAAGCTTTGAGGTAAATGCATTATCTCTTCTCTCTTTGTTTTTCTCTTTTCTTTACTTCTCTCTTTCTTTTTGTTGATGAAGAGTGTATAGAGAGAAGAAGTGAGAGAGATCAACGTGTGCAAGGAGAGAGAGAGAGAGAGAGAGAGAGAGAGAGAGAGAGAGAGAGAGAGAGAGAGAGAGAGAGAGAGAGGTCGATGTCACCACCAATCCACCACAAAAAGAGAGCGGACAACTGCAAAGAAGAAGGAGGGAACTTGTGAAAGAGAAGAAGAAGAAGGAGAGATGCGCGAAGGGATTCTTCTTCAAGCTTTGAGGTAAGTGCATTATCTCTTATCTCTTTGTTTTTCTCTTTTCTTTACTTCTCTCTTTCTTTTTGTTGATGAAGAGTGTATAGAGAGAAGAAGTGAGAGAGATCAACATGCGCAAGGGAGAGAGAGAGAGAGAGAGAGAGAGAGAGAGAGAGAGAGAGAGAGAGAGAGAGAGAGAGAGAGAGAGAGAGGTTGCTGCCACCACCAATCCACCACAAAAAGAGAGGGGACAACTGCAAAGAAGAAGGAGGGAACCCGTGAAAGAGAATAAGAAGAAGGAGTGAAGTGCGAAGGGATTCTTCTTCAAGCTTTGAGGTAAATGCATTATCTCTTCTCTCTTTGTTTGTCTCTTTTCTTTACTTCTCTCTTTCTTTTTGTTGATGAAGAGTGTGTAGAGAGAAGAAGTGAGAGAGATCAACGTGCGCAAAAGAGAGAGAGAGAGAGAGAGAGAGAGAGAGAGAGAGAGAGAGAGAGAGGTCGCTGCCACCGCCAATCCACCACAAAAAGAGAGGGGACAACTGTAAAGAAGAAGGAGGGAACCCATGAATGAGAAGAAGAAGAAGGAGAGAAGTGCAAAAGGATTCTTCTTCAAGCTTTGAGGTAAGTGCATTATCTCTTCTCTCTTTGTTTTTCTCTTTTCTTTACTTCTCTCTTTCTTTTTGTTGATGAAGAGTGTATAGAGAGAAGAAGTGAGAGAGATCAACGTGCGCAAGGGAGAGAGAGAGAGAGAGAGAGAGAGAGAGAGAGAGAGAGAGAGAGAGAGAGAGAGAGAGAGGTTACCGCCACCGCCAATCCACCACAAAAATAGGGGGGAGAATTGCAAAGAAGAATGAGGGAACCCGTGAATGAGAAGAAGAAGAAGGAGAGAAGCGCGAAATGATTCTTCTTCAAGCTTTGAGGTAAATGCATTATCTCTTCTCTCTTTGTTTTTCTCTTTTCTTTACTTCTCTTTTTCTTTTTGTTGATGAAGAGATGTATAGAGGGAAGAAGGGAGACAGATCAACATAAGGGAGATTGAGAGAGAGGGAGAGAGAGAGAGAGAAGCTACCATTGCCACTACCATTGCCATTGCATCCACTAAAAGAGAGGGGACAATTACAAAGGAGGAGGGAATCCCCAACCTCTGTCTTTTCTCCATCTTTCCCTCCTCGAGCGTCCATGGTGGGCACCAAGCAAGCATGTCCCCATTTCTCGGCCATGGGAAGGCCTCATGCCTAAGCCCGTCACCTGGAGCACAAGATGGAGTCTCATCTAGTGCAGCAACAGGTGCTCCCCATAGGCACAATGACCACCAGAGAAGAAGAGGAGATGGAAACCGGACACTATCTCCCTTCGGGTGATAAGAGAATGCAGTGCAGATACGAGCTTCTCATCCTGAAAAGATCTTTTCATAAGGACGTTGTTTGGGAAGTCATGTAAGACTTGGAGCTGAAAGGGATGGAAAGATTTTGGGCATGAGTGAGAGACATCCCACCAGTAGGAAGATAGACTGCTATAGCCATGATGATAGAAAGAAGAGTCTACATGATGTACTACATGTACCTTCTATTACCAAGAATCCATTGTCGATTGGACAAATGGCAAAACAAAATTTGCAAGAATCTAGTGTCAGTTGGATAGACGATTTCAAATGATACACATGGCTATACATTCGGAAGTACAAGGATGAGGTACTCGATGTCTTTAAGCAAATGGTTTTATAAAGAGAAATGCAAGTCAGATGGTTCGTTGGAAAGCTATAAAGCCTGGCTCATTGCAAAGGGATATGCACAGCAATACAACCTAGATTATGAGGAGACTTTCAGCTCGGTTGCCAAGATGGAAATGGTGAGAATAGTCATTGCATTAGTTGCTTCTAAGGGCTAAAACTTATGAAAAATGGATGTCAAAAATGCATTCCTAAATGGTGACTTGCTTGAAGAGGTATATATGGAGTAGCATGAGGGTTATGTACACAACCTGAGGTGTATATGGATGTTAGCTAGCAACCCCATCTATCATGCTAGATCCAAACACATAGAGATTCATTACAATTTCATCAGAGAAATGATACTTGCAGGACATATTGATCTACTTCATGTGAAGACAGAAGACTAGGTAGTCGATATCTTTACCAAATCACTTGGTAAAGAGAAATTCGTTTGTTTCATGGATCTACTTGGAGTACAGTAACTAGTCTGAGCTCAAGAAATGGAGTTTGAGAAGGGGGACAATGAGCTTGATTCTTTTGATCTTAAAACACCTCCATCCATTGAGATTGAGGGTGAAGACAAGAAAGAATAGATAGAAGATGACTTAGACGTAGGTAAAAACAAAAAGAAAGAAGTAGAGCTTAGAGACACTACCACTCTCTATATAAGTGTTTTTGGCTCCAACACCATGGTATAACTCTTACAGATGTCCAAATGCTCCCCCAAAAAGACTTAAACAAGTTTGGAATAAGCTGGAGTGAGTAAAAGATCAATGGGACTTATTCATACCTCAAGGTCCTGACTATAATGAAAGCTTGAAGTGAAGCTCTTCTTCTTGGGCCTAACAAGTGATAAAAAAGCTCCTTGAGTAATACTTTTTTGAATTGATTATATCTAGCTTTTGCAATCACAAGCTCTTTTTCTTCTCGGGCCTAAGCAAGTGATGAAAAAGCTCCTTGCAAAATTATACATTTTCAAATTAATTATATCTTGCTTTTGCAATCAAAGGATTCGGTTTTTTTAAAATAATGTGATACACAATTTTTGACATTAGGTGTAGGTGACATTGGCATATGAATTATGCAAGAATATTTAGTGCATATAGCTAGAAGGGTGGCAGGGTTGCATGCCCTGCCACCTAATTTTTTTTCTCTCTGTAACCGTTGCTATTTGTGTCGAAAATTTACTCTACAACCGTCACTATAAGCATTGCTATTAGCGTTGCGATTTGCGTTGCTATTAGTGTCGCT
Source organism: Lygodium microphyllum (assembly GCF_053477565.2). NCBI lineage: Eukaryota > Viridiplantae > Streptophyta > Polypodiopsida > Schizaeales > Lygodiaceae > Lygodium > Lygodium microphyllum. Next base: position 144,085,887 of record NC_141141.1, read on the forward strand.
AATCCAATTAGCGATGCTAATAGCGATGCAAATAGCGACCCTAATAGCGACGAATTGATTGTGCCGCTAACAACGATGTGAATATCGATAATAGAGGTAATTTTTTCCATGAATAATTTTGTCGTTTTAAATGTCGCTATTGGGTCTATAGGTTGTAGTGGTTCTTGTTGCTCAGTCCATCCTTTCTAATAAGGTCTTAAGTGTGGGGACGTGTCCTTGCGGGTCTATGTTGCATAACCTCATGCATATACCATGATCTAATCATGCATGTATGCCATGTCCTGATTGTACTCTAATGGGGTCCCTTCCCCACCCCCTATCCTCCTTTATCCCCTTCTTGGGATTGTTTCTTTTTTGGTTCTCTTTATTAATTATTTTTACATTTTTCCATATGCACGCATCCTCGATTCACCAAAACCTCCATCAACCTAATAGCCCTATTTGTCTCTTCGATTTAGCCACTTTTTCTTTTTACAACCCCTTATTCCAAGCCACGGATCTTGAGTTATTAATTTTTGAAATTTTTTTTACCCATTTCAGGTGTTTCCATGCAAACGTGCCTTTGTAAGTCAAAACAAAAAAGATAGTGTTGGTACCACCTTGAGCACATGTTCAAGCTTTGTCCTAAAGAGAACTCAAAGCCACATAAAAATGGAGAGGGTTTATATAAACTTGGGTAGATGCTCAAGTTGTGTCCTGTTATCTTGCCAAGTTTCCCTCCCCTATGTCTCAAAAAAATCTCAAAGACATATAAACACAAAAGGCTACTGTAGGCTTGATCATATGCTCATGATCCCTCTTAAATACGTCTAGAATAGAAAGGAAGTCAATATAAAAAAGATAGTGTTGGTACCATCTTGAGCACATGCTCAAGCTCAATGAGAGAGGAGGAAACTATCATGTCACCATTAGTAGAGGCAGATGGGAAACAAGCCAGTAGTTGGTCTGTGAAAGGGATAGGGAAATGATTCTTCTTCGTCTTGGAATTCAACTTCAAAAGTCCACACATATTCCCAATTTTCCGTTTTTCTTGGGTACTACCACAATGGGCAAAACCCATTCACTCTGCTAGCCACTGAATAAATAAACTCAGCTTCAAGGAGCTTTAGTAATTGAGCCTTCACTAGGGCAGAATAATTTGAATTTATGCACCTCTGTCTTTGTCTCACATGTTTGGCATCAAGCTCTAGGTCGATGTGGTGTTGGCATACTATGGGATCAATCCCCTTTAAATCTTTATATGACCATGCAAACACATCTAAGTTCTCCTTTAGTAGGTCTCACAAGACAACTGGTTCTTCTTTTGAAAGATTTAGACCCATCTTCAGGTGATGTTCAGTACCATCAGCATCCATGAACTTCAATTGCTTTTTACATTCCACTTTGTGGATGAATGTCCCACGAACTACTTCTAGGTAGGGATCTGACTCCTTTAAGGGAGTGGTCTCTTCTTCTAATGATTCACTAGAACTGATGTCCTCTTTTAATAGAGGCTTAGCTTGCTCTTTGGGAGGCCAAAAAGATATCATTGCGGTTTGGCTCAAGGAAAAAAATGAACTCACAAATGGGTCCTTTAGCCCCCCCTCTCTCCTCCTTAAAACAAGGAAAAGAGAAAAGAAGAACATTAAAATAATCCTCTTCTCTCTCCACTTTTGCAATCTCGTTTTACCTTTTTTATATTATCTACAAGGATATACTCAAATTCATTCTCTCTCCTTATTCAAGAATTCTTTTTCAACCAAATTTTATATTAAAAAAGGAGTTAGCTACAGGAGTGTGGTGCTTTGTTTTCAATGCAAAATGATTAGTAGATACGAGGTAATTGATTTTTTAATCAAGAATAAGGAAAATGAAATTTCAAAAGTTCCTTTTAAGATATTTTGGGGATTTTTTATATTATATCTTTTGGTCAAAAAACAAACCAATTGGTCAAATTTCATGTTAACATCATATTTGGGAATATGGGAATTTTCCATAAGTTTGGGACACATGGTCAAATCTTTGTATTTGTCATAACTTGAACGCCATAATTCCAAATTGAGTACTCTATAGCTCAATAGATTTCCATTTTCAAGCACTTTCCAATGATAGGTCACACCATATGGTTTTGAGAAACTTATGGGCATGTTATCTGGGTGCCACCTTTTTAGTATTCAAAAAATGGGAATTGGGAGATTCCCAATCTCACTAATATTGTGTTTGTTTTTTGGAGGTAAAATAGAAATGTCTAAAATACAAAAAGTCTTGGATATCCCTACCCTCTGAGCTATTTTTCCCCATATCTATACTCTCTCATGGCTCTATTGTGACCTCTTTTCTGTGTTTATGTAGCCTTCATTAATAGAGTGAATTACTTACACCCTCCTTTTCCTTGGCACCTTTGTGTGCCTCTCTGAGCATCTCCACTCTACCTCCTGTGACAACCAAGTAGGCTCTCCATTTCTATTAATAGTAAAATGAATACAAGAAAGAAGAAGTTGCATATTGAGGTGGAGATTGAATACACCCTATTATTCAAAAGAACTCAACGTACCATTGTCAACCCTCAGGTTTTGCAGAGTTACAAGAAAATGGGCAAATGATCTCCCGGCGGGATTCCATGCAGAACTCGTGGTGTGGAAGGTACAAGAACTAGCAAAGGAGTCATTCTCCTTCAGTTTCCTCCTACCCAACAATCTGCGGAGGGTCCTGCCCCTCAAAGTGATGGACGAGGTGATCGCGGTCGGTGGTCGGCTGGGGATTAGATGGCTAGAAGAGCGGGGAAAGACCCCAACCTCTTGGGGCACCGAACCGGACGACTACTGGCACGATAAAGTTTTTGAAATCCCCTACACTATACAAAACTATAGGGACCAACCCCTGTGGAGGAGGCGAGTATGCGACATAAGCATGCTCGCTTGGATGGCTTTTTGTAACACCCTGCCGTTCGAGTGAAACGACCCTACTTATATGGCATACCCTCAAAGAGTAGGCGTAGATTTTGATGACAACCTCCACGGGCACTATGACTTCCCCGTCATTTATAACTCCACTGTAGCATCCTTCGACAATGCCCTTCTTTTTACCGTAGAAATCCTAGATGAATCCATGATGCGCTTCCTTGCGGATTTTTCCTCATGCCCTGACCCCGCCTTCATAACCACCTGTAACTATCTTAGGCTACTTAGGCTACTCCTTAAGCAGGACTCGACTCCGCAAGAGCGTGGCCTGCCTCCCCTATTCTTCGACCCTAATGCTATAGATAATTGTGCCATGGCTTGTCTCATGATGAGGGCTACTCTCCTCCCTTCTTTTTGCCTAGCCCTCCTAGAGGACATGAACGACAGCCAATTGCTAGATGCAACCACCCCTTCCTCTCCACTACGTCTCTACATGTCCGCATGAATCTAAAGAATTACATGCAGAGTCGCCAATTTTTGAGCAATTCTCTCCGCCCACCTTATCCTCCTCATTTCGACTAAGATACTTGGGCCTATGTCTCATCCAAAAAAATAAAAAAACACCTAGGGATCTCCCTAGCCCCCTCCCCCACTTCACGCCTAGGGCACATCAAGGGCAAGACTTTCCGACCTGTCACCCTAAGGCTCGCACCACACTACCAACGAAGCACAAGCTGGGTCCTCAAGTGTGGGACATTATCAAGCCTAGTGTAACCAAGCAACCCATTTTCACCCTCACACACATACTTTAGCAAATTTGTGATTCCTAAGAAAGTTGGAGGTCTATTGTTAAGTAGATTCCCCAATCAACCCATAAGTCCACATGTTCGGGGAGAGGCGCGGATGGTAGCACGGTTGGTTTGGCTCTCATCTTCTGTTTGGCCTCCTCCACCAGCTTTTTTCGCCTTTCTTTAGAAATGGCTTTTCTTTCTGTAGCTGGGTCTGCTTGTGGTGGATCTTGGGCCTGTGGCGAGGGGGGCTGTGGGACCACATCTTCCCTGAAGTGATTCACATCAACTTCTAGCTCGGATTCTTCCCCCTGCCATTCTGCGAGTTCTGCTTCTTCCTGGAACCCGAGGGCATCTATTTCTTGGGGGGTCAGGCCGGCTCTCGTCAGGTATTTCTGCTGTTCCTCCAGACTCAGCCTCACCTCCGCCGGTAGTGGTGGCATCTGCAGTCCAGCGTGTAGAGCCCTTCTTGCCATGCCAAGCTTCCTCTGTACCGCTTCCAGTGACTCTTCTTGTGCTGTGTGGGTGGCGTCCAAGATGGTGTCAAGGAAGATCTTTTGTTGAGCAGCGCTGAAGGCCACTTGGGCTGCCTCTACCTTGCTTTCCGCAATGATTTTCTCTTTTTCTGTTAAGGCAAGGCAGCGCACCAGTGTCTTCACCTTCTTCTCGTTATGCGCGGCCCACTCCTCCGCCCTCTTGTTCATCACTTCCAGGCCTTCCCCTTTTCTCAAGGTCAACATCATGATTTTGTGTCCATAATCCTCTAGTTCCCTGACCAGTCTCTCTTGTTCTTGTCGTTCATAGGTCAGCTGATCTGTTAGGCGCTTGAGCTCCTCCTCCTGCTCCTCCATGCCTCGTTGCCTTTCTTCGTCCTTAGCATTCAGCTCCTCCCTGAGTGCATCCACCTTGGCAGCTTTTGCAGCAAGCTCCTCGTACTGCCCTATGAGAAGCTTGTGCCCTCTTTGCATGTTCACTAACTCTTGCGTCTCATTCTCAAGTAACTGCCTCCAATGTTCCTCTCTCTCATCCCTAGCCTTCAGTTCCTGTTTCAGCTCTGCAATTTCGCGCTGCTGCAAGGCCACCATTTTTGTCTTGTCCAACTGGAAGGCGACCATGGTTTCCTTCTCGGCTGCCAACTCCACCACGGCTGTTTTGCATTGCTCCTTCGCTCTCTCCAACTGGGAGAGCAGCTCATCGACATATTCGTCGTAATTAGCTGGTGGCATCATCGTTGCATGAATAGGCGAGGTGGAGGCTTCAACTTTTTGCTTTTTGGGTTCCTGCCTGGACTCTGCATCTGCTGCTGGCCTTTTCTATCTTGTGGCCGTAGTTTTCGTGCTCCGCCCCTGGCCCATTTCTTTGTTGATAAAATATTACATCCACACCACGAAATTCGACACATCAGCGCTAGTGGGGATGCTAGGGGTGACGGTGGTGAGTTCCGTGGGAGGTACCAGGAGGGTAGGGATTGGATGAAGCGGGGCCTTGCCTTTGCCTTTGGAGACTGGGGGTGGCACGAATTCTGGCACCTGTGTGCTGGATCCAGGCCCCTCCTCTCTGCATGGGCTTAGGTTCCTTAGTTCGTTCGCCCGGCACTGTTGTTTGATGGACCGTCGTGTGGCCTCCGCCAGGTCCTCCTCCTCTTTCCTTCGCAGCTCCTCCTCTTCTTCCTCGGCTTTCCTCTTCCTTTCCTCCTGCCTTTTCTTCTACTCCTCCTGCTTTTTCCTTTTTTGTTCCTTTTCCCCTCTTTTCTCTACTTCAGCATCTTGTTTGGATGCCTCCTTGGCTTTTTGCAACTCCTCTCTTTCCCTCTGCTCCTCCTGCTTTTTCATCCTCTCTCTCTCTTTTGCTTCTTTCAGGGACTCCTTCTTTGCCCTTTCCAAGTCCTCCCTCTCTTTCTTCCTGCCTTTATCACCCTTTTTCTTCTTCTGCGCCGCCTTTTTCTTTGTTGTCCTGATTGCCCTCTTACTAGTTGGTCCTTCCCCTTCTTCTTCTGTTTCTGTTCTGTCGGTGGACCTCTCCTTGTCTTGTTGAGGGGGCGACTTCTCCGGCGTTTCCCCTTCTCCCTCCTCCGGCTCTTGTGCTGCTTTTACTGCCTCTTGAATTAGTGCAGTTAAGACTCCTTCGTAGCCGATGAAAGAGGCCTTGGAGGAGGCTTTCTTCCTTTCCGTTACGTTAGAAGCAGGAGAGTCTGCTCCTGTTGGTGCACTTCCCAGGGCTAGTGCTTTGGCCGCCTGATCGATAGTCTTCCGCACGTAGCCATTCCAATCCACCTCATCTAGTGTGAGGGCTGCTACATTCTCCAGCATGGGCACACTAATCCGATGCATTAAAGACTTGTATCGTTGGCTGGAGAAGAGCACGTGCACCAACTTTGCCTGCAGCCTGGCGTCAATGTTGGGGATGTCTTGGATGCTTATGCCGTCGTTTGTAAGTACCTCTTCCTTCTTCATTTTTAGCAAGGCATAAACATCCCTTTTTTGCTACCTTTCGGTCCTCAGTGCCAATCCCAGAGCTTTTTCCACCAAGATTGGGTCCAATCGGACCGGTACCTTCTTTGTGCCCTCTCCTCGGCCTACTGTTACAGTGCCCGCTTCCTGGTCCGAATTGTATGTCCTGGGGAATTCCACGCATTTGAAGTGATCAGGCTCCTGCGAGAAATTTTCACTATATTTTGTCAAGTTGCACTGTTCCACCACTCCTCTTGCTGCCTCCTTCTTCGCCACCACGACTCCGATGTTGTGGATGGTTCGGAACTTCAGCTGGACGAAGGCGCGGTTTTCCAATTGGATGCAATATAGCTCCCTTTCTTCGTCAGTGAATGGGAGCTGATGGGCTCGGTCTTGCTGCGACATTTTCTGCTCCTGCCACAATTCATAACTTCCGTTAGTGTTTTCCATATAGCGCTTTGCTGTTTTTAAACTCTTAACTGAATTTTTGGAAGCCATTTTTTCCATACTAATGCTTATGTCTTTCACTCCTTTTATTTTACCATACCCCCCTTTTTTATTCATTTCCTATCTAATTCCCTCCACCATATTTTCCACTTTTCTTTTCATCGGGTTTTTGCACATACATGCATACCACCTTTCTTTCGACAGCTGAGAGAAGAATCCTTCCTAGGATTGGGAGTTAAAGGGTGGCATTGGTGCTGTTGGGGTAGGAATTTGCGTGTGAAGAAGCCACGTGTAGAATCGTGGGATGTATTCCAGTTGCGCATGACAGTCGAGAGCAGTCGGTTGGATAGAGACCTGGGAGATGTAGGTCAAGACATCATGAAAGAGATCCCTAGTATTAAGGCAGCTAGCGACATGTAATTCCTCTTTGGTGAGGAGTTGGTCAATAGAGGGGTGGGCGAGCACATGGTCGTCTAAGTGCTGATTGCGGGTGATGGCCAAAACCCTAAACGAGATGGGTGCCACATAAGTGGGGTCGTATTCAATGGTCTTAATTGCCCTGTGTTGCTCAGCATTGGTCATTATTCGGCAACCTTTTTTCTCCCATTGGATTCGCAGAGAAAACCACTGCTGTAAGAAGGTGGAGGGCGAGCTTGCCATTTGCATCAGCTTGTGCAATTCGTTGTCAGGAACAGAGCGGGGAGGCTTTCGATATGAAGTGACTAGGCGTCTGAGCGCCGCTTGCTCCCTTGAGATTTCATTGTTTGCTACGAGTTCTTCAGCGATCTTGGGGGATTTAGTAGTTATGAGTTCGTATTCCTCCCATGTGCAGGGTAAGGCACGAACCTCCAAAGCAAGGGTTCTGTCAAGGAGGCCTAGGTCTAGCCTCTCATAGCTTCTAGTGAATGTGGTGAAAGTGTCATCCAATATCATGATGCAAGTTATTAAGTCATCCCCAGAGGTCGCCGCAAGGTCATTAGCCAAGGAAAGGAAAGGTCGTACCGTGTATGAGGGTCTAAGACCTGCTGGTGGGATTGGTGCAACTAGACTGGATAGTGGTGACTGCCTCATCGGTGTCACAGGTTGGGCTTTCTTCACAGAAACACATTGAGGTGCTGCAGGGAGCTCTGGGGGTTGGGCTGGGTTCTAAGTGAGCAGTCATAGGGTTTTTTAAGCTCTCTGGATTAAGCAGGTTTAAGGCTTGTGGCGGTTGCTTTGGTCGATAGATAAGTTGAGGCTTACTAGCCATTGCTGGTAATGGTGTGCTAATTATGCACTGGTTACCCCGTGTGCAAGCCTTCCTTTCTAGGGCGATATCACATGTAGATGAGCTTTTTAGCTGGCCATTTTTAGGCACCCATATCCAGGGGTTGCCCTCATAGTATCCTTGTGTCCGAAAGAGATCCTTACGAATCCATCGCAGCATGGTCGTTTGGCTATGGCAATAGCGTCTATACTGCCTTTTAGCCGGAACGGCTGACATTTTTGGCAGTTAGGGTCCCATTTGGGTGGTGTACCCGAATGCGGTTTCTGCCGTTTTGGCACCCACATAAGTCTGGGCTCCTTGGCCTTGTGAGCATTCTTGGTGGGTTCGGGCCTTCGGTCGAGTGCGTGGCATGAAGCCACAGGTTTTGTTCGTTTAGACTGGGTCTGGGGCGTGGTTTTAGGGGTTTCTACCATCGGCATCGTGATGGTGGAGGAATCATGACAGCCCTTGTTGAAGGTCGTTACTATTCGGGTGCTGCCGAGGCAAGATGAATGCGGTTTAGGTTGTAATCCACATTACAATGCGTTAGATTCTTGAAGGTGCGACCCAATAGTGACACATTACCAACTTCTTTAGTGTTAGGCAACACATGGAAGAAGGCTAGTAAACTTTCAGTCTCAATAGAAACAAGTGTCTTGCACTTCCCTAGGAGTGAATAGGCAGCACCCCCAAATGGGGTGAAGTTGGCATTAGTGGGCTGTAGCATTGGTTGACCAATGCGTGCCCAATGGTCATGCGTCAAGATGTTGTAGTCAGCCCCTTCATCAATCAAGGCGTTGAAAGAATATACCGTGCCTACTGTGACTATGATTCGTAGATACGCCAGTGCTACTGCTTCCTCGTCCTGATCCGTAAGATTGGTTACAGTTGCCATTCGGATGTTCAACGAGGCTGCTAGCATGGGTGGCTCATGTAATGGATGGGAAGGAGAATAGTACTTCTTTACGCGGCTGCCGTTAAAAAAGCCCACTCCTTCACCTCAAGTGTCGCCAACTCAACATTCCCGGTTCTACCAATCATGCGTACTCTAAAAGGGCCTAGTCCTCGGAACTTCATCTTTTGTTTGTGTCCTTTCACTGAGTATAGCAGAACAAGGTCTCCTTGTTCGAAGTCTCGTTGCTTGATATGCTTGTCAAACCACATCTTTCGTCGAGCCTTCTCGCAGATGAGCGTGTAGATGGCCAGAAGACGAGTCTTTGATAGGCGTTCTAGCTTGGTCAGGCATTGCGTCCATGCTTCCTTCCCTTCCCATCGTTCTTGGAGTGCTATTCTTAGGCTAGGGACAAAGAATTCTACCGGTAGAATTGCTTCACTCCCAAAGGTTAGCCTAAAGGGGGTTTGATCGATGGCTATTTTATAAGTTGTGCGGTAGGCCCACAAGGCTGCCATCAACTTGTTGTCCCAGTCGCTTCTCGAGGCTGAGACCACCTTAGTCAGGATGTTAATAAGAATCTTGTTAGTCGATTCTGCCTGGCCATTAGCCTGAGGGTCGTATGGCGAGGATTTGCGATGGATGATAAGAAAGGTGGATAGGAGATGTGCTATCACTTCGTTGATGAAGTGTGTGCCTTAGTCGCTAACCAGTTCGATGGGGCAACCTAAGCGCGAGATCACTTGCTCCCATAAGAACTTGGCAGTCATTCTAGCGTCATTTTTTCGTGTTGCTCTTGCCTCTGCCCATTTTGTGAGGTAATTTGTGGCCACTACGATGTACTTGGCTTGCGAGTACTACGCTGCAAGGCTTATTGGTCCTATGAAGTCAATTCCCCATTTTTCGAAGGGTTGGCGAGCAATAATTGGGGTTAACTCCATTTGATCCTTACGAATCGGAACTTTTGCCCATTGGCACTCGTCACAATGCTTGACATATTTCTTGGCGTCGCGGAAAAGTGTGGGCCACCATAGTTGGGACTGCAGCACCTTCCGTGCTATCGTGTCGCCGCTAAAGTATCCACCTGCAATGCCGCTGTGCGCTTCTGAGAGCACATCATGTATCTCATGTTCACACACACACCTTCACAGCAATCCGTCTTGCCCCAACCTATAGAGTTGGCCTGCAATCAGCTGGTAGGGCTGGAGCTTCAATATCAAGTGCCTAAGTCGTGCCTTTTCTATAGGTCGCTCAGGTAGTCCGTGCTCGAGTACTTGGACTATGTCATCTGCCCAGTATGGCGTCAGATCAGCCTTAAATAGGTCTCTTTCTCTAGACAGGTGGAATAGGTGGGCGTCAGGTAACTCGTCAATGATGCCTTGTCCAGCTGCTTCTCCTGTGGGTATATGGGACATGTGATCAGCCAAGTAGTGCTGCTTTCCCTTTCGTACCACCACGGAGAAATCGAACTCTAGGAGCAGGAGGAGCCATCAAGCTATGTGTCTTGTAGCACAAGGTTTGTTTACCAAGTAGAGTAGGGCTTGATGGTCCACGAAGAAAATGAAAGGTGTGGCTAGTAGATAGTGCCGGAACTTCTTCATGGAAAACACCATGGCTAGTCCCTCCCTTTTTGTTGTTGAATAATTCATCTCCGTCTCAGTGAGTTGCCTGCTAGCGAAACTCACTGGGTAGTCCAAGTTATGCTCACCCGGTTGGCACAACACTGCCCCTACGGCAAACTTAGAGGTATCAATGTGTACGTGGAAGGTAATGGTCCAGTCCGGGGCTCGCAGAATCGGTGCCGTTGTTAGAGCCTTTTTCAATTGTTCGTATGCCCGTTGGCATGCTTTGGTCCACTCGAAGATGATTAGTAGCTTGTACAATGGCCTAGCGATTAGCGTGTAGTTCAGTACAAACTGACGATAGTATCCTGTGTGATCTAAGAAGCATTGAACTCCCTTGTAATTACTTGGGGGTGGAAGGTCAATGATAACCCTGACCTTCGAGAAGTCCGTGGCAATGCCGTTTTTTGACACCACGTGTCCTAAGATGCATCCGTGCTTCACCCAAAACTGACATTTCAAGGGGTTCAGGGAGAGGCGATATAAGCGACACCATTCAAAGACTGTGCGGAGTTTGTCTAGATGTTCAATCCAGGTCGAATGGACACACAGGTCGTCAACAAAGACCTCCAACTCCTTACGAAGCATGTCCTTGAATATGGTGCACATAAGGCGTTGAAAGGTGGCGGGGGCATTGGTTAACCCAAAGGGCATGACTACGTAAGCAAAGACACCCCACTCAGTGGCAAAGGCGGTCTTGTGCCTCTGTTTACAGGATGCACTTGCACCTGGTTGTACCCCGAGAAGCCATCCAGGAAACTGTAGGCTTCCTTACCTGCCACCCTCTCAAGCATGTGTTTGGTGTACGGCAAGGGGTAATTGTCTCTCTTTGTAGCAGCATTCACCTTCTTGTAATTGACACACATCGAATCTTGCCGTTTTTCTTCATCACGATGACTATGGGTGACACCCACTCTATGTGGTCAATTTTGTAAATGAATCCAACTCTCATTAGCTTGTCGATTTCCTCCTTGACAGCATGAGCGTGCTTTGGATTCATGGGGTACGCTCGCTGCTTGACCGGCGTTGCATCCGATGTCATGGGTATGTTGTGAGTCACAACACTTGGATCTACCCCTCGCAGCTCATCTAAGGACCAATCAAACACGTCTATGTACTCCTGCAAAAGAGCGACAAGACTGAACTCCTCTTCAGTAGTCAAGTCCTCGGCAATGAACACCAGTCGGGGTACTTCCCCTCCCAGGGCTAGGTTTACCTCCTTGACCTTGGCTGGCCCTTCGATTGGTTCGCTTGTTTGCCCTTGGCGCTTGGCACCTAGCAGAACCACTACCCTATCTCCTTTTTTGAATTTAGTGAAGCGTTTAGGGAGGTCTTGCAGCTTTCTCTGTTCCTCTAATCGTGCATCCTTGGGGCGCTTTGCCTCATCCTGCCGCAACCGTCTGCGCCTCAGGTGGACAGGTAAGTCCCCCTTGGTGCGTCTGGTCATGGGTGGCCTAGGGATTTCTGGGTCGCTATCAGAAGTAACTTCCGATTCAGAGTTAAACCCCCCATTTTTACTAGTAGAGGTGGTCTCCCCTGGTGGCCGCAGTTCAGATGGCGATTCGGTTCTAAGCAGTGATGTCGTTCCTGGTTGGGCGAGGCCGGCTTGCTCAAGGTCTACGACTCCTATGCATTCCAACCAAGCACGATCACATTTCGTACACATGACTCCTTGGTCCATTCTAAGGGCCTGTCTCCTCTGCGGCTTGGCGTCTGCTCGTATCTGCTCAATTTCTCGTCCTTCAGTGTCGTACTCTATGGTATCCACTTCACCTTCACTTTCATTACCGAAGGATTGGCAATCTTCGTATTCATCACAGGAATCTTTATCGCTTGACTGCTCATCGTCTCCCAAGGCTTGCTCTGGGTCGTCTCGTTGGTCGGGGACCAAGGCCTAGTTATATCTGAGGTTCAGCTCGTGCACCCTGGTCCACTTCCACTCGGACTCCTCCAAGAGGTCCTGGAGCGGCTTGAAGTTGGCGGCTCCGTTGCCTGCTAACCGGTCCGTTAAGTACTCCAGTATTCCCTGGAGTTCCCTTTTGTTGGAAGGCACTTGGAAGGTAACAGGCTCAAGCCCTTCATGGGGGCTTGCTGCCATCATGTAGAGTGGCGTAGGAAGTGTTCTATTTGCCTTGCCGACCGTTTTGATGGCTTGCTCGTATGCCTCTTGGTCGGAGAATGGTAGGTCAATTTTACTGAGGACGTGCATCCAATCCCACTCATCCTCTGGGTAGGGGATATACTTGGTCAAGGACTCATAGGGCTTCCTGACCTGAGTGTTCCCTTTGAGCATAGCTGAGATGGCATCGAGGTCGACTGGTGAGGTCTTCCAAGTGTCCATTTCTATCCGTATGGTGTTAGTTCTATTGCCAAGGAAGATCAAGCCGTTACCCCAATCTTCGATGACTCTAGCGTTGCGCATCCAAGGTCGGCCTAATAGGACATCATAGTCCACTCCCTTCATGACTATACAGTCAGCGGAGAACTGGACTCCTGAGATCTTTACTGGCCAATTTTTTAGGACCTCGAATGGTTTCACTCTCATACCATTTGCTAGTGTAACGTTAAACCTAGCAGCTTCAATAGGCGGGTTTTCCCAAGTTTGCAGCACCTCATGGCTAAGCACACTAACCTCAGCTCCCGTGTCTATGATTTCCTTTCTTGTTGAGTCACCTAGGGCTAGGACCGGTAGGACTGCGTGCATCTCAGAGCCTTCCCAAAAGGCGTTGATGTGCAAAGATTTAGGTACAGAGTGCAGCGTGAGGCTAGGTAATTGTGTTTCTGCATCCTGGTCTTGCGGATCTACCGTGACCTGCTCTTGTGAGCCCTCAACCCACTGCTTAAGGTCTTGCCATAGGGCAGGGTGCTGCTTAAGCAGATCTCCCAGGCCAAATGTTATGGGGGTGGTCACTAGTGTGGTCAGGAGATTGCTAAGTGCTTGTCCCTCCTTTAAGCTAGACTGTTCGGGCCAACGGCCACGGTTGATCTGCTGCTCCGTTGCGTCTAGGCTTGGTCTTAGTGGCACTGTTTGTGGCATGGTAGCCTCGGCTGAGTTAGGTGGAGGCGGTGATCTTGGCATGCTTATGCTGGAGAGATCCTCGATCTCGTCCTCCGTGATGGGTTCCGCATCTTTGAGGTGCTGTTGAGCCTCCCTCACCCATTCCTTCACCTTTTCTATGGCCTCCAATTGTTGCTTGGGGTGCGGGTATTCCCCTATCTTGGCGCTTCCCCTTTCGGCTGTCTTAGGGGCTGAAGTTTCTGCCTCCGCGTCTGAGACTTTCTTCCCAGTAGTTAAAGTCGTAGCACTCTCGGTCTTCAATGCGACCTTAGCATCCGACTTCTTCTTTTTTCGCCTGCGGCTTTTCTTCCCTATTGAGGGTGCGTCCAGGTTGCTAGGTCCTGGCAGAGAGATGCCGGCCTGCTTGGTTTGGGCTCGGGTCATAACTCGCAAGGGAATAGGTGTGGCCTCTTCGTCGGGGTTTTCGACACCAAATAGCCCTAACGGGACGGATGGCAAATTAGCTGCGCTAGAGGACAGCTTCCGCTTTGGGCAATCAACGAAAAGATGGGTGATTCCGCACTCTGCGCACCTTTGATCCGGCTTGTCCCTGTTTTGCTGCTCTCTTTCAGGGCAACGTGATGAGACGTGACCGGGGTGTCCGCAAGTCCAACAAGTGAATGGATCCTATGGCTACCCTCCTAGGCCTCTACCCCGTCCTCTTCCCAATGCCATCACCGGCACGGGTCGATAGTCCATGAGGACCGCATTACACTCATCGTCATGCGAGACGTAAGGATAAATGTAGGTGTCTTCATCATTTGGCTCCTCTACGTCGCTTGGTGGGTGGGTCACATAAGGACCAGGCAGTCTGGGAATGCCGGTGGGATTTATGTCCATTCTAGGGACGGCGGGTTTCATATCATTAGGCGCGGGTAGAGCCAATGGGGCTCCCCTTCCGAAGAATGGCTGCGGCTTGTTAGCTAGATAAGGCTAGCCGTAGGGTTGCGAGTATGGAAACCTTCTTGGTAGCCTGCATTGTGCGACATCGTGGCCGAACCTCCCACTGTTGGCACAAGGTCTTGACCTAGGGTCTTGACACTCAACTGGCAAGTGGTTCCCTCCACAGTACACGCACTGGATGTGTGGCCATGTTGGTCGTCTTAGCATGTCCTGTATCTTGGTTAATTCCATCCTGACCTCCGCCAGGCCTTGGTCTGTCTCGGTGGCTTTCCCCTTATCTTGGGGTGATGGGTTCGACCGCTCACTAGAGGTTGGCGTTCTCTCTAAACTCTGCGGGTTGGTTTCTTCTAGGTTTGAGCTCCTGGAGCCCCGCTCTTTTAGTTGGTCATCGACTTTGATGGCTTCCTCAAAAACACTAGCCACCACGTCTCGCTGCAAGCTTGAGTTGCCTGCCAGTGCCTTATACAACTCCTCATCTCGAATTCCGCTGATGAATACAGTCGATACTGGGATTCTTTTAAAGAGGCTCCTCACGTGGGTCACATAATCGCGGATGCCCTCCTTCTCCTTCTGCTTGACGTTCATCAGGCATACTAGCAGGTTGTCAGAGTATCCGGGCTCGGAAAACCTCTTGACAAAAAGATCCTTGAGGTTATTGAAGTTGGCTCGTTCTATGGCATCTAGGCTTGTATACCATGTCCTACCTTTATCGCTTAAGCAAAGTCCGAATACTTGCGAACGTTGAGTCTGGTTGTTGAGGCCATTGGCTTCGCAGACTTACTCAAACTGCTCGACAAAGCTGTACGGATCGTCATGTGGCTGGTACTTGTCGAGTTGCTTGGAGACAATAGGTATTTTGGCTTGGCTCTTTAAGCCTTAGTTTGCCCCTAACCCTGCAAGCAGCGACGTTGCTAGTGCAGTGGCACTCTGCTCTACTGCGGTGTTATTGAGCAGCCGTTTCATGAGGAGCTCACTCAGCGTCAGGTCTCCCTCTAGTGCTTTTTCTTGGTCCGTACGGTTTTGGCTAGCCAAGTTTAGCACTCGCTGTATCTCATGCAACTCCATGCTTTGCCTCAGGCTCCTGGCTTGTTGATCCCTATTATACTTGGCTATGCCTTGCAATGCCTTGCGGGCTAGCCTTCTCTCCTCCTCTAGGTCTGCAATGATTGCATCTGTCGTTCTGCCATGGTGCTCGTACCGGGCATGCGCATCGTAACTGCTCACCATCTGCTGTATAGCATCTGGGAATGCGCTCACGTCGAGCTCCTTGGTAAACCGATGGTCTGAGCCTTCCTCCGTCATGGTCGAAGCCTTGCGCCTCGGTACACTGTCAATCAGGTCACTAGTCATGATAGACCCTTGTTGGTGGCGCTCCTTGCTTGGTTCTCTTCTACGTTTTGCGTGTCTGTCTACATCCTGGGTCTTCTCCTATTGGTGGGTTCCTTGAGTGCTTTATTTGAGTGACTTCCCATAACTACTGAATACAATTCTTATTTTACCGCTGCTCGGTGAGTGTGTTGTTTCTCGTGCACTTGTGCCCAATCAGGCTTTCAGTTTCCTTAAGTGTACTTCAAGTGTAGAATTCAAGGTGAGTGCAGCAGGCAATTCCTCGGCGCCCCACTCACTCTCGCTCGTTTCTGGCCTAATAGGCTTGTGGGTCCATTTTTCGGCCGTTTAGTCAGGGTTTAGGGTCCCTTGTTTCTTTCCTTGTTTACTTCTGATCGATCGGGTCTTCATGGTTCAGCGGCTTGCGTTCTAGTCCGTGGATCCCTCAATTGCCTACCGCCCACCTCTAAGCGGCTGTATACTACAATTTCTGTTAGCCCGGGTGCCAGAATCAAGTTCTGAACGCCTGAAGGGTTTCGACAAGTATGCTAATGCGCGGTTGCCGGGCTGGTCAAATTTCTAACAACTCTGACAAAAAGCTGCACTCGGACCAGGTGGTCTGAATTGTAGGGTTCGAGCGGGTCACTCGGACGGGCCGAATGGCATGGGACTAAGGGCCGAATTTTGAATTCTGGCTCGGACGATTTCTACTCAGACGGGCCGAATGGCGGGTTTGACAGACTCGGGCAGGCTAATTCGGACAGGTCGGAACCACAGTTGGCCAAGGGTCGAATCCCAGGTGTGGCCGAGTTTGGTTTTGGAATTCGGACGGGTCGCTCGGATGGGCCGAATGGCACAAGACTGAATGTGCCACGTGGTCAAAAAGTTCTAGCTTGGACGGTTCGAGGAGGGTCTCTCGGATGGGTTAATTTGGACAATTCGAGTGCCGACTAGGGTTTTGGCCGAGTGGCCGAATGGCAAGGGGCCGAAGACAGATTTTAGGCCTCGGCCCAGAAGCAATGGCTCGGACGAGCCGAAAACGGCGTGACGAAAACCGTGTGATGCAGATCTTGCCCGGTTCTTGCGATTTACTCAACCATTTCAAGCACAAACCTCCAGATACCATCTAGGGGGTTTGAGGGAGGGATTCATGTACCTGAATGGATCGGTGAGTGTGTTAGTGCTGCGATCGAATCACACGACCTGGGGCTTCCTAGCTCTCTCTCTCTCTTTCTCTCACACTAAAATGGCACAAATGAGTTCTCTTTTGGCCTCTCGGTTCTTATATGCCCTCCCAGCTGTGGCGTTGACACCCCTGATCCCTCTCTTATCGATCTTAGTCCTCATTAGCGAGCATTTTGCACATTTGCATGACTTTTTTTCCTATTTTTACTCTGTTTTGAAACAGTGAATCCTACCCTTTTTCGGTTCGATCTCCTAGCTCTAACCTACGCTAAATGCAACAAAAATTGAAGACAAAAAACTGGGCTAGATTTTCCATGCTTTCCAATCATCAAACAACCAAAATATCCAAAATACTTACTTGTTTCGAAGATTAAAAGCAACCAACTTCCTACCTATCTCAAGCTCCGTTTCGGGGATGAATACCCTACTTTGATGCTCGATGTGAGGCGCGCAAGTGCTCAAGCTTGAATCCGTTGGTCCTGGCAACGGAACCAAAATGTGGGAGCTTTCACTCAACCGCCAAGACCCTCGGACCGATTTTTTATTTCAAGCGTTTCAAGCGAGCTCTAATGGCTATCTCTCACCTAGCCGACGCGCCGTCGATCCTACAAATGTAGTGAGCTTACCTTGATGCTCGATTGAGTAGCCTCCTCTCTCTTGCACTTCGGTAGCTCCACGATCCTAGATGCTAGTGCAAGCATCCTCAAGCCTCCTCCATCTCCAAGCTCCATCCTCCATAGCTGCGCGTGCAAGAGAAGAGAAGGGAAGAGAAGAGAAGAAGAGGAGAGGAGATGGTGAAGAGCTTCACCCTCTTGATCCCTCACCCTTACACCCACTCACTCCCTCACACTCTCACACTCCCTCTCTCAAGTGCACACACACAAGCAAGAAGGAGAGAAGAAGAGAAGAAAAAGAGGACTCCTTTTGCCACACACCAAAGAATGAGCTTCTCATTCATTTTTTCAACTTTATATACAAAACCCTAAATCCCTTCTGGGCGGTCATCCCCTTTTCCTCTTTTACATGGCCGGCCGTAGCCTAGGCCCTCTTTCCCATTTCCCACCATTCTAATTTACCCTATTCCCACTAATGCATACACTTTGCACAGGAGCGAGCCTAGCACTCTTTTACACAGCTTTGGGGGCGCTCCCATATTTTAATGGTGCGCCTTTTCCTCTTTTATTGCCGTGGCCCCACACCGAAGCCTTTTGAGGGTCGTGTCCGAATATTTGAATTTTTTAGGGATTGGTTGCCAGTCAAGGCGCCTTTTTTGCTCTTCCGTCTTTTTTGCTCTTTTTCCTTCTTCCCAGTTTCCGTTCCTCTGTGCTGCGGTAACGTGGTCAGAAACACGGTAACACACACACTCAACCTCTGTCTCTTCTCCATCTTGCCCTCCTCGAGCTTGCATGGCACGCAGCAAGCAAGCATGTCGCTGTTTTGACCTTGAAAAGACCTCATACTAAGGCCCGCCACCTGGAGCAACAGGTGTGGAGCCTCCTCTAGTGTAGCAGCACGTGCTCTCCATAGAGCACAATGACCACCACAGAGGAAGAGGAGATAGAAACTAGACACTGTCACCCTTTGAGAGATAAGAATATAAGGAGGTTTTTCGAGTAGTCATGCAAGACTTGGAGTTGAAAGGGATGGGTAGATTTTGGGCACGAGTGCAAGATGGCCAACCAATAGGAAGGTGGAATGCTGCAGCTATGGAGGCCCTACAAACATTTGCACAGGGGTTTCTCATGGACTTGTTTAATGATACACATCTAGCGGCCATCCATGCAAAACATGTCACAATCACAGATAAAGACATGAACTTTATCGTTTGGCTTCAATACGGCAAGGGGACTCCTCCATAGGTTATGAGATTAATGATGCAAGATTTTGTAAAGAGTATTATAGCACCATAGTATCTTGAAAGGTCAAAATTTTTTGTATACTCTACCACATTGGAATATTTATTTATATATACATATTATCTCATGCGATGTATATTAAATTCAAATAATTGAGTAAAGTTGTTTTATTTTGTTTCTTGAAACACATGACTCTTATTTTTTGTTTAATGTACGAACGCATTAAAACTAGTAATATGTATGGATATGAGTCACGTTATTGATTATGCACAATCGCAAGTGCAATACTACACATTAATGACATAACTAAATTAGATTATGTTAACATATGCGAATGTGTCATTTACGTACCACACATTATCGTCACACTTATAAAAATCACACATTTATTCAATAAATATTTATTTATAGGGACAAAGTAAAATATCTTATATTCATCAAGAAAAATACATACGATTGGCTGATAGTGATGGCAAATATAAAAAGGTGATAGCCAACAAGAACTCTCAATGGTTCCTTGGTTTTTTCATCGGTGGAGAGCAGGTGCAGCTTCCGATGAAAATATAAGTTCCTTGTTTGCTTAAAAAATGATGCGCTCCCCCTTCAACTCTTTCTCCAAGAGAAGCAGATCTAACACTTTAGCAAGGTCACCTAATGTAGCAAGCACACACATTGCTCCACCACGTGTTTGGTCAAATAAGTAAAGAAGCTTTGACCGCTTGATTACCACCACCTTCTCCAAGCTAGATGTCACAAGTATCATTCGAAAAGGTCTAAGCCCGAAATTTTATGATTATTTCTTGTGCTCATGGTGAGCACTTCTTATGGAAGACTACCAAGTTTGCAACAAGATTGCCAATGTACTTCTTCAGAGCTAAATCCTTTCGTCAATTCGCATGCCCAGCTCCTCCTTGCCTTGATGCAAACTCATCTATATACAGTATGTCCTGAATGACAAAGTCAAATCAATCAATATATTTAGCAACTAATCTAGAGTTATCCGAAAGTGACGAAACTTGATAGTAGGGTGTGTTGGGTCCCCTGGAGTCCATCTATGAAATCTTGGCAAAAAATGATGCCTACAGCTAGCCCCAAATGCAGGGCAGCTGCATGCATCATTTTTGGCCAAGATTTCATTGGTGGACTCTAGGGGTCCCAACACACCCTATCGTCAAGATTTATTGCATAAAAATATATGGTAGTTCTAAATCTGACCTTCTCCAAATCATATTGTATCTTCATTCCTCGTGTGTCAGTGAGGCACCTCCTTAGATAGAGGGATTTACAAACTCCTTGGTAGGAAGTTGGGGCCTTGGTTCAAACAGATCATGCTATAGTGCTTCAAATTCAACATCTAGCACAAGGCAATCTTCTTCAATCGAGGTAATATGCTCCTATGCTGCTATGATGGCACTCACTGTATCTAATCTTGTGCCATTATATCTTCCAATATCTGCCATCACCCGGATGCACATCCATGTAATCATAATCGATTAGATCTTCCATCAAATCCCTGACTAGGATGGAAAATAGCTCATCTTCCTTCATTTCCAAGTATTACAACACATTTGATAGAAGCAAGTATTGTACACTATCTACTTCAATGGGTGTCAAGGAGGCAAGGTTGGGTTTGTTAACTTGTGGCTGTTTTGAAGTAGATGGTACATGAGAGCCAATGCTTGCTCTGACACCACACCTGATGTTCCTCTTCAACATTTATAAGCTCTTCAATCGGTTCTTCTCCTGTGTATGTGATAGCAACAACTTGTGGAGTTGTATCTTCATCACTCTCTTCCTCTAAGGGTGTATCCAATGCAAGGAGATAAATTGCCAATGCGCAATCACACTCCACGAGATCCAAAGGTACTGTACGTGATGCACTGTCCATGGAAATAGTGCATACTTTGTGCAAAGGATCCACGTGGGACAGACACCTATTCACCACTTTTTGGTAATTCTTCCCTGCCTGAAATACCATGAGTTGTTCTAGAGGCACCCAAGTCATGTCGGATTCCTCGATGGAGTATGTGCAGGTAGCAATGGTGCTCACGAAGTCTTCCAAAACCTGAAGGGGGGGATCCAACGAAAAGAGCATGCTTTCAAGGTTGAAGTTCTTAGAGAAAACCTAAAATATCTCGTCACCCTGGCTAGCAAAGATAGTTTTGTGGATCCACTCATCAAAGTGTGCACGAGCATCCATCGTAGCAGGTAGGAGGGATGTGGTGGATATAAAGAGATGAAGAGAGAAAGTGTGAAATGAAACAATGAAACAAGAACTAAACAAGTTCTACCTTAAAAACCTTAAGTTTTAAACCATTGAGGGCTGTTTGCATACGATATTTAGTTATGGCTTCACTTACGTCTTTGTAAAGTTTACATGCATATGTAAATGCGTTAATGTGGAAAGTGCATAGCAAGTGTATGATTTTACATAAATACCATCATTTTTAAATATTGCAAGTTTGCAAGTGACAATATTCTATTGGCCAAAAAATCCAAAAATTTATAGGTATTGGATATTGCAACTTGTGGTGTTGGGATTTTTAGGGAGACTCTACAATTTCTAAAATATGTGGAGCATTGAATACACGTGATGTAGAGAATATACATATAGTAACTTCTAAAATATGAAGATAGATTCATTTAGTCATGTAATCAAAAAATAAAATGGACGTTTACGATACCATGTTGATTTTCATAAGATAATTTAATATGTATGTTTGCTATTTTTTTGCATTTTTTATAAAGGGTGGGTTCTTAGTCATGTATCTGGAAAAGGAAATGGAGATTTAGGCAAAGACTCTACTTTGGGCCATTGTATTAAAGACCTCACCTCTCCAAACTTTGAGATTTTTCACTTCACAAAATTTCAAGGGACAATGCAGGTTCCATTATCTTACACACTGAAGACCTATCAACATATCTTGGAGGGTATCCTATTAGATGGAAGATAGATAAGATAATGTTTTTGGAGAAATAAGATGCTTTATGAGTTTTAGGCCAAGGCCTAGGTTGCCACGTATGATGTCATGATGTTGGGCATCCACCACTACTAACCTAAGGGCAAAGTTTTTTCACCAAGAATTTGAAAACATTAGTCAGTGTCATTAGGAATTTATTTTTTGTTGAGTGTGTTTTTTTTGTTTGTATTTTTGCATGACGCACGAGCACATGCAGATAGGCTAGGCACATTTTCTTCAATGCATTCATAAATTTTTGTGAGCATCGTTTGAATGATTGCATTATATGGTTTTTAAAAAAAATTTGCAAACCACATGAATGATTGGGCACAAAATTCTCTTTCAAAAGCATAATTTTGATAGGGCATAATGCATGGAAAAACACGTTCATAAGAAGATATCCATTTTGAAAGCTCAAAGACATGGGTTTTGCTCGCTGAGAAGACTACACTTGAAGTGATTCTCTACTGTAGGAAATCACCATCCATGGAAATGGAAACAAAGCCACTTCTAATCGTTGAGAACATGGAACATGAAATACCTTCATCCTTTTATTATGAGACATGTTGTATTGAAATTGAAGACTGTTTTGTGTTACTCTCTGCCACCCATTACTACACACAAAATTGACAACTTCTTCCATAATTCCAAAGGACCAATATAAGTCACTAATAGACCAAGGCATCAGTCACTTGGAATAAATGGTTGTGATGATGGGGAAAGGATTGTAGTTATGTTTAACTACTCCTAATGGACTCCAGCTCTTCAATAATACTTACTGGCTGCTGCAAGGTATATGAATTACTTGTGCTAAGTTTGTGACTTAGGGCATGCTTGTAGAGTGGACGTCGTGAACTTCAAACTCCCACTTCCAAATAGAGACTCCAATCCTAGTAGGTTTGTAGATATTGAAAACACTCTTATTCACATCCTTATCATCCAGCTTATCCAATCAATCCACCTAGAGGAAAGAGAGAACACACCCAACACAATGGAAAGAGGCATGTTGACTGTCAATGACAAGGAGGGATTGATCTTTGATTACGTATTTGATAGAGTGGGTTTTGATGGCAGTGAGCACAAATAGATCATCCAATGCTTTTAACAGAGTGTCCATGCAACCCTCATTATTCCCATAGCAAGATGGCTGTCTGAACTCCTGTTTGAGACTTACAGAGACTTACAATGTCTCTTCTCTATGTCTTGGAATAGATGGTGTTTTCAGCTATTTGCAGAATCAAATGCCTTGGGAACTGTGGGGCTGATGGCCTTGAGATTTGTTCAAGATACACTACCACACATTCTATTCTAGTGGTTTTTGGAGAGCTAGTTGGAAGCATGCTGTATGACTAATGTAGGCAGATTTCATGTGACTAACTATCTTAAAAAGCTTCTAAATCTTCAATGGAAAATGAACTTGCTGAACAGAAAATCAGACATTGGCAGCTTCCACGGATTCTGCCCCCTTCTGAAGAGCAACCAAGTGAAGAGGAGTTAGCAAGAAAGACACCAATTAAAGAGAAACAAAGCCAGGGCTTGCGAGATATGGCTGTTGCAAAACGTTCGTATAAGATTGCAAACTTGGAAAATGAAATTCAAGGGCTAGAATAGATTTTGGAGGAGCTTGAAGATGCAGAGGATGTTCGGGGAATTGTTGTTCTCTCAGGTAGGCTATGGATCTAGGCGGGAAGTTGAAGCAGCTCTTACAAAAGCAACATTATCCCTAAAAAAGGCAAGCGTGGTGCCGTCTATTGCCAGCATGCCATCCTTTGTTTGGAAACCCAAGGCTTCCCCAATGCCATCAACATGCCCTCCTTCCCTTACGAATATTGTGAAGAAAGACATACGGCAGCTTTGATGTTGATGAGAGCCATTGGCGACATATTCTGAGAAGGTGATGATTAGGCATGAAGCATCACGTATAGTCCGTAAGCTTTTTTGAGGCTCTTTAGCCCTAAGGAAAAGCTAAGGCTTTTATAAACTAAAAGCACAACATATAGAAAAACTATATAATGAGGTCACCGTCCTTGATCTTCCTAAAAAGACCTTATATGGGTGTGGCTTGAGGTTGAGATTGTACCCCTCGCCCTCTTTTATCTTGCCATAAAATCAAGTGTGAAAGGCTAGAGGTTGAGTTTGTATCCCTCACCTTCTTCGAAGATCACCAACGAATTTTGGAGAAAAAGCTTGAGGATGAGCTTTAAGCCCCTCGCCTGCATCGAAGTTTCTGGCATCGCAAGTTGCCTATGAAGATTGGCTTGAGTGCTTAAAGCTTCTCGCCTACATTTGAAGATCGACAACAAGTTCCATAAAGTGGCTTCCAAGTTGAGCTTCATGCTCCTCGCCTTGCTTGAAATCCTTCCATAAAAATTGATGTCCCACCTTCTTCTCTTCTCTCTTAGATTGAGAATTCACCCTTGTCTTTCCCAAAACTTTTGTGATCAAAATCAAGAGTTTTATGAACCTCTATCTTGTCTATATTTTAATCAAGAAGTTGTTTTCCTCATTTTTGTTGAATTCTGCCATCTCAAAGCGTCCCTGTGGCGAGCATCTTCATGAACCCCCCCTCCTCATGCAAATTCCGTGTGCGACAACGACATGGTAAATATCATGGTGATATCATGTTGCATATGCAATATTTGGCTTGATGAATGGTTTCAAGGATCCAAATGTGCTAATAGAATATACAAAAAGCCACCTACTTAGAAGTAGATCAATTTCAAAAATTGATGAAAAAGCTTGAAAAGAGTTAAAGCAACAATTACATGATGAATTTGGGCCATCTTCAAAGAGGTTATGAGTAGAGGAGTAAATTTGAGGTTTATCTTGTCACTTTACCAAAAAATAGTGTTTTTCAAACAAATTGGATGATTCTATTATGTAAAAGATAATTACAAAAATTGATAAGTGTTTCTTTGTGTCAATATTTCTCCACAATCACTGAAATATTCACTCCATTATGGATGGGCTTATGAGGGAATGTTGTTATAACGAGTATCCAAGGCTTTGCTTCTCTTTGTCTAGTTTGTTAGGAGTGGTATCATAGAATCATCATAGCACCATTTTATAGTCCTATGCCTTATGGGAAGAGGAGTTAGTGTTCTACTCTCCCTCATTTCTTACTCTCAATGATCCAAACATGGTGCTTGTGAACTTCAATTTTTTTGTGGACTAAATAATAGTGACCTTCTTAAATCCATGTAGAGTGTTTGAAAAACTATAGTAAGTCTTTAGGAACTTTATATCAGTGTTTATGAACAAAGACCAATTAGCACTTCATTGTAAGATTGACCTTGCAAACTCTTAGTCATCCAATTATATGCTTTCAACAAAAGAAAGATGTTGTTAGATCAAAGACCCAAAATGACAACCAAAGACTTCCCACTCTTCTTTTTGGGGTTGATACCCTATAAATGGGAATGAATTTTTGAGGAGCACATTATCTTTTCCAATTTCAGCACCAAATGGTGGGAAAGTATGACTAGATAGCTTGTGATAAAACCTAGAGGGGGTTGGCATATTGCCAACTTTTGGCTATATGAATGTGTTGTCAAGATTGTGGGAGAGAAGGAAGGAGTCTCACTTGTAGCTTTCTTGCTTGCACAATGGGAGAATACAAACAAGGGTGGAGGCTGAAAACAGTTTTCCTCTTCTTAGTTGTGTAAGCCAAAAAAAACTCTAGTACATAGAAATAGAAGAACCCTATATATGGGTCTCAAACCAAACTCAACTAACTAAGGTGGCATACTAACTGAGCCACGAACTAGACTAGATAAGGATAGCTGTCATCTAGCTATTATTCATGGGCGGTGTACCAACCGCATCTGCAACTGACAAGTCGGTGACATAAATGCACAATGGTCACCCTGGCATATCACGAGTGGAGCTCGATATCTCAACACTCCCCCTCGAGCTCAATCCCAATTCCTGCACACCAAGCATGTCTCTGAACTTGCGTAGCTTCTCTGCGCCCAATGCCTTCGTGAATATGTCAGCTACCTGATCCTCTATGCTGACATAAACTAGATCAATAAGACCTAGTAAAACCCTCTCCTACACATAGTGATAATGCACCTCAATGTGCTTTGTTCTAGCATGATAGACTGGGTTATTAGCCAAGCGTATACTACTCATGTTGTCACAATAAATGACAACTGGCCCATCTGTAGGCTGATGCATATCATAAAGTAGCTTATGCAACCAAGCTACCTCACATGCAGCCATTGCTGCACCCCTGTACTCAGCCTCTGTGCGCTCGACAAGGCAACTGTAGGCTGTTTCTTGCTGCTCCAAGTGACTGCAACACTCCCAAAAGAGAACACATATCCACTGGTAGATCGTCTATCAGAAATACTACCAGCCCAATCAATATCAGTGTATCTATGCAACTGTATCTGAACCCCAGTCTCATAAAATAGTCCATACTGCAATGTGGACTTCACATATCTGAGTATGCATCTAGCCGCATCCAAATGTGGTTTCCTTGGAGCCTGCATAAACTGACTTACCAATCCAACAACATAGCTCAAATCTGGCCTGGTAATAGACATATAAATCAAACTTCTTACTATGCATCTGTACGTAGTAGGGTCTTCGAGAAGCTCACCTGCATTTGCACTCAACTTCACATTCTGCTCCAAAGGAATTGAAATAGGCTTACAGCCTGTCATCCCATATTTGGACAGCATGTCCAATCCATACTGCCTCTGCAAGAGCCATATCCCACTTGGTGATCTAATCACCTCAATGACCAAGAAATAACGCAGCTCTCCCAAATCCTTCATCTCAAACTTTTGCTTCAATAGCATTTTCACATGAAGGATATCTTCATCACTATCACCTGTGATAATCAAATCATCAACATAAATGACAAGCAGCATAATACTTTTCTATGTTTTTCTCACATAAAGTGAGAAATCTGCCTTGAAAATCTGAAAGCCAATAGTGACAAGATACTGTCCTATCTTGTCAGACCATGCTCTAGGTGCTTGCTTCAAGCCATACAAGGCTTTCTTCAACCTGCAAACAAACTCAGGATAAACAGCATGCACATAACCTGGTGGCTGCTCCATATAGACCTCTTCTTGCAAATCACCATATAAGAAGGTATTCTTTACATCCATCTAATGTAAAGACCATCCCTTTGATGCAGCCATAGCAATGACTGCTCTTATGGTTGCCATCCTTGCAACCGGACTGAATGTTTCTTCATAGTCAATGCCATATGTTTGTGCATAGCCCTTGACTACTAATCTTGCCTTGTATCTGTTCACAGAACCATCTACGTTGTGCTTCACCTTATAAACCCACTTACAACCAATTGCATTTTTATCTTTAGGTAAAGGTATCAACTCCCATGTAGCATTTGCTTCCAAGGAATCCATTTCTTCATCCATGGCTTTCTTCTATTTTTCTTTTCCCATGGCTTGCTCAAAAGAAGTGGGTTCTGGTTCCTGTATCACTTTGACTATATATGCATAGTGAATGGCTATAAATCCATCATATTTCAGCCTATCCATAGGATACCTAGCTCTGGTAGACCTACACAAAGTAGGCTCACTTCCAGGTGCTCTCAAAACATCCCTGGTCTTCCTTACTCCAGGTGTAACAATAGAAGGAATACCCAACTCATCATCAATGCTCTGTTCTGAGCCACTGGATTCACCATCCACATAAGAGTAACCTACATTCACATCAAACATGGGCTGATCTACCTTCTCTTTTTCTTTTTGTGATACCTGCATACCACTATCTGCATTGCTTTGAGAAGATTCTTCTGATCTCAATCTGCCTGTCCATGGCGAAGAATGTGAACCACTGCTA
The DNA here is from genome assembly GCF_053477565.2 of Lygodium microphyllum. NCBI lineage: Eukaryota > Viridiplantae > Streptophyta > Polypodiopsida > Schizaeales > Lygodiaceae > Lygodium > Lygodium microphyllum. The sequence goes on from NC_141141.1 coordinate 144,113,322, forward strand.
GAGGACGCTCCAGGTCCACTAATATCTTGTGATTGTTGCCTTGAATTCTGTGCAGAATTACCATTTTGTGCATCTACATTATCAATCACATTTACTGGTTTATACCAGCTACTCATCTCATAAAAAACAACATCTCTGCTCACTTTAAACTTACGAGTAGAAGGGTTATAACATCTATACCCTTTCTGCTACAAAGAGTAACCAATAAAGATGCACTTCTCAGCTTTTGGATCCAACTTGGATCTCAACTCATCTGGCACATGAACATAGGCAATGCAACCAAAAATTTTCAAATGAGAAATATCTGGTTTCCTACTAGCATACCTCTCCTCTGGAGTCATCCCATGTATTGCTGCAGTGGGAGTCCTGTTCATTATATAGACTGCTGTAGCAACTACCTCAGCCCAATAAAAATCTGGTAGGTATTTTTCATTGAGCATGGCACGAGATACCTCTCCAATATGCCTGTTTTTCCTTTCTGCAATTCCATTTTGTTGTGAGGTATGACTACATGAATATTGCTGCTTTATGCCATGCTCCTGCAGAAACCTTGCAAACTCATTTGAGAGGTACTCTCCCCCTCCATTTGACCTTAGGCATTTTATTTGCAGGCCTGTTTCTTTTTCAACCATAGCTTTAAGAGTTTTGAAATGCCCAAAAAATTCACTTTTCTTTTTCATAAAATATACCCAAACTTTTCTGCTATAGTCATCAATAAAAGTGACAAAATAATGACAGCCTCCAAGAGATGCAACTTTAGTAGTCCACACATCAGAGTGGATTAATTCCAATGGCTTCTTACTCTCTTAAACATGTCTAGGAAATGGTTTCCTTGCTTGTTTTCCAAACTGACAGGCTTTACATACCTTATGCATTTCTGCAACCTTGAATTTAGGCAATCCTGCAATAATATTTTGGGCCTGCATTGATTTAAGTCGCTGTACATTAACATGACCAATGCGTTTATACCAGATATCAATATCTGCAACTACACCGGTCCCATGTGCAAACATTGCTGCATTCAATTCAGGCATGTCTGCATCCAATGTAAACATTCTGCCCTTCTTCTTTCCTTTTGCTATCAAGTGATCTTTATTTTTCATATCCTCAACAAAGCATCCATGAGGATTAAATCTGACCTGCAAGCCCTGCTCAACCATTTGACCAACAGAAACCAGATTCTTGGTGATATTCGGGACATGAAATACATCTGTCAGATATTTCTTTTTCCCATCCTGCATAGACAAAGGAATTTTTCCAATCTGCACAATAGGATGTGCAGTATCATCACCAGTCTCCACAAATCTTGATTTTTTCATTTTTCTTGCATCCTGCATCCATTCTGCATGACCTGTCATGTGGTTTGATGCACCTGAGTCAACATACCATACTTCATTGCTTTCTTCTGCACTTGTCACAGAATTGTTCATGTGCTGCACCATAAACAAATGCTCATTTCTGTCATCACCCTATCTACTAGAGGATGCATAATTTCCTTGTTGCAATTTTCCATTGATGATGTCATTCTGCTTTTTATAGCAGTCTTTAGCCATATGACCCATTTTACCATAGTAGTAGCATTCAACATTGCTGTTTGCATTTTGGTCTCTTTGCCATCCACCACGACCTCTTTGGCTCCCCCTGCCTCTAGAGTTACCACGTCCTCCTCCATAGGACTGGTTTTCTTGAGTCTACTGCATATTCTAATTTCTACCACAGCCTCCAGATCGGCCTCCTCTACCTCTGCCTCTACCTCTTCTAGCATTTGAGTAGAAGACAGTTTCTTTTGAAGTTCCTCCTGAAGAAGATGCACCACCATTTCTCTGCTCAGAAATTAGAAGAGTAATCAACTCCTCAAAATCAGGAAATCTTTCACGAACTGAAATGGATGTCCGAAACTGTGCATAATCCTTTCCTAGACCATTCAAGGTCACAGAAACTAAATCATCATCTTCCACTGGCGACCCAATGGAAGCAAGTGCATCTGCAATCTTCTTCACCTTCATGTGGTAGTCATTGATGCTTATACTTTCTCTTTGCACATTATGCAACTCTTGCTTGAGCTGCATTTTCCTGGCTTGCGTATTTGTGCTATACATTTTTGACAAAGTATCCCATGCCTCCTTTGGCGTACTTGCATCCTGAATATGCACAATCATAGAGTCTGAAATATTGATAGACAGCCAGTACATAACTTTCGTGGCTCTCTCATGCCATGCTTTAAATGCCTGCATTTGCTGTTGATTGGGAACATAAGGAAGAACTGGTTCTTCTTCATTTCCTGCAACAAATTCTCAATATCCTTTTCCCATAAGGAAATTCGTCATTCTAAACTTCTATGCTTGGAAGTTGTTCTTGTCAAGCTTTTCAGTTACAATCTGTGAAAGAGAATCAGATGCCATTACAGAACACTGCAAAAAATTTTGTCACTGCAAAAAACACAGCTTCACCCTTACAAGGGCAAATCTGCAAAACTGGCGAAAGTAGTATTTGACCACACAGTCACTTTCTAGTGACGATTTTGCATAAATAGGAACCAAGGATGATTCTTTAACTCCCAATGTCTCTGCACACAAGCATATGATGCAATTTCTATGGTAACTTTTCACCGACCTGTAGAACAGTGGTCGCACATAATAAAATAAGGCCTTTTCCTGAGTGCGTGCAGAAAAATTTCACCTCCAAAACAGGCCTCGAAATGGCCTCAAATAAAAAAAACAGAGCAACCAATGGCTAAAGCCCTATCCCGTAGCATATACTTCCCTCTTGCTACATCGCGAAGGGCGTCTCAATCTGAGACAATGCACTCTTGCACTTTCCGGCTGTGCTACCTGTAGAGACTTGCTCCCAAAATAAAAAATTGAAAGCAACACTCGTCCTCTTACTAGAACACCGCGAACTTGGCTTTCTTTCTTGAGATCCTTACCACGAACAAGGCTCTGATACCATGCCAAGATTGTGGGAGAGAAGGAAGGAGTCTTACTTGTAGCTTTCTTGGTTGCACAATGGGGGAATACAAACAAGGGTGGAGGCTGAAAACAGTTTTCCTCTTCTTAGTTGTGTAAGCCAAAAAGAACTCTAGTATATAGAAATAGAAGAACCCTATATATGGGTCTCAAACCAAACTCAACTAACTGAGGTGGCATACTACCTGAGCCATAAACTAGAGTAGATAAGGATAGCTGTCATCTAGCTATTATTCATGGGCGGTGTACCAACCGCATCTGCAACTGACAAGTCGGTGACATAAATGCACAATGGTCACCCTGGCATATCACGAGTGGAGCTCGATATCTCAACATGTGTAGAGTCATTACTATTCATATTTACAAAAAATTTTAAAGCTTAGTTGGCTGTTCAAAATTAAGTCCAATGGTTACTATCAATGTCCATAATAACATTAGCTACATTTTAGATTGCATTCAAATGAATGGGATTGTTATTACTATATTTGTTATTATATTCTAGAGATTCATAAAGTATACTGAGCACACTCATTGAGTACTATACACATGGTTAGCTCAATACTCATACGTATCTTAATACAAGCTCCATTTAGTGTAGCCCTAACATGACATGACATAGTTGATCTTTTCTACATATTTTGGTTTCTTCTCAACACTAAAAAACAACTAAGTCCCTTCTCTTTAGAATACCAAACAAAATATTAATGACAAGTGCATCCGTAAGGGGGAACATGATCATCCTCACCATCTCATGAGATGGTAGGCGTGCCCCATTTCATGGAGGACATCATCACTTGTAATGTGTCCACTTGTATCTTCAAGACACGTCTTAGCAGTCCATCAGAAAAGGATGTCTAGAAGGCTCCGCCCGACACTCCCATGGAACACAATATTAGTGAGTTTGGGAATCTCCCAATTTCTATTTTTTGAATACAAAAAAGGTGGCACCCGAATAACATGCCCATAAGTTTCTCAAAACCATATGATGTGACCTATCATTGAAAAGTGCTTGAAAAATGGAATCTATTGAGCTATAGAGCGCTTGATTTGGAGTTATAGTGTTCAAGTTATGAAAAATCCAAAGATTTGACTACGTGTCCCAAACTTATGGGAAATTCCCATTTTTCCCAATATGATGTTCATGGAATGTTATGGGGTTCACGATCTAGGGCTTTCTACGTCTGCCATGTAGTGGAAGTATTCCCGCTGTTCCCACTTAGGATCGACCTGAATTAGGGTTTTTCTTATTGGTCATTTCGTAATGGCAACTAGCATCGGACCCAAGTGAACTACTTTATGCAGAAACGCCAGGTCCGAAGCAGATTCACGTTGCACTTGGTTCAAGGAGACTGGGAAACGAGAGGGATGCAAGGCTCAACCTCTCTGCCATAAGGCATAGTCCCATTCCGTTCCCGTAAAACAACGTAAATTGAGATCAATCATAACTCTAGGTCAACGCTTTTGTTGTTCGTGTTCTTTGACGATCTTCCTGCTGTCCATCGTGATTTGAGAAAAGTTCCCAGCCAACCGGGACCACCCATCTATAGGAAGGACCTGGCCCATCCTCCGCACTTTCCTTGGGTTGTTTTAGTTATTTAAATACCTAACACATTTAGTTGGACATGTAACAATCAACTTCTTTAATTAGCCCGTTAGGCACTGGTTCTTTCACGTAATCATATCACTTGACATAGAAAAACAATGTCAAACAAGTTCCTTATTAACAAGTTATCATATTTATATTGAAATACAAAAAGTCCAGCCCGTAGGCTTATCCACAATCCGCCCGAAGGCTATCTAGCAATCCACAGGGATCACTAATCCAAGTTTTCGCCCGTACACTAGTATGCGGGCCTCGAGATCCAATCCCGAGTCACGTTAGCCTCTTGTGCAGGGCCCGAAAGACGAGGGATTTATGGCCAGAGCCCCCCGGCACCCAAGCGTCCTCCTGCTCCAAGTAGTGCTCAACGGAGAGACCTCTCGCGGCGGGTTCGGTCCACTTTCTCGGCGCGGTTAACAACCCCCTTGGTTAGGGTCAGGCATGTAGTCGGGGGTAATTGAAGCTGCCTCTTCCTTCAGGCCTTCATCCTAAAGTACAGATATCCATTTATCTTTTAATTCATTGATCAAAACAAAGCCAAACAGTGCTCTAAAATCTGTAGCAAGCACAAACATTTCCATTGGTTATTTTTGTTGGCAAACTGCCAAGGAATGAATCCTTCCTTTCGAATGCGTCCATCACTCGATCTGGAATGACTTGCGACTTGGCAAGATTCCTATATCCTAGGTTAGGGCGTACCCTAATAACCCGACTTGGTCAATACCTTAAGTTCATATGTTATACCAATTTATTGGTTTGTCCTTTACTCCAAGCAATTATCTTTACTCAAGAAAGATACTAAATTAGGATGATTACTCATCCTCTTGCAAGGACCTGCCAACCTCATTGCGAGAATTTGGCTATTCCCTTGTGATTCAATCACAAGATCATATGACTCCACACTTGCTGCGTAAGTGTCGCATCGAACTATGAGACTTATTCTACTCATTGAACGGAGTCACGAAACAATCTATTCCTAATTAAGTTAGGCTGACCTCGTCAGTCCTAGAGTTCCAAGTTCCATCTCGTAAGATTCTTAGGGACAAACCCTAGTTCACTTTCCAATTACATTTCACTGTCCCTACATTCAGTGAATGTGGGCAAGTATTTAAGGTATAGGAGTTTCAGTTTTTAGCAATACGTACGATTAGGTCACTTATTAACTCCTAGTGAATTTCTTGGAATTTAACTCATACTAAACAAGTACTCCGGGGTTTAGTGTTTAGGTTTATGCTAATTTGTTTAACTCTAGAAGATAATTACGTGATCATTTCCACATGACTCGTTGTCCACCCATAAATTGATTTTTCATTCCTAACTTATCAAGTATAGGTTAGGTTAATTCCAATTAATCTTTCTATAACTTTGCGAACAAAATTCATGCTAAACAAGCGACCTTTTACTTGATAATTTATGCAGTTGACAAATGATAATTTCCTAGAGTTATGCATCATAAGAATCATTTCATGCCTTGCACTTTCCATGATGATTCATTGCGAAGAGGATATGGGTCAATAGTGCGATAAGCAGTTTATACTTCCAGGCTTAAATGAAGTATACTATTTTAATGGACATTAATCTAATTTTTAATTCATTTCAATGCATAAAGCTATTTGCTAGAAATGCATTTATGCTTCCTTTATTTTGCTTGTTTTATTGAAAGTATTAATGACTAAGTTCCTCCGTCGTGAGCATTTAGGACAAAAATATATCCTATTTCCAACAATTAACCTTGCATGATTGAATTACAACAATACTAAATAAAAATTAAGAAGGAAAACCTGGACTTGGGGTGAGATGTTCACGTGGATGCCAGGAGACGACTCTCCTGCGGCTACGCCTTGGGCTTTCTTAGAAGGCATTGCAATTGTAGTCTTTCGGTCGTGGAAGCAGCTTTACAACTCCTTTTTGAAATTCCATCGTGGCTCCCTTTTGCAATAATTTGCACCGTCCATCGAAAGCAGTTTTAGAAGGCTTCCTCGTTAAAGTAGGGAATTCAAAAGGGGGTGTTTCAAAATCTTTCATGACTAAGACCCATTAAAGCCATGGGGAAGGCTTAATGGCCTTTGTAAAGACTTGCACGAACAGGAAATAAAAGGTGTGGAATCCCTTACGGGGCTTTTGAGTGGGAAAGGAAGGTGTCAAATGACCCTCAACATTCTCCTTTGCTTTACGTGTGGGAAAAAAAAACAAGGTATGGGAGAGCTAGAAGGGTTATTTTTGCATGGCTTAAGGGGGCCCTTAAAGGGATTTAAGATCCGGGAAGGAAGATACTTTAGGGTAACATCCCTTTGGTGGAAAAAGGGCTTATAGCTTCAAGGGAAAATTTGAGGCAGGGGAAGGAAAAAGGCTAAGGTAAAATTTTCTTGGGAAAAAAGGGCCTTATAGAATTGTAAGGGAGGAACTTTTGGGGGGGGGGGGGGGGAAAGGCTTATAGAGGCCTAAGGGAAAGTTTCCCAGGGGGAAAAGGGGTAGTCTTAAAGGCTATGAAAAAGGGGGTCTAAGGGGTCCTTAGGGGGGTTTTAAAAACACCGGAATAACAAGGACCTTGGGGGGGGAGGGGGGTGAAAGTTGGCTTATGAAGCCCTTTAGAAGCTTCTAGAAGCTTCTACACGTGGGCATGGAGGGAAAAAACAGACGAATTCGATGGCGTGCTGATGAAGTGGAGCGCAGACTGCGATGGCAGAGGTCGATGATGGCCAGGCGACACTCGACGCCTCCACTCCTTCTTAGCCTCTCCCTTCTTGCAACAGTAGGCGGCAACACTGATAATGGAAGCCCCTCCTCCTTCTTTGTGATAGGCAGCAGCACTCCGTTGTCCCTATCTCTGGCTGCCCCCACGGTTTAAATAGGGGAGGGGAGGGGGATGCTCCCTCCCTTGCGTGTCGACAGGCATGGCCAAGAACTTAGGCAAGCTCCAAGAAGGAGCTTGCCCACCTTACTAATCCCCTCTTCCTCTAGCTCGACAGTCAGCTGGAGGAGAGGGAAAACTAAAAAATTTTGCTTTTATATAAAAGAAATTATCCCTATGCCCTATTATAAGTAGTTCACGCGTGATTGGTAGTGTTCGGTATATTACATTACATATGTGGGTGTGGACAAGCAAAAGGATTCCAAAATGAAAGTCAAAGGCTAAGGGCTTTTGATACATAGAGTTGCAAGCTCACAATGTCTACATGTTTGCAAAAAGATTATTTGGTCATTTTTGTGATAGGCAAGACATTATCATTCACATGTAAATTCATGTGTGTGTTTGTGCGTTGTGCGTATGTTTGCACATGTGTATCTATATGGGGGATTGGGTGAGGCAATGTGGAATAGTAACTATGACTATACATATGCTTTTGCCTTAGCATTTTAGTTGACGGATCTCACTAATTTGAAGTGATTATCAAGAAAAGGATTTAGTAGGTTTTTCCAAATGGCCACTTTTCTAGGACTTGTTAGTGATTGGGATACCTTTCTAGCCTTACAATTTCAAGAAACAGCTCACATATATTAAAAATAGATAGTTTTGATGAAGCCTTAATCCTAAAGCACTTCAAATTAAGGTTTTATAAGCATGGTTTTGCCCCATTTTGTAACATAACAGACCAAGCATTTTCCATTTTTATTTGAAATCAAGAAATCATGGAGTCCATTACCTTTACCATGGACAATATCCCTTGGTTTATGTGCATAGCAAGAGGAAAAGTGCCATAATTCTATCTACATTCCATAGATTCCCACTACACCCATACTTTGAGTGTTTGGAAAACTGATATCTTTAAGTACTCAACTTTAACAAGCAAGTGCTTCTACAATACACTATAACTACCTTTTCTTGAATTGAAAGTAGGTAAGATAAAGATGCCTACACTAGTTATTTGTCCAATAATCTAAAATCTCCTAGTACTAAAGTTCTCTCTAGTTGGAGAGAAAGTATTCCTTCACTCTACCTGTAGGATAGGGTATACTCCATTATGGGTTTTATGCAACCACATATAAATTAACAAGTTTTTACTCTCACATGGTTTTAAAATATTACTGAGTGTATAACACCCACAATTCTAGATTGTAGTATTACACATTAAAATTCACATTGTGGCAAGAGTTGAAACAATAATATTTCCATAAAACATAAAATGTCTCATTGTTGCTTTATTCATTATGGACTTGAAGCCATTGTTACCATTAGCATGAACATTACTAAGGATGGAAATTGTAGTACACATTAAGCCACCTTGAGCTTGTACACATGTGTACATGCATTGCTCTATGTTTGTTGTTTATCTATGTATTTAATGTGTGGACTTATCATTCTATGGACTAGAGACCAAGCTCATAGGGACACAAAGAAAAAATTAAATAGTGACCACATGAACCACATGAATGTCTTATGTTACTAACAAGGATCACAACTTCTTAGTCAAAAGTTAAAAAGTTTAAGGTTTGATTTTGTTTGTGTTAATAAAGAATCGTTCCCACTATTAATGGACCACTATCCAATGGAATGATAATATTTCTAGCTTCTAGGTATAATAATTATGCAACAAATTATGTTGAAGGAATGATGTAACTTTGTTGTGTTGAGTTTTCAATGATAGATGACTCTTATGGCATGTATCCTACCATAAAAGGGAGGAGGCAACAAGAGAGAGAGAGAGAGAGAGAGAGAGAGAGAGAGAGAGAGAGAGAGAGAGAGAGAGAGAGAGAGAGAGAGAGAGAGAGAGAGAGAGAGAGAGAGAGAGAGAGAGAGAGAGAGAGAGAGAGAGAGAGAGAGAGAGAGAGAGAGAGAGAGAGAGAGAGAGAGAGAGAGAGAGAGAGAGAGAGAGAGAGAGAGAGAGAGAGAGAGACATTCTTGAATATTTTATGCAAGAGTAAAACCATAGGGGCATGTTTAAATGAAATAGCATGACTATGCTAATAGTTTTCATAGTGGATGCAATATTAAGGATTCATTTGTATCACTAGAATTGAAAGTCTACTATAAAGGATTCTTAGATGTACATAAATTACTAATATATTTAATTATTTCTTCACCAATTAATGATTTTTTTCACATTCTCTAGAAATGAATCCTATAATCAAATTTAAGCTATATAAGGTTGAAAAAATTTGAATGAATATAATCTTTGAATGGGCTCATGTGACATATTCACATATTTTATATGGTGAGTCCTCGAAGATACTATTAAACTTCCACCTTCTATGTTTAACATGCTTGAATTTAGGAAATTTTATTATTTTAAATGAATTTAGATCCCCTAGATTTCTTGTGTTTATAATTATTGAGAGGAAGGGACTAGTACTAGTACGTAGGTGTGAATTTAGTTATAGAAGACACTATCTTAAAATCAAGAGTTGATGTGTTATGTCTATATTATTCTGGTAGGTTCTATTAGGACACTAATAGATGGACATTGAGTTTTTTTCCTATTTTCTAGGTAAGGCTTGCTATGCTATGAGTAAGCGGAACATGGATAATGCCAAGGTTATCATATTAACACCTAGAATCTATATAAGTTATATGGTTCTAACCTTGTTTTTGTTTTTGAGTGTAAATAAGATTGAGACTCTTTGGTATCTCTGTAACTCCAAGCTTCAAAATTTTTGAAGCTTCTCTACATCCAATGCCTTTGTGAAAATGTTAACTATTTGGTCTAGTGTACATGCTAATATACACCAAGTCAATTTCTCTTGCAAGTACATTCTCTCTTACAAAGTGGTAATGCACCTCAATGTTTTTCTCGTAGCATGGAACACTAGGTTCCTAGCTAGCTATATGCTCCTCATATCATCATAGTGAATCACAATTGGATCATCTCCTTGCAATTCCAAATCACCCAATAACTTTTGAAACCATACCACCTCACATGCTGGCATAGCAATATCTTTATATTCAACCTCTGTACTTGATAAAACAAGTTTGATAGTAGCCAAAGGTTGGATTTTCTAGCAAGTGGATGTAAAGAATGCCTTCTTTCATGGTGAATTGTAAGAAGATGTATATATGGAGAAGCCAATAGGTTATGAGGATTGAGAGTATCCTACATATGTGTGCAAGTTAAAGGAGGCACTCTATGGACTGAAGTAGGAACCTAGCATATGGTCTAACAAAATCAAAGAGTATCTTGCCAACATTGGCTTTTATATTTCTGATGTTGATCACTCACTTTATGTGAGAAAGAGAGATGTAAGTTAGTTCATCATAGATTTTATGTGGATAACTTGATCATTACAAGTGATAACGATAGTGGGATTACTGAAGTCAAGGAACTTTTAAAGGAGTTTGAGATGAAGGATTTGGATGAGCTAAGGTACTCTCTTGGCATTAAGGTGATCCAATATGATGATGGTATATGGATATCTGAAAGGCATTATGGCTTGGATATATTGTCCGAGTAGTATGGTATGACATGTGAGCCTCTTTCGCTACTATTGGAGCAAAATGTGAAGTTGAGTGATGATGTTGGGGATGAGATAAAAGGCCCTACTATATTCAAGAGGATAGTAGGGAGTTTGATCTACATGATATTTCAAGGTTAGACTTGAGTTATGATTTTGGTATTGTGAGTGAGTTTATGCAAATGTCTAGAAAGCCTCGTTTGGATGTAGTTAGATATATATTGAGGTATGTAAAGTTCACTTTGCATTATGGAATTTTTCATGAGATAGGTAAGAATATACAAGTGTTTCGATAGACAAATGCAAATTGGGTTGGTAGTATGTCTGATTGAAGATCCACCAGTGGATTCATTTTTTCATTTGCTAGTGCAGCAATTATGTGAAGTTGTAAAAAGATACCTATACTATAATCACACATCTAATAGTTACCATCCTAGCAACTTGATTGAATGCCTCTTCATAATCTATACCATATGTTTAAGCATATCCAATCCAATCTTTGATTATTGCCAAAGCAATTACACATCTAATAGTTGCCAAAGCAATCACACATCTAACAGTTGCTATTCTAGTAATTGGATCAAATGTCTCTTCATAATCTATACCATATGTTGGAGCATAACCTTTTGCAACTACCCTAGCCTTACACTTTCTTATAGAACCATCTACATTATGCTTAATTTTCTAGACCTACATACAACTAATAGCTTTCTTGGCCTTAGGCAATGGTACTAGATCCCAAGTCTTATTGACTTCTCATGCATCCATCTCCTCTTCCATTGTTGCATCCTAATGACCATGACTAATAGCATTCTCAAAACAAGTGGACTCAATATCCTCAATCCTCTTTATTATATAAGTATAATGGTGAGCTACATAACCTTCAAAACCAAATCTTTTAATAGGATATTTGACTCTTCTAGACCCACGTATCATTGAATCACTCATCGGATGTAATATTTCCATGCAATTAAAAGTTAGTTGGTTAGTTTAAAAGTTAGTCAATTAATAAGTTAGTAAGATTACTAACTAAAGTCTAACTAAAGTAAAAACTAACTAATATTAATAACTAACGATTTTTATTTAATTCAAAATATATATTTTAAAAAAACTAAGTCATAATCCGATATTTTTTTTGGATTGACAAGGACCGTAGCTATCATTCACGGAAGTTACAACATGAACGAGAGTTATGAGCCATATTAATTACTAGTATTACTGTGTATAGTATGGGTGGTCCAAAAATATTAGATTTTTGGGCAAAAAACTAGCATATTTTAGATATTTCTAATATTATCCTAAAAAGATATGGAGATTTCTAAAATTGGATGCCATTTAAAAAAAAGACAAGTCATTTTTTAGTTATTTTTGGAGATTTTATAAAAAGAAAAAAAAGAGAGAGATTGGCAAAATCACATGTGCCGTGATCGCAGTTTATAGGGAGTAGACAACACTTTGAACATGGAGAAAAATGAGTGATTTGAAATATTTCTAAGTAAGTTTCTTGGGGTTGTACCCCCCTTTTGGAGCCAATGGAACTATTAGATTTATGATTTGAGCATCAAATCACTGATTTTTCCAAGATACCCTCTATCAAGAGCTCTTTTTCTCAACCATGTGCTCTTCTCTAATTCACTATAAATATGAGGCATGGGGAGGAAGAAGAAAGTAGAAGGAGACCTCAAGAGGCTGAGAGAGAGGTGGAAGGAGGTAGAAGGATACTCCTCCAAGAGATTGTGAGGAGCTGAGAGAGAGAGAGAGAGAGAGAGAGAGAGAGAGAGAGAGAGAGAGAGAGAGAGAGAGAGAGGAGTTACCCCGAGAGGTTGCAAGGGAGAGAGTTAGCTCAATTCCCCCTATCTCGTGATCTTCGACTAAGCCGTATTCTCTTACGCTCTTCCATCTCAAAATCCATTCCTTCCTTATCTCTCAAATCTACTTGTAGGTGATGGTCCCAAAGCAAAGAATGTCGCATGTGGATGGCCACCCTACAAGCAGCAACAAAGCTTCGGATGCAAAGGCATGAGTATCAATCCAACTACGGTATCGGTCATAAGTAATGTATTTCTAAATTGATAGATTCTTGCTTTGATTCTCGTATGAGATATGTTAGGCCCCATACTATGATGCACAAGTATAGGTCGTCGAAAAGGATAAATTTCATCTCACATATTCGAAAGATGTAGCTAGCAAAGTGCATGTATAAAGGGAAGTTAATTGCACCTAGTTACATACCACTTATTCATTGATAGAGCAATTACAAGGAAGAATCGGTCAAGGGTTATGAATGGCATAATCGTAAAAATAATGACATTAAAAAATTGTGCGTACAAGTGTTAAGTAAATTTTGCATAGAATCGCTCTTTGATCCCAAGGGGGAAGAGCGAATATGCGATGGAATTGTTATCGCATCTATTCTTGTATTTTTTGGAAAAAATACAATTGGTTTTTGTTGGTTGATCGAACAACTCCCTAAATGCTTGTACATTTAACTGATTATTGGATTGTGGGTTGGATGATTACTCCAAGTGCTTGTGATTGATGGTAAAACTCATGGCGGGGGTTTGTGATGACAAATTGCCATAGGGAATAAATGAATGTTTTCTTGGAAGATGATATTAGGCTGATTGCCTTGATTGTGCTTAATTCTTAATTGGATTAATTAAGGAAGGATATTTTGTGCAGGTGGATCATCTCCAAGGTCACACCGCATTTCAACCCGAGAGGGCACTGCTAGATTCACGGGCCAAAGGTCGGGTGGTGAAAAGGCCATCCACGAAAATTGTGTCTCACTCCTAGATCACTTGGGATTAGTGGAGCTCTAGACACCCCTTGCCGAGTCAGAGCTGGTGGAGACTGCAGTGAGCCCAACGTCTATGGCGTTGGAAGATCCTATTCTAGATAATAGATGGAAATTATGGTGCCATGTGATTTGGACCGAGTACTTCTATTGGATACAAGGGATACATAAATTCTCCTGTATGGGCAGGAGGCAAAGATTAACTTGAAGATAAGTTAAGGAACTTATTTGTCAAATTTCTTTGTATTCGTGTTTGTGCCATAAATCATGCAAAAAAACCCCATTTCCTAAAAGGCCTAATTAAGAAAGTTGATTTTAAATGTCACACATAAATGTGATAGGACCTAATTAGATAACTAAATAACACCTATTGAGGGAAGCAGGTGGGCGGAATTCTCGACGGATCTGTCCTACGAAGGGGTGGTCGCAAAGAGCTGGGAGGCTTCTCACAAGGTTTTCCACCATTGGACCTTTAGGTATTGTTAGGTTAGAATTTGATTCATGTTGTTGTAGGGGACCAGAATGGGACTATGCCCTACGGGCAGAGAGGTTGAGTAGTGCACGTGCCTAGAGTCGATAGCCATGCATGTTACATCGGAGCCTTTACATTACCATGTGATCTTTGTATGCTTGGTGTCTTGACTAAAGGAATATGAAGCTCATCATCCAAACTCTCTAAACCTCTACAATCTCCATCAACCCCAAATAATTGGTATATGTATCATTGCCATCTAATTCTTTCTTCTTCCCTTCGTCTTTATCTCCAACACTAGTAGATGCACATGAAGATGTCGGATTGCTCCTTAGTCTCCAGACCAATGACATACATTGCATATATTACCAAATAATATTTATGGTCCATTAAGACTATGTGCTTCTTGCTTTCTTTTGCGCATAACTACCATCATCATCATTATCATCATACAATGCATCACTACTAGATGCATACTAATTGCTCATGTGATAAAAAATAACATCCCTGCCCACTCTGAACTCACTTCTGACAGGGTTGTAACAACAATAACTTTTTTTCTCTAAGGAGTATCTAATAAAAATATATTTTTCAGCCTTTGGATCAAGCTTCTTTTACAACTTGTTTAATACATGAATATATGTGATACAACAAAAAACTTTGAAGTGTGATACATAAAGGCTTCTTGTCTCTAAAACATTATTTGGGGATCATCATATGAACTACAATCGTGGGATTTTTATACATAGTATAGCTAGTAGTATAAATTACTTTAGACCAAAAATATTTTGGCAAATTCTTTTCATCCATCAATGCTTGTGCAACTTCTACAATATGCCTATTTTCCCTTTTTACAACCCCATTTTGTTATGGGATATACTTACAAATAAACTATCTCTTTATTCCATGAGACCTCAAAAAGTCACTAAACTCATTAGAGGTACTCTTTCCCTCCATCTAATCTCAAGCACTTAACTTTCAAGCTAGTTTTTGTTTCAATAAATGCCTTAAAAGTTTTAAAGTGCTTAAATACATCACCACTCTTTTCCTTCATTAAACACACCAACACCTTTCTTTAACAAGCATTAATACATGTAATAAGATATTTGCTACCATTAAGATATATGTTTTGTGTAGGATTGCATTAATTTCATCCTTTATATATTTTCATGTCCAATATATTTGTGCCATATTGTAATGTCTATAACCACTTCTTTGCCTTGAGAATACATAGTAGCATTCAACATATAAATTCTAGCATCTAAAGGGAATATGTGGCTAAGTTTACTTCCTCTTGTTTGTGAGCAACATGCACTTATCATTAAAGCCATTCACAATTTTTTTTTTTGCATTGAATCAAACATGTAGCCATTGCTCTATCATTTGGCCAATAGATACTAAAATCTTTGTGATGAATGATACATATAATACATATGGCAGACTCTTTATTTGACCATTGTGCAAGGACAATAAAACTTTTTTAATGTGTGAAATTAGGTGGTATTTCTACAGATAATCTAGATTTTGTAAATCGTACATCTATTCAAATCATTCAACATGTCTAGTCATATGATTAGATGTGTTTGAATCAACATATTATACATAATCACGTGTTCCCTTTCCTATAACATCACTCATCATATACTGGACAATAATCAAACACTCATTTTTATCTTCATTCTGTCATAAAGATGATGCATAGTTTTCTTACTGCAATTTACCACTGTGAATATTATCATTCTTAGCATAGCATTGGATTGCAATATGATATATTTTTCTATAATAATGACAAATAATACCAAAATTTTTAGAACCCTTATTCTTCCATCCATCTCTTCCTCTAGAGCTCCTTCTATCTCTAGAGTTTCCATGACCTCCTAAAGCTTGCATTTCATCCATTGGCTAATTTAATCTGTTTTGGCGGTTATTATCAACACATTGTGGTGGTGTTGCACGTCCACACATGGAAAAACTACAGGATCTCTACAGGATTTACAAGAAGCAGGACTACTTTACTAGAATAGTTTGAAATATCTAGTATCATGTTTAGATGACTTAATTTTCACTTTAGATGGACCTAAATATATACTATGACTTATTTTAAAGGGAATAAGTTGTCCAAGATAAAATATGGAGAAAAATAATGTGATTTATAAAAATTAATATTTTTATCTATTTTTAATAGATTTTTGCAATTCTGCCCATGTTGGCTTGTCGACTAAATGTGTTCCAATCTCAAAGCGTCCCTGTGGCGAGTGACTTTTCACGAATCCCCCGCACAAATCCCATGCGACGTCTGATGAACCCTACATGAAAGCATCACTTTTGATTGTTGAGATGGGAGACTCTTCGAATAATCCATCTTCTTCATCGAGTCCTTCTTCCTTTTCGATTGATGAGATGAAGACTTTATTGCAAACTCTTTCTTTAGCCATTATGATGTAGAATCAGTAGATATAGTTGTCGATGCAGCAACAACAGTAGTTACATCAGCAACAATTGGATCAACATTGAATGCCACATTAAGAACAAGAGCATGCGCATGGTGCAACCAAAGCAATCGAGGCTGTTGTTAGTGAGGGCAAATTATTTGATAACCAGAATGTTTCTGCCTATCTTAAATCCTTTGAAAGCTAGATGCACTTATTCGGAGTTCCATCCAATTGGACCAATTATTTTCTATGGCTTTTCACGTCTACTTTGCGGGTTAGAGTGATGGATTTGTTTTTGCAAGACTCTAATTGGAACATTTTCAAGAAAGTGCTCAAAGATAAATATTTTCTGGAGGATTATGGTATTGCTATGTAGAAGACATTTAGAGAGTGGGTCTATCAGCCCAACAAAGGACTTGTTGCTTTTGAGTTATTGCGGGAGTTTGAAGAGCGATATAACTAGTTGGATGCATTGGAGCAAAGAGCTCTAAACTCGGAGAAAGTGGAGTTATTCTTTCAGGTTGCTGATCTTGTACTTCAGGACGAGTTGGGAGAGCTTCTTGAAGACCATATGCAGCCTATGGGATTGAAGACTGATTGGAAGGATGTTGCCAATGCGGTTTCTACACTAACAAAGAGGCAGAGATGGAAGGCTCGCTGCAGAACAGCATGCAATCAACCCCATTGATGTCTTCTCCTACCTCAACTTCTCCTATTTCTCCTGTTGCTCCTTTCACTTCTTCTCCTATTTCTCATCCTGTGTCTATGCCTACTTCTATGTTTATTCCTGTTGCGGTTGACAAATCATCTGCAGTACCGACTATTGAAGATATGATGGAGGGAATTTTAAAGAACTTAAAAGACCTACAAATCAAGATGACTAGAAGGGAGCAGCAACCATCTCCAATTTCAATCCCAACTTCATCTACCCTTACAAATTCTTCATGGTGGTGAAATCTCAAGGAGTTGAAGCACTTGTTGAGGAGAAGCAAAAAAGAGATGATTTAGTTTCCCAACCTTTTTATTCAAAACTAGGGTTGAGTACAGCTGAAGTTTAGAAGCTGAAAGTACATGAAGATCAAAAAGCCCCAAAGACAAAGGATTCGAATCCGAAAAAGCAACCTCGATTCAAGCTGCTTTCCGATGAATTGTGAGATTACTGATTTCATGTTGTAAGAAAATTTGGGTGCTAAAAATTCTTAGCAAACAATGTTCTTTGCTGAAATATTCCAGCAAAAAGATTTTCGAAGTGCCAATTTACAACATCAAACAGGATTTACAATAGAAGTAAGTTGTGAGCCTCATTGTTGGGGGCTGTTCATATGCAGTCTCAAAAAGATATGGCTAATTTTTGTTTGTCAAAAGAATTGGGTGTTGTTTATACATATCAAAATTTGTGTTTTCCAGGGTATTTGCAGCAAGAGCTGAAATTTGCGGGCTGTAGCAAAGAAGCTAGAGTACAAAGACAATATACGTCTGTTGACCAGAAGGTCAGATTACCTTTGGACAGTGTTGATGATTTTCCAATGATGGATATGAATGTCACGAGATGGTCTCATGATCTACCAGTCAAAGAAGATCTGGATGTTGTGATGATCTATGACAAGCCATTGGATGTAGAGATGACCTCTGAAAACTTATCTACTTTGATTCCTCTATATGATCCAAGAGGATGCTGTGATAACCTATGCCAACTTACCTACTTGTCATATTATCCAGATGATTACCCATATCATCCTGGTGGGAGCAATGTTGTAAGTGGTAAACAAGTTGGCACATGCCGGAGGATGTGCATGTTTGGAAGAGGTGGATGTCGTTGTATTGCACATCCACACACACGTCCGCACATGGAAAAAATGCAGAATCTCTACAGGATTTACAAGAAGCAAGACTAGTTTACTACAATAGTTTGAAATATCTAGTATCATGTTTAGATGACTTAATTCCCACTTTAGATGGATCCAAATATATATTGTGACTTGTTTTGAAGGGAATAAGTTGTCCAAGATAAAAGCTGGAGAAAAATAGTGCGATTTATAAAAATAAATATTTGTATCTATTTTTAATGGATTTTTGCAATTCTATCCACATGGGCTTGTCGATCACATGTATTCTGATTGTTTTGAATACATGGATGTCTATATTTAGAGTTCATATGACGAAGTTATAATCCAAATAAGTTGCAGACATGCACAAAGTAGGAAAAAAAAAGAAAATAGAGAAAAATAGTAAAAAAAACATAAGCTTTAAAGCTAAATGTCTTAAGATTTTATGAGTGAAAGGGAGTGGAGAAAAACTATAAAAGGGAGGACAAGGAGAGAAGGAGGGCCATCCTCAAATGAAGGGAGAGAGGCTAGAGGTTGAGCTTGTATCATCCACCTTCTTCGAAGACCGTCATCGAATTTCGGAGAGAAGACTTGAGGTCAAGCTTGAGCCCCTCGTCTACATCAAAGTTTCCATTATCACGAGTCGCTATGAAGATCGAGCTTGATGCTCCTCGCCTTCCTTGAAGATCTTCCCACAAATCACAACATTCCACCTTCTTCTCTTCTCTCTCAATTCGAAATCTATGAACTTGTATTTTTCCTATATTTTTTTAAATCAAGAATGTATTTTTCTCATTCAAAATTCTTCTGAATAAGTTTTATTTCATTGAGTTCTTCTCTCATCTCAAAGCGTCCTTATAGCGAGTGACTTTTCACAAACCCCGCGCGTAAATCCCATGTGACAACGTTTCATACTAGGTCATTTCAAAGAGAATCTGTCACATCTTCATCCTGAACTTGAGTAAAATACTTGGATCTATTCACCACTTTTTTTAGATGATTCACCTAGCATGTTGATCTCTTTACTAATCATAAGTGAGACCAACTCATCAAAAATTGGAAACAACTTCCATATATACACAAGAGTGATAAATGATTTTTAGGTCTTCTCATTATTAAGGCCACCCAATGTAGGTGACATTAAATCATCATCATCTAATATTGCATCAATAGTTGCTTATGTATTTGCAATGCTTCTCACTTTCAACATATACTCATTTATAGACATCTTCTCTTTCTTTAAATTATTTAACTCTTGTTGAAGTTGAATATTTTATGCCTTTGTATTTACTGAAAACATGTTCTCAAAAATCATTCAAGCTACATGTGAACTTTCATGATTTTTGATACATTCCAGTATAGTATTATTAATGAATGCAAATAGCCAATACATTACCTTTTTGGCTTTTACATCCCTTTTTTTCACACCTTTAATTCTTTTGTAGTCATAAGATTACTTATCTCTAGCTCCTTTTCTTCCCGTGAAATGAACTCTAAATGCCTTTTTTGATGAGGAATTTTTAGTATACAAAACTTCTATGATGGATAATTATTATTGTCTATCTTCTCAATGATGGGGTTTCCATTACTCTGCCATTTTCATAAAATTTATATAAAAGAGCAAGTAAGTCTTCTGCAACCTTTTATAACAAGTATACAACAACCTCGGGTAAGTTACTCATGAATATGTGTGCATCACGTGGGTTCAAAATAAGGTATTTTTAAAATACCATTTCTATGTATTTTTTAAATATAGAATGGTGTAATATAAAGGGATTATTTATAGATTAAATAGAAAAGGGTTATGTTTTATCCAAGAAAAACTCACAGATAAGGATATTTATAAATAGGCTTTGAACACACGTGATGTAGAGTATGTACATATAGTAACTTTCCCGAGACAAGAACGGAGTAAGAAATTTATTTTATTGAGTGCTCAATAGTATATGTAATTTGCAACCTTTTTTTAGATAAAGCTTAGGTTTTCTTACTAGACAAATACCTCAAAACTTATAGATTTAAAATCTATAACTTGTGTACTCACTTTCAGTCCACACAATCGAAATTATAGTATACCCTGATACTACTATCCACAACCTTATAGGTTTACAATAAGGCCTGAAATAACGTTAGATGCTCGAAAAATAAGCGGTAAGCCCTGAAGGCTCTATTTGTAGAATATATATTGCTCTACTTACACACCTAAACATAAAATCTAAGCTTTTTGCTTTGCTATCCTTCTAGTGCCTCCACAAGCACTATCTAAGAGAAAGAGTGAAAGAATGGGGGAGCTTCTTACCCATTTCTTATTTCTTGAATTGTTAATACTAAGTATTTTGAGGATTTCACAATTATTTCTAAGTATAATGTCAAGATAGAAGAGATATATTTCTTGGATTATCGCTTAGACAATTACATATTTTTTTCTTTATCAGTTGATGCTTGTTAGTTTTTTGATGTTCAATTTACTTAGTCTCTTAGTATTGGCATTTTGATTTAGGGGCTTCTTTTCATGTTACCCCACATAACACAATATTAGTGAGTTTGGGAATCTTCCAATTCCCATTTTTTGAATCCTAAAAAGGTGGCGCTGGATAACATACCCATAAGTTTCTCAAAACCATATGATGTGACCTATCATTGGAAAGTGCTTGAAAAACGGAATCTATTGAGCCATAAAGCGCTCAATTTGGAGTTATAGTGTTCAAGTTATGTCAAATCCAAAGATTTGACCACGTGTCCCAAACTTATGGGAAATTCCCATATTCACCAATATGGTGTTACATCCTCATTGGTTTTATACTTACCAAGTTTAGTGAAGACTCTATGATGATCATACATGTGACATAGTGAGCATACATGATATGAGACTACAATTTGATATTGGTGCTCCATTTGTGCTTCATGACTAATTTTTTTATCTCAACTAGCCTGTTGGATAATAATATGACAACTATATCCCTTATCTTGGTATGTCAATCATGTTTTGGCTATGACTGATCTTTCACGAGTATCTCTTTGGCATTGCTATCTCTGGTATATGTCTTTTTAAGGAATGAAAGTCCTCACTTGTTTGTAGCATTTTTTGCCTCTTGACTACTCATGTTTTGATTCTTGTGATCATTGTCTATATGGAAGCAAACTCGTAACTTGCATAGAAAGTATATTTCTATACATACGGGTGAGATATTATTAGCCATTGTGTATTGAAATGTTTGTGGTTCCATGCAGTGTTAGTCATTAGGTGGTGCCGAGTATTTTATCATGTTTTTTATGATTATTTTCATAAGCTCTAGACCTATCTTATAAATAGAAATCAAAGGTGTTACCCACTTTTTAGTAATTTCTTACTTATGGCTAAGAATCAATCTAGGCATAGGCTAAAATGTATATGATTTGAAAATGGGGGTGAATTTGTCTCTAAGGCATTTGAGTAGTGTTATGATGAGAGAGATATTAATCGTCAGTTAACTATCCCTTATATTCCACCCAATAATAGTATTTTAGAGCACATGAATAGGACTATTCAAGAAAGAGTCTATAGTATACTAAGTTAGGCTTACCACAGTACTTTTGGGCTGAGGTAGCCACTATTGTGATTCATCTGATTAATAAATCCCTATGCACTACTCTTGGTGGTGGAGTTATAAACGAGGTATAGTCTAATAAACCTAGCTTATATGCACACTTGAAAGTCTTTGGATATGGGTCTTTATGCCATATTTGCAAAGTCAAAGACAATAAGTTGGATCCAAAGTCAGTCAAATGCATCTTTCTTGGATATGGTGATGTAGGTGAGATGGGCTATGACCTTTCGGATCCATAGGCTTGTAACGTTATCCATAGTCACCATGACATTAAATTCCATAAGGAAAAGATGATATGAGACTAGATAAAGTAGTTGAAGTATGCAGAGTGATATTTTAGAATGAGCCTCCTATTACAATAGAGCCAGTTCTCATTAGATGGTCTACAAAGCTATTGATAATATAGGGGGCCAAGATTTACTTGTTCTACAGCATCATGATACTAGATTGTGAGATGAGTAGTATATGACCCATAACATCTTTGAGATGCTCTATTAAAGCCTCAAGTGTTCTTGATTATTTTGAGTTCTTTAGGCATTATGCTATCTAGTGAACCCATCACTTATGATGAGGCTATGAGAAAAGGTGACAGTCACTCTCATGAGAGGGCCATGAGGTTTGAGTTCACTTATTGCAGAAAAATTATACATGGGATTTGATTTTCTTACTAGATGTGAACATGCATTTTCCTGAAAGTGGGTGTATACATTGAAGAGAACCCCTAGTCACCCTAAAGAAAGTATACAAGGCATGTTTATTTCCTAAGTATTTTAAAAAAGAAAATGGACTTGACTTTGATGATATTGTCTCCCATCTGGTCAAGATTAAAACCCTTTGTTTGATATTGGCCTTAGTTGCATAGATTGATCCAAACTTGTACCAAATGAATGCTAATAGTAGACTTTAGCAATAAAGCCACTTTTGTGGAAAGTTTGACCCTTTACAAAAAATTCAATTTCTCATCAATAAGAAAGATCAAGAAGTAATGGTTTGAGAGAAATATAATCAATATAGAATAGTAGTTTTAAAATGGTCATAACAAGCTAAGAAGTGTACATCTCTATGTCGACCTTTGACACCATTTTCACTGAAAATAAAAAAATTTAACATTTCTAATCAAAACCATATCAAATTTTTTTTGATCAAGCTCTAACCTTGATAAAAAATACTTTGATATATAGTATATATCTCCATTATGAGATTTACAATTAGATAAAAACTGTCAACTTCAAGAGCTTCAAATAACATTGCTAAGTGTTTTTTTGATCAAATTTCATGCACTTTTAAAAATAAAAATTTTATAAAAAATAAATATGTACTTGATATTTATTCTAAATCTTCTATTATGCTATCTTAGAATATTGTAAAGGTATGTTTACTTTTGATATTACATGCACATGTTGTTTCAAATATAGTGAAATAAGGCCTAAGCCAATTAAGTGCATTGTATGCACTTTTGTGGCAAATTACAAGATTAGTGTTAAGGTAACTTTCTTACATGGGGACCTATATGAGGATATCTATACGCAAAAGCCAAAGGGATTTGAGAAAAAGGATGGGGAATACCTAGTATGCACAAATTGTCGAGGAAGAGTCTTTATGGACTTAAGCAAGCATCTAGGGAATGATATCATAAGCTTGATACCTTTGTACATTCACAATGTTATTCCCATATTGATATGGATCTATTTCTCTACACAAAGAAGGTAGGTGATGGTAGCCTTATTATTTTAGTACTATATGCTAATGACATACTGATTGCTGGGAGCACTCGTGATGAGTTGGATGCTTGGAAGACTAAGCTCAAGAAGACCTTTGATATGAGGGACATAAGATATGCCTTTGACAACCTTGGTATATACATTACATGAAAAATTTCTAAGAGATTCCTCTACTTGTCATGAAAGGAGTACATTCATCAAGTTCTCAAGCAATTCCATATGCAAGAAAGTAAGCCTATTGGTTTTCCATTACCTTATCACGTGAAGGTCAATTAGTTAGATTTTGTCCCCTATAAGATGATGAGAAGGTTGAGATAGCTAAGATTGCAAATGTATCAATGGTGGGCAACTTGATGTATGCTATGATAGCTAGCAGACCTAACATAGCTTTTGTAGTGAAAGTTGTAGCTCGTTATATAGCAATACTAGTAGGCGACATTAGGATGTCATGAAGGGTATCATGAGATAACTTAAGGATAGTTCAAAAATATACATTTGTTATGGTGGCACTAGGATACTCAAATTATGGGCTATATAGACTCTAATTATATAGGACATGTTGATATTAGAAAGTCCACCTCTAGCTATATCTTTACTTTTGCTAGAGGTGCTATTTCCTACATACCCAAGGTGCAAAAATGTGCAACCTTGTCTAGTACCCAAGGTTGTGTACATTGCACCCGTTGAGGCTTACAAGGAGGCCTTATAGTTAGCCATCTATTTGCAAACCTTGGTATGGATATTCCTCCTACATTGTTGCATTTAGACTCTTGAGTGTCATTTAGTTGGTACACAATTTGATCTCTCATGCAAAGACCAAGCACAGTGAGGTCTATTATTATTTCATTAGAGAGGTGATTGACAACAAGAAAATTGAGCTTATTAAGATCTTGATTGATGAGAATGTTGTAGAACTTCTTACCAAAAGTCTCCCAATGAAATGCTATGTCTTCTTTAGGAAGATGATGGGCATATAATGAGATATTTATTCCTTATCTTGTTGTGCTTCTATGTACACATATTACTTTGTCACTTTTTTCATGTTTTATCCACCATAGTCAAACATATTTATCTTTAAGTGGGAGCTTAAGGTCTTTGATGCCTAGCCACCTTCATTTACTTGTACTTATTACTTGCATATGTGTACACTACACATGGTGGTTGCTCATCACTATCACTTTATTCTTTATTCTTTCTATGACAATAGAGTAAGGGAAGCCATGTAACACATTGTGATTGTTAGAGTTTCCATACATCAGTCTTGATCTCTCTTGATTGAATCTCCATAGTTCTTGCTTCCACTTGTTCTTTCACTCTTGTCTCATCTTTTAATTTGCAAGTTGTAGTTATCTCTTTCTATAAAAAATACCATTAGTAGTAAGGCTAGCTCAAAAAAGTTACATGATGGGTAGGGCCTTCATTAAAAAATATTTAAAGTCACTCCCTTTAGTAATATAAGAGAAAGGAGAAAAATAAAGAAAAATAAAAAAATAAAAAAGAGAATAAAAATTAAAAATTAAAAAGGGAATAAAATTGATTTAGAATAGGTACACTCATGATCATGTAACCTAAGGGCCCTCAAGTTAGGTTTGCCTTATAGCCTCATTTAAATTCTCTGTTCCTAATCCCCTAGACCTTTCATCACAAGAACAAAATTGATGTAGAATAGTTACACCCACAATCATGTCACTTAGGGCCCTCATGTTGGGTGCATCCTATGGCCTCATTTAGCAAGCTTTGTTTCTCATTCCCTAGCCCTTTCCTCAGCACATAGTCTCAGGGCCCATCAAGGGCAAATGCCCTAAGGTCATGTGCCAAATCTACTACCATGAGAAATGCACTGCACTTCCCTTCTCACCAACTAGATGATCAAGTATGAGACAATACTTCAAGCTTGACCCAACTCCTTATTGAATTGACACACACAAATCCTCATAGCACAATAAGGCATGCATACTCCCCAGAGGTTGCCTCGGGTAAGTTACTCATGAATATATCTATGCATCACATGGGTTCAAAATTAGGTATTTTTAAAATACCCATTATATATATATATTACATACAGAAGGGTGTAATATAAAGGGGTTATTTTCAGATTGAATAGAAAAGGGATATATTTTATTTAAGAAAAATTCACAAATAAGGATATTTATAAATAGGCCTTGAAAGCACATGTAGAGGATATAGATATAGTAACTTCCTCGAGGAGGTTGCACATATTTTAATTGTAGGTTTGTGACATTGGAGATAACACAAAGATCCCCAACAACATTGATGACCGTTATAAATTTACCTCCTCCCTCTCCTCCACTAGAGATATACTAGAAAAATCAACCCTCATTTCCTCTACAACAATGATAAAATAAGCTTCAACACAACTTTCCTTCACTATACCCTTCCATACTTTACTAAGACCAACCTAACCACAGTGCTCTAATTAGGTTTTCTCAATCAAACTATGGAAATCCATGGGGCTAGCACTCATCTAGGAGTGGATAATCTCTTTTGGGAAAGCGAGCAAAAAAAAATCAAAACTTTAAGGGAATTTCAATACTTGTTTTGATGGAAAATTGACAATTAGATAGTAGAGAGAGAAGAGGAGGAAATCTATATTACATTTAACAAAGTTACAAGGAGTAATTACTAGTTGTGCATTCAAAACATGCACTCCAATGAGGAGCTAGATCCACCTCACCATCCTCGAGATATATTCATATACATAAAATATCTCAATCACAATGACAATCTCACTCTCAATCTCACTCACAATATCATTCTTCTTCACAAGCTCGATTTCAAATTTCATAGAAATAGATGTTGGCATGTCTCAATCAATTGTTCTTTGAATGACTCCATGCATGTAGAAAAAAGATTTTTTGAAGAATGCATTTTCCAAGAAACAATATGTGATATTTCAAAATGGAAAGGGCACACGAAAAAGATGAAAGTGTTGAAAAAAATCATTTTTCATTTTTAAAGGCTGATATTTTCAAAGTTGTGAGGAATTTGACCAAGAATAGGGAGAATAAAATGTTCCCCTCAATGTTCTCATCAAACTCTTTGTGATGGTTTTCAATTAAATTTGCTCCACTTGGGTACAATCAAACATCAAAGACAAGACATGTTTCTGTGTTATAATTTTTTTAATAAAAATTATGTAATTACCAAATTTTTTCCACACTCTTAAATTTACCTAAGGATCATTTCTAGACACTATTAACATGCATGTTACAAAAAATTTCAATATGGCTTTTCTAGGGCATCACATTTGTAGAAGTTGAGGAATGAATGAATAAGCTAATTCTTGTGTTGTGCAATCTTAGGAGAGCTCTCTTCTGGCTTTTTCCTTGTGTTGAGAGAGGGAGAGAACGAGATGGGGAGAGTGAGGAACTAGTGTGTGAAGCTCTTCATATTTTGTTTCTTTTTCACCTTCTTCTTCTCAAAGCAAGCTTGCATTGATAGAAGTTATAAAGATGGATTATTCTTAAGGAGCATTGCTTTAATCATGGATCAATCAAGAAGCCATTGTGGATAGACTACAATGAAGAGGTGAATCAATGAGTCCACTATGGTATTCATGAGAGTTTGCAATGGTTCACTCATCAACCTGCAATCAAAACCCTTTAGTATACCAAGTGTAGCAATCCAAGTCATTTGGCCAATTGTGGCCTCAATTAGTGATGGCGCAGTATTTGCCACATGGAAACTTAGGATATGGAGGTTTTCTGGTACAATGAGAGGAGTCAAATGGGACATGGCATTGTGTGGGAGAAGGGCCACTTGTAAACTGGCAAAGCACACGAGGAGCATAGCCTACCAACTAGAATACCCTTAAACCATCTACAATAGTGGTATCAATAGTCACTTCCACCTAATAGGATTACCTAACTACTGGGATGTGCCACCAAGGAGGAGAAAGAAATCAAGAAGGATGAGGAGGAAATTATTGCCCCTCACACAAACAATGTTTCTTTTGTATGTAGGAAGGACACTAGAGGTCAAAGTGTTTGAAAGACCAAGCACATGATTCTCATTAAAAGAGGTAAAGTAAGGGTTAGAATCCTCCGCCTTCAATCAATATGGTGGAAATCAAAGGGCTACCTAAGCTAAAAGTAAATGTGATTACCTGGTCAATAAAAGAGTTCAAAGAAGAAATAGAGAAGCCTACATGAACTTCATGGGCAAAATAGGAGAAAGATTGACACGAGGTGGTTGAGTGGATGGCATAAAAAGAATCAGCACTGATGAGGTATCTGCATCCAATTCTTGTAACAAATTCAATACTTGCAAGAGTGAAAGGGACCGTAGGAGCACTAGCTAGTGATGAATAATCTATAGAAGCCAACTCTTAGTTTGGATTTTATACCCATGAGAGAAAAAGGGACATCAAAAGCAAGTCTAGCAAAAATGTAGTATCTATAGCTAGAGTAAATACTGGCCACCACAACATAAGAAAACCAACTATTGTTGGCACTAGAAGCTAAGGCCCGCTAGTCTTCTTCACAAATGATTCCAATGAATTCTGAAATGCAAATTAGATGGGGATTGCTCTCTATCACTATTCCTTTGGGATATTTCCTAAATTTGGTCCCAATATTCAAGGACTATTTGTTGCAAATGATTCAATTGAATTGGCTTTTATTACCTAAACAAGTAGTGATAGCTCTATGAGTGATTACAATCGTGTTGGAGGAGAAAGTCCACAAGGTGTAGTAAGAGTTGGTTCCATAAGACCATTGTGAGACCTACTATTCTAATGATTTCTCTTTAGTTTAAGGTTTGATTAATCAACAATGTGTTGCTCTTGATAGTGGCTCAAGAGTCAAAATTATCACAGTGGTGCCCACTTGTCAAGATTTCAAATTGATGAATTGGGAACTAGCCCCCTTCTTATCATGCATGGAAAATTAGTAGAGAGTGTAGGCTTTGGGAACTATTGCTCAATGGTGATGAAAGTAGCAAGTTTACCATTTTTTATTTCTTTGGTGGTGCTGAATATGGAGCATGCAAGTGAAGATTACCACCTCTTGCTTGAGCAGCGTAGGAAGTGCACCTTAGTCATCATTGGGATTGTGATTGGATGGCAATTCACTAAGGTCGCAACAAAATCAAAATATTTTTAAATAGAATTCTGGCTACACCAACAACTTGCAAACTAGTGATAGCTAAGATAATTAAGATGGTGAATATTTTGAATGACGATGAGAAAGTTGTTTTCCTAGTAGCAAATGCACATTTGAAACCCTTTAGTCTTGTGGATGTCATGCAAATTAATCATCAATACTTGGATTCACAATCCCCACTTTATTCTAACCAAGAGAGGATACCAACACAGAGTCCAATTTCCAAGGGTACAAAAATCATGATTCATGACTCTAGAGAAAAAACGGCTCAAGTTGTAGCTATAGCCAAATAAAACGTAGTAGAAGTACTAAGATAGTAAAGGGAGTTTGAAGCACAAATAAAAAGGTTCATGGTGGATGCAGTTTCCATATTTTATCTTAGTTCAAAAGCTCCTACCAAGCTAGTGAAGATTAGTGCTAATTGCCCTCCTAGCCAAATTTAAGAATGTGTTTGTATGGGATTATTTAGAAATGATAAGATTGGACCCCTAGGGGTCCCATGTATAAGAAATCATCTATATAACGTGCATTCAAATGATATTAAAAAATACACTTTCTTTACATGCTATAAGGCCTTAAAAAACCCCTTTTAACACCATATTAGAGAATTTGGGAATCTCCCAAGTCCCACTTTCAAAAAAGGGGTAAAGATTTGGCCATGTGGCTAAATCTTAACCCATGCTTCAAAGTGGGAATTGGAAAGACAACTTACATAGTAATTAGGCTAGACTCCACTTTCAAGTAAGGGATAAGATTTGATTATGTGGCCGAATATAGTTATTGATTATGTGGCCAAATATTAACTATATTCGGAATTCTTAAACCATACGCGAATTCCCAAATTTCCTAGTATAGTATTTTTTACTTTACTAAACTTATGGATTTTTTTAAATTTTATCATTTAAAAATTCCTTTTGTAAATATAATCATGTAAATTTTACCAAATATAATACCCTTTCTTTTGATAACTCACGTGGTATCTTACATATTCTATAAGGTAGATTCCCCAAGGTTGACCTTAGGTTCTATCAACACTAGATTCCACTCAAACTAGATATTGTTCAAATTTGTATACAAAGGTATCCTATGAATTTGCACATGGTCATATGGGTTAAGAGAGACATATTGATCGACTCCTTTGACTCAAATTTATTGCTCCACTAGATTGAGAAAAATGGATTTTCTAAATTTTCATTGTTCTAAAGAAAATTAAATGTGGATTATATGCCATTGAATGCTATTACTATCCGAGATCAATTTTCTATTCCATACCTTGACAACATCTTAGATGAGGTAGCTGACAATGAGATGTATTCTTTTTTGGATAGCTTTGGCAGATATAATCAACAACTTGTTGCTAAAGATCAACTCAAGATTACTTCATTACAGCACGTGGAGTATTTTTTGTATTCTAATGTGGTTCAGCTTGAAGAATGCTCCCATCTCTTTCTAGTGGGACATGCAAGAAATCTTTGGACCTTATGTAAGTGACTTCAGGAGAGTAATCTATATGACTAAAGGATAGAGCCTGAGTGGAAGTAAGAGTTATGGCAAATGAATTAAGAGAGAGAGACACCATATATGGAAACTCCAACAGTCACAATGTGCGACTAGCCTTTCCTTATTCAAATGTCACTAAAAGAATAACTAACAAAGTGATAGTACTGGGTGCCCACCATCGACAATGTATAGGTGTGAGGATACTATCAGTGTAATGAATCCATGGGTGGGTAGACATAGGCACCTTTACCCCCAACAACCTTTCATTTAAAGGGAAATGTGTCCCTAGTGAGGAGAGAAGAAAAAAAAGTGACAAAGTATAAATGCACATAAAGTACAATAAGATAAGGAATAGATACTATCTTATCCTACATCCATCATCTTCCTAAGGAAGACAAAATGTTTCATTGATAGACTTTCTGGTGCGCAGATCGGACGCAGATAGCTCATGTGGTGAATCCCGGAAGGTCCCCAAGAACAAAGTACTCTACTTTATTTTGCACAAAAACCCATGTAAAAGCATGCACGATAAGAGGCAAGAGACAAATTGGGTTCAATCTCCCCCATGCCTTGTGTGAGCGCTTCACAAAGCATGTATTTTATGTATATTTCCCATCTTCATGCTCAATAATAGCCCAATTACAAAAAAATGACAAGCTTTTTAGCTTTTGAGTTTGCTTTCTACAAAAATAGGAAAATAAAGCTAATGGACGGTGCCCATAGAGTCTGGCACGCCCAATCTCAATGTCCAAATTGAAATAACATATCCGGGCGCATAAGTGCATACAAAATAATAATAAATAATCGATGTCTCAATAAACATAACAAAATATAGGCGTGGCGCCTATCAAAATCTAGTCCAAGAGTCGAAAATCCGCTAGACTCCAATGCTTTCCTTCGCCACTGCTGTTATCTCTACACATCAACTGAATCATTCACAATCGTTAGTAAAATAATACAATTAAACCGACAAAAGTGAATACCTAGCAGTCTTCAGCTACATAAATAAATCAACTGGTTAGAAATAAATCCTAACCTTAATTTATTACGAGTGTGCACTCTAAACTCATAAACGTTTATTAATTTAATATGCATTTTGCGGAATCACCCGCTATGGAATCACCCATGTACACACTAAATTAATGAAACGCCCGAAAAGGACAGGCGTCCCCATCAACTTCTCGCACAAAGAATCCTCTTTGCGTATGAGCCCCGGTCATCTAAGTTTACGGAATCCACCGTAAAACCTCACGGAATCCACCGTGGAATATGCCTCCTGGCATCATACCCCCGGGGTGGGATATCAATTGACCTCAATTGCTATTAGCTCAATGTGGAGCTAATAGAGTGGGGAAAGCATTTAAGTCTCTAGCATGCATCCATTGTGCTTCCTCTACAGGATGGTTCTTGAATTTTACTAAATATCTAGAATACCTTCGGCCAGTTCTAGTGGTCATGTAGTCAGTGTCTATGATGGCTTCGGGTTCAAGTATTTCAGTCTCTTCTTCTAGTAAAGGTGGGTTTTCATAGACAGGGTGGATAGGTAATTGGCCTCTAAATGGTCTCAATAAACTAATATGAAATGTATTATGAATTTTCCAATGAGATGGCAGTTCTAACTTGAAAGCATTGTCATTAATCTTATGAATGATTCTAAATGGTCCGTAGAATCTAGGAGCTAATTTGACAACTGGATGTCTATCTACACTTTGCAGTCTACGCTTTTCTATTCTAAGCCAAACATAATCATCAACTTTGAAATTCATAGCTTGTCTTTTCTTGTTGGCTTGTTTGGTATATGATTGTTGGGCTTTAGCAATCATATCCTTAACCTCATCAAAAATAGTATTATGCATAACAGCAATATCATCAGCACTCTGAATTCTATTAGACAAAGATGCAACAGGTGTAGATAATCTATATCCATAAATAACTTCAAAAGGTGCTTTCTTTGTAGATGTGTGCGGTGTATTATTGTAAGTAAACTGTAATAAATGTAAATGAGTATCCCAAGTCTGAGGTTTAGAGATAGTGTATGCACGTAAAAGATCTAAAATAGTGCTATTTGTGGCTTTTGTTTGTCCATTTGTTTCTGGATGAAATGCAGATGAGAAATCAATCTTTGTGCCTAGATTTGCAAACAGTGTAATCCAAAAATTATTACAAAATCTAGAATCTCGATCTGAAATAATCACTTTTGGCAATCCATGGTTAGTAAAAATAGTTTTCAAAAATAAATGTACTGCTTGTGATGCTGTTAAAGTTTTCTTACATGCAATGAAATATGCTTGCTTACTAAATCTATCTACAATTGTCCAAATCATGTCATGGTTAGATTTAGTATTTGGTAAACCAGTAATGAAATCCATAGATATATGTTCCCAAGGTTTAGATGGAATAGACAAAGGCATTAATAATCCATACTGTTTACCATGATGTCTCTTTATTCTTTGACAAATCAAACATTCAGAAACAAAATTAGATACATCTGCATCCATATGCGGCCAATAAAAATCTTCAGTTAACATGCGTAATGTAGAAATGATACCTCTATGACCTTGATATGGGGGACAATGAATTTCATTCAAAACAAAAGATCGGAATGGAATAGTAACACACAGTCTCTTTTCAAAGAACATGAATCCATCATTATATGACAATGAATAAACAGGAATGAAATTATTTTGAACTAATTTTTGCCAATCAGAATGAAAAGTAATATCCTGGTGATATGTGTCTTTCATAGCAATCAAAGAATCAAAAGATATGATAGAAATGTTATGAATTGCAGGTCTTCTACTCAATGCATCGGCAACTACATTTTCTTTTCCAGGTTGGTATTGAATGATAGGATGGAAACTTTGAATGAATGAAGCCCATTTGATATGACGGTCAAAAATTTGGGGTTGGCTAAGTAGATGTCTAATGCTTTGCTGATCGGTCTTTATCATGAATTCTGAACCCATTAAATAATGCTTCCATTGTTTTAATGCTTGTACAACTGCTAAGAGTTCCTTGTCATAAGTGGAATATTTAAGCTCAGAGGGTTTCAGCTTAGAACTAGAATATGCTATTGGATGGTTGTCTTGCATTAATACGGCTCCTATTCCTGATCCGCTAGCATCGGTCACAACTAGAAAGAATGGTCTATTAAAATCAGGCAATTGTAGAACAAGGGCATTGGTTAATGCACGTTTGAGTAAGTCAAAGGATTTCTGCTGATTTTCAGTCCATTGATAAACAATGCATTTCTTAAGAAGTTTTGTTAATGGTAAAGCAAGTAATGAGAAATTACGTACAAACTTCCTATAGAAACTAGCAAGACCAAGGAATGAGCGTAGTTCATGTACATTTTTAGGAACAGGCCAATGCAATATTGCATCAATTTTCTTAGGATCAACTTTAATTCCTTCTTTTGATACAATATGACCTAGATATTCTATTTGTGTCTTAAAGAATTCACTCTTTTCAGGATTTGCAAACAATTGATTTTCTTTCAGTAATTGAAAAACTAATGATAAATGCTTATAATGCTCTTTTTCACTTTGACTGAACACCAAAATATCATCAAAGAAAACAATCACACAATACTGATATTTTAGAAAAATACGATTCATCATTCTACTGAAAGTGGCAGGTGCATTAGTTAATCCGAATGGCATGACTAAGAATTCGTAATGGCCAAACTGTGTCCTGAATGCAGTCTTAAATATGTCGGATCTATCTAGCCTCACCTGATGATATCCAGACTTAAGGTCAATTTTACTAAATATAGAAGATCCTTGCAGTTTGTCCATAAGGTCATCAACTCTAGGTATAGGATACCTATTCTTTACAGTGATCTTATTTAATGCTCGGTAGTCAATACACATACGATAAGTATTATTCTTTTTCTTGACTAAGAGCACAGGTGCACCGAATGGAGAGCTGCTAGGTCGAATTAAGCCTCTATTTAGTAATTCTTCAACTTGACTCTGGATTTCTTTTTGCTCTATTTGATTGTGCCTATATGGGGCTTTGCAAGGTGGTTGTGTGCCAGGTATTAGGTCAATCTTATGGTCTTCTGGACGTGATGGAGGTAAACCTGGTGGTAGGTCTTCTGCAAAACAGTCCTTAAAATATGCGAGAAATTCCTTATGCCTAGGGTGCATATGATTTTCCCTTGCATGCAATTCATTCACCCAAATGAGATATGATTTAGTATTCTTGCGTAGTGCACGTTTTGCTTGAGTATGCGAAAGCAGTGGAAAAATATGAGATGCATGCATACCAAATAATGTAATAGATTTTCCTTGAAAATTAATATTCATTGTGTGTGTGAAATAATCTATATTGGGATTATGTTGGTGTCTCCATGGCATTCCTAGAATAATGTCGCTTGACTGTAATGGGACAACTAAGAAATTTCTTCTTTCAATGTATGGACCAATTTGAATTTCTAAATCTTGAACTTCTTGTGTGCCATTGTACCTAGTGCCTAAAAATGCAACTTTTATGCGATAATGCGTAGGTACAGTATGCAATTTTAATTCCTTTACCAATTTTGCTGAAATAAAGTCATGGGTACTACCGTCATCATGCAATATAGTTCTTTCTTTTCCATGCACCATACATTTCATAGTCAACAATGAATGTGAAGTAGGCATACCTGGTAAAGTGTCGGAAGTAGTAGTAATATTATCCTCTTCTTCAGTAAAATCTGGCATATCCTCATGCTCTTCTTCGTCCATGGCTCCAAGGTAGTTGATATGTGCTGATGGCTTCTTTGAATGACAATTTGCTGCGAGATGCCCTGGCTGGTGACACTTGTAGCATACTATTGGCTTAGCTTTGGTCACATTATTTGCAATGGCTGGGAGTCTGGGTATATTTGGATTTGCTTGTGGAATAGGCTTAGAATTTGAATTGACAGTGGATGGTAATGCAGGTGGTTTAGGCCAATTCTTGCGGAAAGATGGTGATGAGAAACGACCTGGATTAAACCTTCTGAAATTGGAATTGAATTGTTTAGATCCATAATTACCGTTTGCTTGGAATGGCTGTGGTCGTCGATCTCTTCCGCGTAACTTATCTTCAGTGTCGTGAGCTAAGGAGATGGCGTCTTCAAGGGTAGCAGGCTTGAACATGTTCACTTCAGCGTAGTAATGTCCAAGAAGTCCAGACATATACTTCCGCTTATGTGTCGTCTCTGGTACGTCTTCAAGCATGCGTAGCTGTAGGAGTGCATTCCAAAAACGCTCTGTATACTGTGGAATAGGCTCACGATCTCGCTGTTGAAGTAAATCCCATTGCTTAATAACCTTCTCATGAAATTGCGGTGGAAGGAAATTTTGCATGAACTTCTTCTTGAAATCTTCCCAAGTAGCAGGACATTCTATACTCTTGCGGACTACAGTCCACCAAAGTGATGCTCTGTCTATCAGATGATTAGTAACACACTTGATTTTATCTTTTTCGGGATAAGTTTCCTCATGGAAATAGTCATCAAACTGGCTAATGAATGATAAAACAGTCTTTCCTTCTCTTATGCCATTGAAAGTGCGAAACTTGAAACTTCGTTTACTTATCTTGGATTCCTTGCGAATGGTTTGTGCTTCAAGAGTGGTGTCGATGGTACGGCGAATCAAATCTTCAGCTTGAGGTTCTTCTTTATCGGTGGACGCTCTTTGTAGCTTTGTCAATTGCGCTTGCAAGGTTTGCCTAGCCCTTCGCTCTTCTTCCAATTGCAGCATGATAAGATCCAGCTTTTGTTCCATGGTAGGCTCGGGTAGGTCGTCTTCAGCCATAGGATCATCCATATGTGGGGTAGTCATCCTGTAAAACTCAACAAACCTTTCTCACTCAAAATCAGTTAGCGGGATGAGCGTAGCTCAAATTTGGGGTTACAAGGCTATGTGTTTTTTTGGATATTTCTTCTTCAATTTTCAGAAATTCTGCAATATTTCTGTCTCCATTTGCTGAAAGTACTTCAAGGAACTTGTAGATAGGTAGAACAGCTTGCTGCGAACAACTTTCCAGTTTAGAGTTTTTGCATACGAACAAGTCTTCTATGAGTTTTAAGCACTAGTCAGTTCTGATTTAGTCTGACTTGCAGAGTTGCAGACTTAGCAGACTTGCAGAGTTGTTGACTTGCTGGACTTAGGCCGACTTGCAGAACTTGCAGAACTTGATTTCCGTCGACTTGCTGAACTTGACTTTGACAGAGTAGGACCTGGAGTTTGTGGACTTCCTTGTCCTGTGTGATTTGCAGAACTTGGCTTAATTTGACTTGGGTAATTAAGCTTAATAGCTTAATGGTGGACTAACAGGCCGCTGTTTTTTTTTGTGAGGGGAGGGGGGGCGTTTTTTGGCCGCGCGTGAAATTCGGAGGGTCTTCTGATGTTTCGAGATGATTTGGAGAAGCTTAAGCTTCTTTTAAGCTTTTAAAGCTTTGTAATTAAGCTTTTAGTGAAGAGGATTAAGAGCTTTCTCACTGGTTTTCAATGACTTGTTGATGGAGATGATTGCGTGGTCCTCCGCCTGCAGAGCTTGGTCCTTCGCGATTTGACAGTGGAAACAGGGGTTCTTGATCGCCAGAAGTCTGCCTGTATCGACGGTTCGTGACGAGATTGACTGTAGAGGCCGTTTGTTCCTGGAGCTCCGCCTTCGCCCGAGATTGGTAGCGATTGGAAGCTCTTGATCTCTGCTCCGCTCTGATACCACTGGTGCGCAGATCGGACGCAGATAGCTCACATGGTGAATCCCGGAAGGTCCCCAAGAACAAAGTACTCTACTTTTTTTTGCACAAAAACCCATGTAAAAGCATGCACGACAAGAGGCAAGAGACAAATTGGGTTCAATCTCCCCCATGCCTTGTGTGAGCGCTTCACAAAGCATGTATTTTATGTATATTTCCCATCTTCATGCTCAATAATAGCCCAATTACAAAAATATGACAAGCTT
Source organism: Lygodium microphyllum (assembly GCF_053477565.2). Lineage (NCBI taxonomy): Eukaryota > Viridiplantae > Streptophyta > Polypodiopsida > Schizaeales > Lygodiaceae > Lygodium > Lygodium microphyllum. Next base: position 144,150,675 of record NC_141141.1, read on the forward strand.
TTTAGCTTTTGAGTTTGCTTTCTACAAAAATAGGAAAATAAAGCTAATGGACGGTGCCCATAGAGTCTGGCACGCCCAATCTCAATGTCCAAATAGAAATAACATATCCGGGCGCATAAGCACATACAAAATAATAATAAATAATCGATGTCTCAATAAACATAACAAAATATAGGCGTGGCGCCTATCAAAATCTAGTCCAAGAGTCGAAAATCCGCTAGACTCCAATGCTTTCCTCCGCCACTGCTGTTATCTCTACACATCAACTGAAGCATTCACAATCGTTAGTAAAATAATACAATTAAACCGACAAAAGTGAATACCTAGTAGTCTTCAGCTACATAAATAAATCAACTGGTTAGAAATAAATCCCAACCTTAATTTATTACGAGTGCGCACTCTAAACTCATAAATGTTTATTAATTTAATATGCATTTTGCGGAATCACCCGCTATGGAATCACCCATGTACACACTAAATTAATGAAACGCCCGAAAAGGACAGGCGTCCCCATCAACTTCTCGCACAAAGAATCCTCTTTGCGTATGAGCCCCGGTCATCTAAGTTTACGGAAACCACCGTAAAACCTCACGGAATCCACCGTGGAATATGCCTCCTGGCATCACTTTTAGTGAGACTAGATCTATAGGATTCTCGACAATGAAGATCTTGAGAAATCTCAATAGACTTGTCCTCTACTACCTCCCTGATAAAGTAATAGTGTACCTCAATTCATTTTATCTTTGCATAGAAGATTGCAACTTGATGGAACTCATAGAATCCAAAAGTACTACAAGTTCTATGACTAGATGGTCTACTAACAAGAGAGCCTTCTTGCAATTCTCAGTGGTTGCAACATACTTTATCTGTGTAGTATATATAGGGTAGTGTATTTTTCACCCTCAACATCCAAGAAAGAGTATCTCTAGCAAAGGTGAAGACATAGCTAGAGGTGGACTTCCTACTATCTGCATGTCCTACATAATCACAGGTGTATCCCACAACTCTTATATCCTAGCCACCATAGGTGCATATACAAATATTTGTAGTGCCCTTAAGGTACCTTATAATACCCTTCATGGCATCCCAATGCTACTTGCCAGCACAAGGGACTTTTAATAAATCCCTATATAGGAAAACTTGTGAAATGTAGGAAATGTTGTAATATTTCCTATGTGTCAATTCATGTATTCCCTATGTACAACTAGGGAATCACATGTCCCACATCTAATAGTAGGAAATTAAAGGTCAATATAGACAGTTTCTTACCTTCTTAAAAATTTTCTATATAAGAGTATATAGGAACATAATTTCCTACTTCTACTTTTAGGGAATCATAGGTCACTATGAAGATTTCCTATGTTCTCTCAAAATTCCCTATATAACAGAATTATGTAAGAACACCATTCTTCAATTGTAATGAAATTAATGTACTTCCCCTAATTGTATAGGTTTCAAAAAAACTATACGATATGTATAAGGATTTTAAAATTTTCATTAATTACTTTCTCTTTAAGTATGTTCTTACGCAAAAATATTATTTTTCGAAGGGTTCCTACTCAACAGAAATGCTTTGACACTTTGAAATACATTTTCACTCATGTATCTATCCTTCAATTTTGCCATATTTTTTCTAAGCTTTCTTTCCTATCATTACTCATGCTAGTGGTTTGGGCATAGGTGCAGTTCTAACATAAAATGATCACCCTATAGTCTATAAAAGTTGCAAACTCAAACCTATGGGAGGTCACTCATAAAAATGTAAGCCTAGTACATGGCTTCAAAAGAAGGGATTATCAAACTAAAACCATTGTTATATATTTTTTACATACAGAAGGATATCATCTAAAGGGGTTATTTATAGATAGAATAGAAAATAATTATATTTATTTTTTACAATTCACGAATAATGATATTTTTAAATAGGCATTGAATGCATATGAAATAGAGAGTTTATATAATCAGCCCTTCGAGACTTAAACCTTCTAAACAAAATTATAGTACATATGATAAAGAATTATTAACTGTAGTTAATACTTTAGATATTTGAAAATCTTATCTTGTGGGATTCAAAGTCCTTACCAAAACTAATAAAAAAATCATTAATTATTCACTTAACCCATCTCTTATTTCTGACCAACACATTAAATCTTAGGTGACCCACTATATGTAAACCATTTATATCACATATGTTCACGGACTATTTTGAAAACACTCTTATTTATGAATTTCTAAGAAATAAAGCATACCCTATTTTTAGTCAATCTATAAATGATCCCTTTATATGGTATCCTTTTATATGTAAAAAATATGTAAAATTGATATTTATTAAATCCCTACTTTCGACCATCATGGAATACTTATATATTTGCTCGGGGGGTTCAGTATATATATATCCTCTATATAACGTGCATTCATGGCCTATTTATAAATATCCTAATATGTGAACTTTTCTTGAATAAAACACAACCCTTTTCTATTCAATCTATAAGTAACCCCTTTATATGACACCCTTCTGTATGTAAAAAATGTATATAACTGGTGTATTGAAAACCCCTTCTTTTGAACTCACGTTATATATACATATATTCATGAGTGATCCCCTGAGTATATTTGTGAGTAATGGCCTCAACCATTAAATATATTTCTTTCATTTAAAATTTCCATCTAGCCAATGATCCAAGACAAGTCATATCATGTTAATATGGTTGCTGATGCATTGATTCATAGGACTACAAAAAATATTGCATCTCATTATTTACTTGATTTTGATAAAAATAATAGTATGTATTTAAATTACAATTCCACTATCGAAGTTTAAATTTTTGATAGAATCATTCTATACATGTGAACTATTTGAAATATCTATGCACATCCTATATGTTTTCTCATAGCTATACATGTCCTTGGATTAGTTAAAAGCACATCCTATACATTTTATCTTTGTTTTCAACCAAAAATATAAGTGCACCAAAATAGAGAAGAGCTAGGATGAATCCAACCCTTATTTAGTAATTCACTTGCTTGTCTTTAGATTTCTTTTTAATACAAAGGACTATACCCATATGGATCTTTGTATGGATAAGTGACCCCACGAAAAAGTTCTATCTTGTGATATAGGTCTCCTCAAGATGGTGACCATTTAGGTGGACATTCATCTATAAAAAAATGCTTATATGAATCTAATAACTTTTTCTTTGTGAGGGTCAATACAAAAGATTCAAGGATTTCTACTTCAAAGACAAAAATCATACATGACTTCTATTACTTTCTAAGCGCTAGTTTAGCTTGTGCATGACTAATCTAAGTGCAAATAAGTCATTCTTAAGGTTCTCACTAATCAAAGAAATAGTTTATTCTTGAAATTCAAAAGTGATAGTATGAGAATGATAGTCAATGTTAGAATAATTGTTATGTAAATGGTAGACCAAGAATAATATTGTTCAATGATTGGAGAGGTCAACTAGGAAATGACATTTCTTTATGCATATAATTGCAAAAATTTCTAACCCTTTGATTTTTCATGTTCCACTGTATCTAATGCCATGAAATGTATCTAATGCCTTGAAATGTATCTAATTCCTTGAAATGTCAGTTTAACCTTGCAACATGAAAGACTAGTCTCTAATTCCAACATCCAAATCTTTCATAGAACCCTTCATCTTAAGGAAAGCATATAAAGAATTAGCCACATCTAGTTTTTCTTTAGTTGATACCTCTTACTGCAATGTATTGTTTATAGTCCATCTAGAAGCATAGTTAGGTTCCTTCTTGATGTTATGCAACAAGGCTATGTTTTGATTATTGTTGGGTGGAAGTTGAAGTCCATGATTTGAATGAAAATGACCTAGTTTTCCACAACTGTGCTGGTAAGTAAACTTGGACTTTTTCAGGTTGAACATTAAGACTTCTTGTTTGAGGTTTTACCTTGTTGTTTGAATACCTTTGTTCATTGTCACTTTTTGGTTGGAAATAAAAAGGTCTATTTGATACAAAAAGTTTAGGACGATAAAAGACAAAAGATTTGTTCATGTTGCAATTGCTATTGAAAGATTAGGATGTTTAAGACTTACAACTAATTTTTTTATCCTTCTTCATTTATTCCTCTTCGAATATGCCTTTTAAAATTAGAGTAATGTAATTATCTTAATCTTAAGTAGTTGGATTTTGTTGCCAATCATGCTCTTAAAGCACTTTAGTAACTTTGTTCAAATTATGTTAACAAAGATTGATTTGTTTTTGTAAAGTAATTTTTAAAAGAGGTGATTCCATATTTACTTCATTCGTACTAATAAGACCCAACATAGTTGCGATTAAGTTGCATGCATGAACAAGCCTATAGAAATCCCATAGAGTGGAATTTCGTGTATGTGAAGAGGTTATTAGATATACAATAATATCTCTAAGTGCCACATGTAGGGAGAGGGGCATAGATACTCCTCCCAAGTGTCGAAATAATCATTTAGCTTCTCACACTGAAATTGCATTTTATAATGTAATGGTAGAGAGCTTGTTGAAAAAGAATTAGGTATGTAAAGGCGGGGGGGCGGGGGGGGGGGGGGGGCTACATGTAGTGGATTTTAAAACAACCTTTCCTTTCCACAAGTGTTTAAATGATTGCTACAAAAAAACAAGTATTTGTTTTAAAACTAATAAGTTTTTTAAAATTTAAGCTGAAATTTTTCGAATCGAGGCGGCATGGAAGAAGAAAAAAGATATGTCATCGATGAATCACGGAGGTTAATCAATGGATGAAGTAGAGTTGGTGGTTGGGTAGGTGACATGATTGCTAGTTTTGGGTTGTGAGACTAGTACAAATAAATTTGTAATATTTGATCTATTTCTCTTCTTCGTAGAAGGAAAACCACTTTGGCTTGAACTACCACTATATATAATGGTTTTACTACTCCTATTTTGGTTTTTAGGAATAAAAGAAGAGAAAGAAGCCTTGAAGAAGTCCTTTTCACCAAATGTTGTAGAGAAGTATACAACTAATGTTGATGGATAACTTTGAGCTAGAAACCTATGTGTAAAGTCTTCATTTAGTGGATAAAAGACTAATCTTGGATGTTGATGATGATGCATGTTGCCTTCAAAGATGGATACATGGCTTCTCTTGGATGTTGATGTGTCCACCAATGCTTGCATTCTAATACAAATGTTGCTAGCCTTCATCATACCAGAACCAAATATCGATAGAAAATTGAGAGAGAATAAACTGCAAGAGAGAGGAGAATTTACATGATGTGTATGATACAAGATCATTGGATACAATCTCCCCCATATATGGATAACCATCTCCCCCATGCATGTAATTATGTATTCTATTAAGCTTTTAGAATATATTGAAGGCATCTTTTATGTTTTTGGCTTTCTTTACTTTTTCTTTCCTTGCACCACTTGCTTTTGGAAAAATCAATCTACTATCATATATTCTAACAACTTTACATGATAATATATCTATAACTTTACATGATAAAATAATATCTTAGACTTTCTAGGCTTTTTACAATAAACACATCCCAAAACAAATCAACTGCATACGTGCATATGAAAGCTCCTTGCATTTATGAGTGCCTATTAAATACCAATATGTCTTATCTATGAAACACTCCATTTTCACACATTAAAATGCACTTCCTCAAAATACTTATTCCACATAACTCTGTCTCATAATGTGCTTATTGCAATACAAAACACATTAGTATCGTTCCATCTATGTACTAGACATAATATATGACCGATGTTACACATGTGATTGTGCAACAACTCATTGATCATGTAGCAAATAGACAAAATCCACAATAAAATTTTAAAAAGTCATCATATTTTCATAGTGAATTCTAATATTATATCATAAAGACCATGATTTCATAAGAACCACGATTAACAAACTACACATAAATCATTGACTCGGCAAGATTGATGTCAGTAGGATATAAGAAAGGTAGAAACTCCTTTTTAAAATTCTAGTAGTCACATGCTTTTGAAAAATTTTCATTGGCCATAGGGCATGGCACCACATAAATTGCTCTTCAATCTTGAATGATTTCTCATGTATTTGAATGCATGCTCGTATCCGCTGACATGAAGCTCCAAAATTTTATTTTTGCAAGTCAGGAAGGCAAATACCATGTCAATTAAGGCGATTCAAAATTTCCTTGTGGGGTAGAATACAATGCTAGATAAACTATGATAAACTTGGCTACAAGTCTTCTTAAGCATTTACATTATATTAGGTGGCTATAAACATTACATTGTATTAATAGAAATCAATCTTGCGATTAAAAGAAGGAAAACTATGACAACTAGTTAGGCAGCACTCAATTTTCGAGTTATCAACCAATAAGAACACAAATTTCAACACTGCAAGTGGATGGTGAGGGATGTTAGACTTTAACTAGGAAATGGCATTTCATTATGCATATACTTGCAAAAATTTCTAACCCTTTGATTTTTCATGTTCCACTGTATCTAATCCCTTGAAATGTTGGTTTAACCTTGCAACATGAAAGACTAGTCTCTAATTCCAACATCCAAATCTTTCATAGAACCCTTCATCTTAAGGAAAGCATATAAAGAATTAGCCACATCTAGTTTTTCTTTAGTTGATACCTCTTGTTGCAATGTGTTTATAGTCCAGCTAGAAGCATAGTTAGGTTCCTTCTCAATGTTATGCAACAAGGCTATGTTTTGATTATTGTCAGGTGGAAGTTGAAGTCCATGATTTGAATGAAAATGACCTAGTTTTCCACAACTATGCTGGTAAGTAAATTTGGGCTTTTTCAGGTTGAACATTAAGACTTCTTGTTTGAGGTTTTACCTTGTTGTTTGAATACCTTTGTTCATTGTCGCTTTTTGGTTGGAAATAAAAAGGTCTATTTGATAGAAAAAGTTTAGGATGATAGAAGACAAAAGATTTGTTCATGTTGCAATTGTTATTGAAAGATTAGGATGTTTGAGACTTACAACTAATTTTTTTTATCCTTCTTCATTTATTCCTCTTCGAATATGCCTTTTAAAATTAGAGCAATGTAATTATCTTAATCTTAAGTAGTTGGATTTTGTTGCCAATCATGCTCTTAAAGCACTTTAGTAACTTTGTTGAAATTATGTTAAAAAAGATTGATTTGTTTTTGTAAAGTAATTTTTAAAAAGAGGCGATTCCATATTTACTTCATTCGTACTGATAAGACCTAACATAGTTGCGATTAAGTTGCATGCATGACAAGCCTATAGAAATCCCATAGAGTGGAATTTCGTGTATGTGAAGAGGTTATTAGATATACAATAATATCTCTAAGTGCCACATGTAGGGAGAGGGACATATATACTCCTCCCAAGTGTGAAAATAATCATTTAGCTTCTCACACTGAAATTGCATTTTATAATGTAATGGTAGAGAACTTGTTGAAAAAGAATTAGGTATGTAAAGGCGGGGGAGGGCCCAGGGCTACATGTAGTGGCTTTTAAAACAACCTTTCCTTTCCACAAGTGTTTAAACTACCACTATAGATAATGGTTTTACTACTCCTACTGTGGTTTTTAGGAATAAAAGAAGAGAAAGAAGCCTTGAAGAAGTTCTTTTCACCAAATGTTGTAGAGAAGTATACAACTAATGTTGATGGATAACTTTGAGCTAGAAACCTATGTGTAAAGTCTTCATTTAGTGGATAAAAGACTAATCTTGGATGTTGATGATGATGCATGTTGCCTTCAAAGATGGATACATGGCTTCTCTTGGATGTTGATGTGTCCACCAATGCTTGCATTCTAATACAAATGTTGCTAGCCTTCATCATACCAGAACCAAATATCGATAGAAAATTGAGAGAGAATAAACTGCAAGAGAGAAGAGAATAGACATGATGTGTATGATACAAGATCATTGGAAACAATCTCCCCCATATACGGGTAACCATCTCCCCCATGCATGTAATTATGTATTGTATTAAGCTTTTAGAATATATTGAAGGCATCTTTTATGTTTTTGGCTTTCTTTACTTTTTCTTTCCTTGCACCACTTGCTTTTGGAAAAATAAATCTACTATCATATATTCTAACAACTTTACATGATAATATATCTATAACTTTACATGATAAAATAATATCTTAGACTTTCTAGGCTTTTTACAATAAACACATCCCAAAACAAATCAATTGCATACATGCATATGAAACTCCTTGCATTTATGAGTGCCTATTAAAAACCAATATGTCTAAACTTTGAAACACTCCATTTTCACACATTAAAATGCACTTCCTCAAAATACTTATTCCACATAACTCTGTCTCATAATGTACTTATTGCAATACAAAACACATTAGTATCGTTCCATCTATGTACTAGACATAATATATGACCAATGTTACACATGTGATTGTGCAACAACTCATTGATCATGTGGCAAATAGACAAAATCCACAATAAAATTTTAAAAATTCATCTTGTTTTCATAGTGAATTCTAATACTATATCATAAATACCATGATTTCATAAGAACCACGATCAATAAGCTACACATAAATCATGCATAAATCATTGACTCGGCAAGATTGATGTCAGTAAGATATAAGAAAGGTAGAAACTCCTTTTTAAAATTCTAGTAGTCACATGCTTTTGAAAAATTTTTCCTTGGCCATAGGGCATGGCACCACATAAATTGCTCTTCAATCTTGAATGATTTCTCATGTATTTGAATGCATGCTCGTATCCAGTGACATGAAGCTCCAAAAATTTATTTTTGACGTGTTGCCATACCCACTTCCTCGGTGTATTTGCAGCGAGGGCTACCGAAGTTGCGAGTATTATTTCCTATGGAATCTGGGTATGTATTAGGCTTGCTTTTGAGATAGACTTCTAGAAAGCTGATGCGTATGACCTGCCCTTAATGTCAAAGCTGAAAAAGCAGGACATGTCGACATTCGAGGTCTTCTGAGTCCTGACCTCGGGAGAACTGTGACATGCGCCCTCTCTCTCTCTCTCTCTCTCTCTGTGTCTAGTCGAAGTGCGGAGAGATACGTCAGCAAGGCATGGATGACATGCATCTATGCATGAATGCGTATAACCGCAGTATTTGCAAGGCCCTGTACACACAATACATCCATTCGGTGGCTGTGGCACCGACTGTCGACAGTTTCTCTCTCACAAATTCTCGATATCCCAAAGTGACAGACAACCTTCATCGTGTAGCTATTGTATTTCTAATTAACGTCAACTCTGTAAAACATGTGATATACCTCCCTCTCGAGCCTTAGACTAGCGCCTGCTGCCACTCGCTTCACGCCACTTAATTTTCAGCAGAAATGATACGAACTGATCATCACCGTGATCATGTGCATCATCTGCAGGCGTCTGCCATGATCGATTCTCGCGATCATCATCATCATCATCACACGTACGGGAGGGTGCATAGCTGCGGAACATACGAGTGCTTCTCAACAGCGCCGAATGAGTGTATGATGAGCTCCATCATCAATCCTCCGCCCCTGCAAGACGAATCGCCAGCTGATTTCAGCTACGGGGATGTGCTGCGAGAATGGCCGCCGCCGCAGCTACAGCCTATCAACACTCGGGTCAAAGACTTGCTTGCTGCCACTATCATGACGGAACGTCTAGATGAGTACAACAGCGGTCGAATTAGGGTCGAGGCGGCAGGGGCGAACGAGGGAGAAGATCAGGACGGGCAGCAGGTGAAATCGAGAAAGAGGAAGAGGATCCGGAGCACATCTCCAGGTGCAGTACTCGACGACACGGAGAGAGAGAGAGAGAGAATGGACAGGGTTTAAGTTATGAATTACAAGAAAGTAACAAACACAAGGAGAAGGGTTTACATCATGGACCTGTGGGCGGTTGGAGAGAGAGAGAGAGAGAGAGAGAAGGGAGAGAGAATTTTACAAGAAGGTTATAAAACACAGAGAAGGGTTTAGATCATGGACCGGGGGGAGAGAGAGAGTTTTGTCGCAGGTTCTCAGCTCTAGAAATCAGACAAAGAGATCTGCATAAGTGTTTGCGAGGGAGTTAACAAACACCTGAGTTTTAAAAGGAAGCTATCCAAAACCTAGCAGACGCAAGCAGTGTCTGGTCCTCATCCTCCACCACGAGGGGTTCAGACGTATGGAATGGTGTATCTCCCTTTGCAGGAGTTGATAAGCTTGCAGGAAGAGCACGTGTACTACATGGGAACAACCTAGAATGTCTCCCAGTAAAACCTGTTCTGTCAAGCTACATATGTGTCTGTGTGTCTGCTTGTTTTGAGAGCGAGAGAGAGAGAGAGAGGGTTTATGTTTCTCAAAGACCAAAATGCTTGCAGAGGAAGAGCTGGAAGTGGTGGCTTTGTCGCCACGGACTCTCATGGCAGCCAACCGATTCTTCTGCGAGGTGTGTGGCAAGGGATTCCCGAGAGAACAGAACCTGCAGCTGCACCTGCGCCAGCACAACCTGCCCGGCAAGCTCCTGGTATCGACGGCGGGCTACGTCCCGGCGCCGGGCAGCAGCAGCCGGCCGGGCATGATGATGAGCGGCGGCGCGAGTAGTACGCCATCCTCGTCGGCGAGGCGGGTGTTCGTGTGCCCGGAGGAAAGCTGCCCTCATCACAGCCCCTCGCGCGCGCTGAGCGACCTGACGGGCATCCGAAAGCACTACAGCCGCAAGCACGGCGAGCGGCAGTGGCGCTGCGGCCGCTGCCTCAAGGCCTACGCCGTCCACTCCGACTGGAAGGCCCACTCCAAGATCTGCGGCAGCCGCGACTACCGCTGCCGCGACTGCGGCGAGGTCTTCAACAGGTAATTAACCCAACTTAATTCTCTAATTAATTCAATCATCTCTCTTTCATCATCAGCATTCCCAGACACGCACTTGATATCTTCTGGGCTGACACTTGATAATCGAGTACCGTCTATCCCACTCCCTCGCAGCGCCTGCTGGTGCATGCATGCGTACTTCATCTCTCATCCGCTCTCCCATACCTGTGTGCAGAACACTCCACAACCCTCGCTGTGCTGGCTTGCTAATTCCACAATAGCACTGATCCAGCTATGCTTCAGTTCTGATGATCGATCTCTTTTACCCTCTTTCACTTAGACTGAGCTGCGACGGCCTGAAGTGCTTAACATAGCAACCTTGTCTCATAACCTAGCGTGTTCCCGACTCTGGTATGTTTTTAGGTCACCCATCACCCCATGTTCAAGTCGTGTTCTAAGCAATCCCTGAGCGCGCGCGCGCACCCCCTCCTTCCCCCTTCTCTCAGCTGCCTGGCACTGTGTGTCTCTGTCTCTTTCCCACCGCACCCCCAAGTCAGCTTTCTCCACGCGCCCATTTCATTCGAAATATCAGATCTGAACTCTGTGTCTGTTTTGGAGACCTTGGGAAGAATCCCTAGATATGTGAACTTGCTCTCAAATCGAGTGCTGTAACAAATGTATTATAATATCTAGCCGTTCATCTCATAGGAAAACTCTTAACCTAGTGCTCCATAATTTAAAATTTTGCAGTACTAGTGTGCAATTGCGTTACGTTTAAACAGATGGAGAGTGTAACCCACTCCATTCAAAAATCACGTTACTACTAATTATTTGGATAGTGTACTTTCGAAGTCTGAAAGGCGGGAATTGTGGTAGTACTGTAGTATTCTGCCGTCGAGGCCGTATTAGATTGTTGATTGATGCTGCCATTGTTCACCCATATCTGTTCTGTTACTTTCTCAGGAAGGACAATTATAATAAGCATCGCGACTACTGTAAAGCTTTGGCAGATGAAAGAGCCATATTGATGGTAGCAGGAGATCATATGGACAGCAATATTGGCCAAAACCAAAATATTAGCACGGGCGACGACTCCTCGGATCACTTGAAGAATGCAGAAGCAGACATTAATACTGCAGAATTAGCCTCGTATGGAGGCACTGCATTAAACTCGAAGCCGGAGATCACATCCAGCTGCAGCTTGGACAATGATTTGGCCTTAACTATCCGGCCGCCTGCAGAAGCTATCACGGGAGCTGGAATCTGCCTGATCAATGCTACCTACAACAACTCCAGTGTGCGTACTGCTATAAATGAATCTGATTTGATTCACCCTCAGCTTGAGCTATCACTTGGGCCTTCCAGAGCTATACGTTCCTTTTGTGATAAAGGTCTCAATGGACCTCATCCAAATATCTCCGTTAATCACAGAAGCGACCCCAATATAGTATTCAGTAATTCCATTGACCTTCGCCACCCCAATTCGACTGATCAATGCATTTTTCCAATGCCACATCAGGTTGATACTACCCTAACAGGGACTGCCCCAGCACATACTCTCCAGCCAACAACGACTTATGAAGGTACCACGCGTGACTTCTTGAGTCTTGGAGGTTCAAATCAGCATTTGCTACATCATTCTATTTAATAAACCCTTGGAAATTATCGACAAAGGGTTTTATGAGGATTACACCCTTTCTTATGTGTACTTAAATCATGATATAAATTATGATATCTCATAGCTATTATGACATCTTATAAGCTATACGCATGCACCAATAATGTGCATTGAGAATCAATATACTTACCTCATCTATACATGGGAACAACTCCATCATCTAATCTACTCAAGCTTATCAACATTAACATATCCACTGAAAAGCAAAACTGGTTTGTCATTTACAAGTGAATTGCAATAATATATGTCAAACCAAATTCTTTCGTCTCTTCTAACAAAGCAACTTCATTATGATGTTTTCATTAATAGCTAGGCTCAACTTCTTATGGGTTATATTTTGGTAACAATGCTTTACCAAAAAGAGTTTCATGCATGCATGCATGTGTGTGTGCTTGTAAAGGAAAATGGCATGAGAAGGGCAAGAGAAAATTGTCCCTCAAAGAAAAAAGTTGAGAGAGAGAGAGAGAGAGAGAGAGAGAGAGAGAGAGAGAGAGAGAGAGAGAGAGATTGAATTGACACACCCTCTTGACTTGGACTACCTTGGTTGGTTTATGACAAAGAGGACAATAACATGATATCCCTCAACAATAAAATTTAGCCCACTCCAATTTAGTGACATTTTTGCAAAAATGATCCATTTTTAAAAGTGGGTCCAAGTATGATATTGATTTCTTATTTAAACATTAAGCTAAATTTCTTTGAAATAGTTGATCCATGCCAATTTCCTTTGTATTTTATACTTTTGAAAACCTTAAAATAGTGCATCCTTGAGTGTGAGTCTACTAGCCCCTCATTGTCACTCTTTAGTGAACCCTTCATTTATAACTATGTCTACTAGATAAAAATATCAAAATGTCCCAAGCTTTTTATATTTAATATCATTTGATATTTATATAGATTGATTATTTTAAAAATTCTATGTAACTTACTTGGAAGAAAAGGATATAATTGGGAATTGTTAGATGATAGTCTATAGCCCCATTAACCTAACCCACACACACTTCAAATGTTGCAATAGTATGCCCTTATGAGCATCTAAGTACACTTGATTCATGAAGGAGGAACTCTTGAGTTGGATGGATAAATTCACAACCTCAGTATAAGATTGCAAAGGAGCACTTAAAGCTCACAAGGCACACCTTCGACACATTCTTTAAAAACACAACATGTGCACTATCTAGAGTACTAGAGGCATTAGCTACCTTTGTGACCCCTTCCTAGTTGTATGAAGAGCTATGAGAAGCTACATAGGAGGGGGTCAATGCAAGCATAGAGGAGTGTCAATTCTCCAAGGGTTGCATACATAGGGTAAGCAAAAATTGGGATAGGTTGCTTTAATATGTATGCTTGCATAAGATCAAACATTTATTGAAGGTTTATCTTTGATTTTCTTTTTCTATAGAAGTCATATTTTGCCTTATAGTGTAATGGGTGATATTTTTGAGTGGAGCATGTAGACAAAATATGACACACATTTGATTGTGATGTAATGGTGAAGTTTTAACAAGAGAGTTGTTACCCTGGAAGTCTACTTATAATGTGCATTCAAAGATAAGAAATACCCTTTCTTTACATGCTAAGGCCTTAAAAGTTACACCCTTTACTTTACTAAACTTATAGATTTTTTTTCTAGTTGTAATTTAGAAATCCATTTTATAAATATGATTCTATAAATTTTACTAAATATAATACCCTTTCTTTTGAACTCACATGGTATCTTATATGTTCTATAAGGTGAACCCCTCAGGGTTGTTAGAAAGTAATAGTTGAAATAGACTATTTTGAGAAGATCCAAGAGATTTTGGAACTTCACTACCATAGTTTCAAAATGTTCATCTTAGATTTTTAGTGGTACAAAGTGGTGATGGAGGGTCCAAGCACAACTATGAAGGGGACCTTTAGGATTTGTGGAGGTGGACTCTATGAAATTCTAGACAAATCTACATGATGCATTGTTTATCTCCAAACATTGCGAATAGGATTATAAACTTTATTACTTTCTAATTTTTAAAGTCACATTCACTTTGTGCAACTTTCTCATATGCATTGCTTTGTATGCATGTTAATTTTCATTCTAATCCACTAGATGAGAACAGTGGCTCTACATGATGCAAGTTGCTCCATGCCCTCACAAATTAAATAAGAAACATAGCTTATTTGAAGCTAATAATTATTTTGTTAGAATGGTTGGATTGTACACTAACATATTTGAGTTGCACACTAATACAAATGAAGAGGTGTAAGCTCCCTATGAAATTGAGAGAGTTTGTTGATAACCTAAGTGTTCATTAGAATGATGATAAGTAAGTGCTTGCTTGCATAGTTAAGTTCTTACAAATGGTAGAAACCCAAGCTACCTATATATTATCTTAAGACAAACTACATATTTGAATATAATGAGACAAATTATATGAGACAATTATGCGAACCTAAAAATGTTGTGATAATATATCTTAGCCACTAAAGTTATGAGAAAATAGGGTATTAGAAGTGTGAGAAAGGGAGAAGTAGAAAGAATGAAAGGGAGAGATGAAGGGGAGAGGAAAGAAGTGAGAGAAAACACTATATATTGATTTGTTTGTTTATCACAAGTAGCTATTATACTTGTTAGCATGACATGACTCTACAATGACAAGGAGATATATGACCTTATCACTACTATGGACATTGACTCCACATAATGATTTCTCCTAATAGTGTATGAGTCGTTGTTCTAATCCACTTCATACATAGTGTTGGAATAGTTCCCTCATAGCACTGTACATTTTTTATGCATTCATCATCACCACTCCTTAGTTTATCATAGTTTTTTCAATTGTAATTCTTGTGGAGGAGATGATGTTATCTCATCATTTTATTGGTCCTCTTCTTAACCATGACTTCTCAGCATCTTTACCTATACTAGGGGGAACCAACACTAGACCTACAAGACCATGGATTTATGGGTTTTAATTCTACTGAGTTAGTTCTAGGATTTGCTACCTACTACTATACTCATCTAAGCTCTCATCTCTGACCAGTCTATTTGTGACTCCCCAAATCACATCCCTATCTCCACTCAATTTAGCTACATTAACCTTAATTTCAAGGTTATCAATATTGCTCCAAGATAGATTTCATCCGATGATATGGTAACCAATATGGTGATGGCCTCATTTGCTTGGAGATTATCACACCTCGCAAGCTTAGTGTCCTTAAGGCCCCTCATCATGGCATGCAGGTACATGATCAGTGAATATCCAAGTCAATTGATCCCGAATGATGAAGGGGGAAACTAATCAGTAGGTTACGTGAGCTTGTTGTGTAGGAATATCACCATAGCATCATCAAGAAGTGGAGAAAGCAAGACCTGATCCACAAATATTATATCATATATAGAAAGCACATAGAGTTTCCAGAGCCATTGATCAATAGTGAATCAATTTTCTAACACTTACATATCTAATTGCATTTATAAATACCTAGGCTATCTTTGTTGAGAGGCGCATGATGCCTATCATGATGGGTGAAAGTAGCCTATGTGGCTTAATAAGGGGCAATGGAAGAAAATCATGCTTATGTTGCAACAGGCTCATGATCAAATATTGGGAGTCATGGTTAGATTATAGGTTTAGGACTCAAACTATTTTTGTTATAGGTTTGGATTCAATATATCATTTCCATATTACATCTATTTTATCTAACATTCAATTTTGTGTATCTATATTTTTGTAGTATGGCTAGTCATTCAATGACATCACCATGAGATTATGTGTATCTATGTTTTTGTATTATGGCTTCACTAGTCATTCAATGACAACACCATGGGATCATGTGGCTTGTGGACAAGCTATTTTTATGGGGAGAAGAGGTAGCAAGTTATTATATACTAATAACAAGCATGCATTCTATATTTCATTATAGATGTCCTATGATCTATGTTGGTTTCTTCTTGTAGCACTAGGTTGAGGATGGATCACACAACGATGAGATCTCCAATTAGGAATCTTGTCATTCTCCATTAATTAGATATTTTATTCTAGAATTAGGGGTTATAACTTATGAAGGCATCTTCTTCAGTTTCCTTTACTTGTATCATTTGGATTTATACTTCTACTTATTGCTATATTTTTAGAACCTCATTCTATTGTCTTCCTACATTTACGTACTTTGCAGTTTCTTCTTATGCTATGTATTTAAGTGTTATACTATAGCTATTCATACATGGGTGTTTATACTAGTTTTAACAATGATCCATATATCTAACACAATAATAGACATAGAGAGAAGGATCTAGCCCTTGGAGAGCTAGATTTCTATAGATTTTTTCTCCTCTACACACCTTAATATAATAGTCGATAAAGTTTCCTACAATTATTAGTATCTGCAACATATCCTCCATATCACATGTGTTCAAGTCCTATTTATAATTATCCTTATCTGTGAGTTTTTCTTTAATAAAACATAACCCTTTTTCATTCAATTAGTAAGTAATCCCTTTATATGGGAATCTTTAGTATGTAAAAGCTATATAAAAATGGTATTTTAAAAATCCCTTATCTTAAACCCACCAGATACATACATATATTTATGATTGACCTCCCTGGGTCATCATCTCAAGACCTCAACCTTGAGGATGAGAGAGAGAGAATGATGGCTGAGGTAGGGGCATTTTTTGGGCACTCTCCCACCCCAATGGAGCTATATGAGTATGTGAGCACCCCTTCACCTTCTGGACAAAAAATAGTTGTAGTGTCTCTAGTAACTTCAATAATATTAGATTTTCCTTTCCTAGGTTCCTGTGTTGTACGATCCCTAGTGCATGAGCTATTCCATGAGATAGGTAGTAGTGGCTTCCATGGGCATCAGCATCATGGTAGAGGTTGTTTTGATAGTGGTTGGAGCCCCTCGCCATAGTAGTATAGAGAGAGATTGGTAGTGTTAGATATACTCAATGCTCCATCCTCGTAAGGTGCCACCAATGATCCATGGTGCTTTAAGTTGTAAGGCTCTCATTATGAGAAGAAGCCATGTATGAGCACAGACAAGTTGTAAGGCTCCCATTATGAGTAGAAGCCATGTGTGAGTATGGACATTCCTAACTTGTTTGTCAAATGAGATCTAAGTGATTGGATGGCAAAAAGATAACCTTTGTGGATCTAGACTTTGGGTTAGATAGACTAGTTATGCTAAAAGCAACTAGAGGCACAATATATTGAGTTACAGAGTGTGAGAGTTGTTAGGAACTCCTATTTTGGTAAAGGGAACATTCTTGAAAATATTTCCGAGGAATATTACTAGCACGTGATGGTAAAGGGAATATTCCCTAGATGACTAGGGAAGGTTCATAATATGGTCTAATAAGCTGACCAAATGGCCTTCCTAGGCTATAATAGGAAGGCCCCTCCAAAGCCATTATCATCTATCTTTCACCCAATCATAGTTCTTCTAGCTAACCCTTAAGATCTTTGCCTATTATCTATCTAGGTTGCCATCTAAGCTTCATAGTGGAAGCACATGGGTGAATAGAGTCATCTTTGTCTCAATTTGTTTAAAATTAAAGCTGTTTCTATTCTTCCCATATTTACTAATCATTCTCTTCTCCTTACTCAAATTTTGTACATTGTGTTATGTAATTTCTACATGGTATAAGAGCTAATGGGGCTTTGAGGAGTGAAGAGTATACTAGAGGCTTGGGCTTCACTAGCAAAGAGGGGAAATGTCATCTGCTGCGCAGGTAGCAGTGCTAGCATATCATTAGGTGGATTCGTCCACCAACATTTAGCGGATGCAAGTTAGATGGTGCATACTACACTTTGTAGAAGTTCCAAATTACAACTATTCTTGATTCTAATGAGCTTATGGAGACAGTGCCAGGGTTTAAATTAGCATTTCATGAGCTAGGTGAGACCCAGCTACATCACCCATATAAATGGGATATTTAGTGATTATTTTGATGCATCCCAAAATTTGCATCACCCTCTCGTATCTCTACTTCAACTTTATTGAAGTGATTGAAGGCCACATGAAATACATTTTATTGGTGATTAGTTCTTGAATATTCCATACATTTGATCTTCTATGATAAGCCACAACAACCTCATTGTTTATATGTTGTCCTTGTAACACCTCCAATGGATTGAGTATATAATGAAAGCAATATCCCTAGATGTGGTGAAGAAGGATAGTATACAAGTAGGGGAGAAATACTTATAGGAAGTGGAGGACCAAGAGGGCTTGCATTATGTGGAGGAGACAAGCTCCGAAGATCCACCACAACTAGTGGAGAAGAGGAGCCTACAAGAATTCTTTGAAAGCAAACTAGACATTTCTTTCTGTGGAGACATTTGAATAGAATTTCTAGTCTATATTGAGCTATGTGAAGTGACATTATGGAGTTGTAGAACTCATCATTTTTATGATATCTTACTATTAGACTAATCGATCCCTTGCTTTTCTTGATACTTTATTCCATGTTTTTAAACTTTTATGCAACTACACATATATGTTGTTATTGTACTTCACTAAATTAATTGCCATTTCTTTTTGGTTATGCGAGTCACCACACTTGATCAAGAGAGCACTATAAGCCAATAGTTCATATCTGAGGAGTTGGAGCATGTTTTTGTTCATATGTGTCTAGATTAGATAGTGCACTTTAGAGATGGATCATATATTGAGTTATCATGGTTGACATTCTTACATTTTTCCTTGCTATGTTTTGACATATCAATCTCTAACAGGGGTAGTCGATGCTTTATGTTGGCCATCAAAAAGGAAGGTGGCTTATGTATGCCTAATTGCTTGACTGGTATAGCTCATGGCTTTAGTGGATGCCATGGAGGCCCAGAGACTTTCTCTCCTCATCATACTAGGTCTAGTTCCCAAGGATGGTGTGGATATACAAATGGTATGATGTTACAACTAGTTAGTACTCCTACCTTTTGTTGATGTTCTGGGGAGGGTGGCTCTAGTTGCTACTAGAGAGATACAAATGCAGTATCCCCCTCCTCTAGATCGAATGAGCACACATCACCCATATTGGCTACATCCATAGGCATTGCGACTATTATGACCTTTTGCCAGTGTGGCAGTCTTGTAGATGCGACTCTTATAGGTACACCTGATGTTTAAAGATCTCCTAGTTATGCTCAATAGCTTACTCCTAAGTGGGAGGGGATGTTATTAGATCTACTCCACTAAGCTAAGGGTACTTGGTAGAGATATCCAGTGATGTTGTGTATATGAATGATGAAGGGAAGAGACTCATAGCATGCATGTACGGCCTGCATCAACAAGTCCTTTGACAAAATCTATTGGATAGATAGAACATGCTAGAGACTAGCAAGGACTATGTAATAACATCGTTACGTGAGAAGTTTTGAATACCTTATGTGAGATTGGTTATTTCTCTACAAAATGGATGGTGGAGCATTAGATAGACATCTACCTGTCTTGCTAGCAATCAAATGTGTAAAAGGCAGTAAAGAATGACAGAGAAAACCTAAGTATCTAGATTGAGAGGATTAATGGAAGGTTAGACAGGAGCCCTCTTCCTCTCCACAGCAATGGCAATAGAACCAAGAGGTGACAAGGGCACGACTAAAGGCAAGAATCATGCATCACCTTTAAAGTAGCAACCATATGACTTGTTTAGAGGATTTTGTAAGTTCTCAATTTATTGTTTGGTTTGCTCTACATCACTCCATCACAAATTCCAATTCCACTAGTCTCAAAATAAGACATGCAAAAAGACATGGTGTGATGACACTCATCAACAAGCTATATACAAGTGGTGGTCTAGTATGCCATAACTCTTTTGATAGTGTAGCAAATTTTTAGTTCTTATTAGACATTACTTGATTTGGATTGACTGTTTGTTATGTTGCAAAGCTCTTTTAGTGATCCATTTTGTCAATATGAGCTTTCAAATAGCAAACATTTGTAGGAGTTTGGATTTTTGACGCAATGTTCTCTTTTTTGGCCTTGTACTCTATATACACTTTTTTTGTGCATTGTATAAAACTTGCTTTTATAGAAACTTTCTTTCTTGATCCTATGTGGCTCACATTGAGTAATATTTATAGTAGCAATGCTTTCCTATTGTTATTCTATCCTATTGCTTACTGTAGTTCTATGTTAGTCATATTGTCATTGTATTTTTTGAATATTCAATCAATATATTATTTGTTTTTTGAGACGTGTCTAGAGTCTATTGAATCATGATGTGTAGTCCTTTAAACTTACTAGTTGGATTGATTTTAAATTCAATGTGGCAAGATATTATTCTTAATCCATGTGGCTAGAAGGGTGTTGTAGCCAGCCCTTTTAGTCAACAATAAATCTTCATTAACCATCAAATTTAGAAGCAATGTTGAAACAAAATCCCTTTGTGGCTTAACCATCATTGATCAATATTAAGTATGATCCCCAATATAGCTCCAATGTACCCAAGGGGACACTTAAATCCTATTGAAAGATAGGTACAAGTTATTCAAGGCAAATACAAGGTTATCTACAACTTATTGAAATTTTATAGCAAGAATCTTATGGGGAGGTATCAAAGTTTCAACTCTATTTTTGTTCCTTGAATTGATAATACTAGTCCATAACTAACATGTCTACATTTTTATCCCAACAGTGAGTGTCTAATTTTATTGTGCCATTATCATTCATTACTAGAACTTCTAAATGTAAAGTGTGATGTGTGTAGCTTGGATAACACTTCAATCGATTAAAGTTTACAAATAACTTGGGAGATACAATGTAGTACTGTTTCCTAAATGCTCACCATGGTAAAATAATGATTTTCAAGTTCATAATCAAAGTAATTCTTAAACATTAATGATAAAAATAGAGAAAATACTCTCCAATCGACCCCATTTGAATCAACACATGATTTAAAGAGTTTTTGAGGACATGATTTGGACATATAGACAACTAGATAATCTACATGGCTAGCTCATCTATCTAACCAGCACTCTACTTGGTTTCATATAGAATATTACGAATGTAACCAATACTTTTAATGGGTTGAAAAGATAAATTTTCTAAAGCTATTTCTATACAACTCAAAGAATTGTGTACCATGTCCATGGATCACTTTAGGACTTTATGGTTGAACCATCCATTATTCAAGCTAAAATATTTCATGATGTTACATGCCTTGCTTTCATTGAGATGATGGACACTATGCATAACAAAATTTTTGGTACATTATTTATGTGAAATATGGACATTACCAAATCATTATACACCACATATGCATATTTGTTCATGGATATGGAAAATGCATTGCCATTTTCTAAGGGATTGTGTTTCAAGTCTCTAAGCCTTGCATATAAATACCTTTGATACTTCTCACGTTAAGTGTCCCAAAGCAATCTTTAAATATCTAAATGCTATCCTCTCTCTTTCAAGCTAGCCTGTTGTTGATAAGATGAACTTGAAAACAATTGCCATAGGAGGTGTTTTTCTTCCCTTGATATTCTAGTTTCTAAATATCACTTTCACAAGTCACTTGTGTCTATGAGAGCTCCTCTCAAAGTAAGAAATCATCACAACTACTATAGGATGTTTTTTTCCTTCCCTTGGGTACATTGTAGTCTCTAGGTATCACTTTCACATGTTAGTTCTATTTATGAGAGCTCCTGTCAAGCAAGAAATCAAGATTACTTAGAATTAACTTGTGAAAGTAATGCCTATTGATCCCCAACATAGCCTAGGTGGGGGAAGGGGAATTGAATAATATAGGTGCCTATCATGCCAATTCAAACTAAGGGAATTCTCAAACTATAGAATTTCCAAAATATAGTTACAAAAGGTGATGATTATTATTGTGAAGAAAAGAGGTGCATTTTAGTGATAAGGAACACACAAATAAGGTATTTAATAAATGGCCCTTAAAAGCACATGATATACAGGTTTAATGCACAATAAAGCCCCAATTTTGAATTGCCTGCCCAAGTATTGTTTAAAGACATACTATACTTATTTATTTGGCGTCAAAAACTGTCTTCTTTGTTTTTCACATATGATATAAAAATCCTTCCCTTTGAAAATGGATTGTATCTAGTGTGTGTGTGTGCGCGTGTGTGTCTTGTGTGATGACATGGTAAGTCGCCAATGCTAAGAAGCTAATTATTAGACTAACATTATAAGACAAGAGGTTCTTCTCTACTAGGTAAGCATACATCAAACTAATAATACAGGGTCTACACGATGGGCTAATGGTAGGGCTAGATGGTAACGTTTTCTACTTTGAAGTGTCATGATTTCAAAAACCCACTTTAAGAACTAATCTAGTATATCTTCATAATATATGTATGTTGAATCTACATAATCCATGAAGTACGCCTATGTCTATAGATTCTTAAAAGAGGAAGATTTGGTATCTTGAATGCGAATAAAATAATATATACATTCTATAGTATTTACTCAAAAACAATGTCAGGGACATTTCTCTTTTGTCTGCCTAGTCCTACCATGACACGAGGAGCGATAGTGGGGTGAGGTAAGATCTCAAAGCCAATGTGCCTATTTTGGTTTTGGCAAATAAACAATTTACTTGGTTTTGTGGTATGTGGATAGTGGGGTGTTTGAACAGCACAAAACCCATTACAGCCTTTGAGTTTCTTACGACGGATAAAGCTTATGAAATCTCGATTTTAATTTTGTGAAAAGTTTAAAGGGCCCAAACAACTTTTATGTTTAATATGCAGGGGATAAGACCCACCCTGCGGGTGCACACTAGTTGAAAAATACTTTGGTAGTACCTTAGTACTCAAAAGGTTGCAATGAGTATAAGAGAATCACCTTTTCAGCTCAAAGTGGAGGAGGGATGACGTCTCAGGCCAAACGATTCCCCCCGCCCCCGCTCTCTCTCTCTCTCTCTCTCTCTCTCTCTCTCTCTCTCTCTGTCGCGCGCTCGTGAATCGGATTTCGTGAGGAAGACGCTTACAGTCACAGTACAGCTGCATGTCCAAAGAAAAAGGAAGGGGACGCTTTGTCAAAGTCATGTAAGGCACAATTGCATGCATTACATAAGCCGATGATGATGATGATGATTCCTGTGTTGCGAAAAAATTTTGCAATGATGGCCATCCTTTATGATGCAAAGGCCAGAAGCAAGAGGGAAAGCAAAGTCCACCACTGGCTTACAAATCCGGACTTTATCAGTTGGTCTCCGAACACCGAGAGAGAGAGAGAGAGAGAGAGAGAACCGATTCAATTTTCAGGTGCATGGATTATACGTAGATAACATACATATATGTACGTTTATATACTTATACATAAAGTCATAATAATATCGTCTCATATATACCTTATATACGTATGTAGAGATATACATACGTATCCTCATGTAAACCGCCATGCTAACAACATTTATTCTTGACATTGTTGGTATGTTCATTATGGTCACTACGCTGCATCTTCAGACGATGTACTAGCAATTATCATACTCTATTAACTGCATTCAAAAATGGAGAACCCATTGATTTATATGGGCCATGCTTACATATCGAGGTGATGTGATCAGATGACGCGTTAATGCTGTAGCGCATTGACAGGGTTCCATTCGATATAACGTGACTCTTCAGACGGCGCAGCGCCACAGGTCGATGCACCCGGACGGGCCTCAGATCCAGCAGGCCAGTAGGTATCACTGTAGTCTCTCAGACTCGTGCTGGTGTATGCATGTGCGAGAGACACGATATGTCGCATGTACCCGCTGCATTGTTCCGAGTGCTTATCGATTCCAATGAAAAAGAAGAGAGACAGCTGCTCTTACAGGGTTTGAACATGGCAGTTTTTGCACGTGGGCGGTTTAGCCAATAGCCAATCATTGAAGGGTAGATGTTGCTTTGGTACCTTCGGTAAGGCTGCAGCCTATATTAGGCACCAATATTTCTCTGGCCAAACTTTCATCAATTGCTTAGTTAGTCATAGAAATTAGAGGAGGAGGTTCGTGGCTCTTTCTCTTTCTTGGGAAATTTTTTATCTTACGTTGCAACTCTTAAAATGTTGTCGACACATTTGCCTAAAGGACCATGTTGCTGTCATGGTTCTCATGATTATCGTTGTTGTGCCCTTGAGCAACTTTGGTAGAAGCCACACTGTCATACTTGTGTTTGATGGGCATAAGTGGGTAGGGACAAATTTGAGGGCTCTCCCTAAAGTAAATAGGTTTCCTTGTCAAAATGAGATGGAGCGCGTTAGGGATTTTTATATACCCTATTTCTTCAAGGCAATACAACTTTATGTGATGAGACCTACTTGGTTGGTTGATACTCTACATTCAATGTGGTGCATATAAACACACACTACTTTTGTTACTTGCTTAGAATATAGTATGCACTTTCTACACCATGTAAAGTTTTGTGCATGTATTAAATCACCATGTCAAATCTTCATATAAATCTCTCCACTCCAAGGAAGGAAGAAACTCATATATGAGTTGCAATCAGAGATGCCAAAACACCTTATTTTCATAGATGTAGCTTCAATTACAACGATCATATGGTCATGTAGATTAATGCAACAACATGACCACATGGAAGAGAGCATTTCATAAATCGAGGTAAAAGTCATGTTGTATCCAACCTCATCTAGGATGCTCTATACGATAAAGGGTTCCATGGTAGCTTGTTAAGCCATGAGTGTAGGGCAATCACGATTAAGAAAATTCCTATATCACGTGTGTTTAAGCCCTATAAACAAATCCCATATATACATCTTGAGATAGTTCTTAAACCCCCCAAGAGAGAAAATACCCTCTTTATTGAAGCATCTCTATATGTTGTTCTACCTTGGAACTAAACCACTTGCTTTGAATATGAATGCATGTAAAGGCATCCCTCAATGATTGAAGATGTGTTGTTTATTTTCTTACATGGCATGAGACATCCCTAGAGGTAAGACTAGGGCCATGACCTATTCAAGTGCTAGAAGCAATCTAGCATGTGACTTCAACCTTGGATCGTCGTAGGTAACGTAACGTAAGCTATAGTAAGGGAAGTTAGCTCCCACTTGAAAGTTGAGACGTAGATTGTAGGGGTTGTGCGAAAGCCAAAATCAAAGGCTCGAAAGTTGGAACGCTACAAGTGTGTGTGTGTGGGGGGGTTGACTGCTTCAAAAGCCTCTCTTTGCTTTATGGCTTTGCGTCAATTCTTTTGTTTTTCTTTTTCTCGATTGTCTCCGTCAAGAGGGCGTAATCCCTTCCTTGGAAGGCGCGGAGGCATGGAGACTTGCGTTCCCACAAAAGCAACATATTTTTTACAAATAATCAAAACTAAAAGGAGAAAACGCTACTGTCTTTTGCCAGTGGCTTTGAAATGGTTTTTCTCTCTGAGGGGCGCCCATACGGCCCATGTCATACATAAAAACTGAGCGGTCAAGATTCCCTTCTTCTTTATCAATCAAACTGATTATTAGGGAAAATCCCACGTCAACTTTATCATACAGGAAATTGCTATCGTCTCCTTTGTGAGAAGAGATAGATGATCAGACCGGGCGCGGGGGCCGGGGGATCTGATGATCATCAGAGCTTTGGTTTCTTTTGAGGGAAAACAGTAGTTTTAATGGAAAAGGCAGGAACAAGACGCAGGTCCCTGAGGCAGAGTACCGTGGTCCCATAAGCCGCTGCCCCTTGCATACCTCATAAAGAAGAGAGGTTACAACAAGAGGAGAGGTTAGTCTACCCCCTAGTACATTCTCAATGGCCGCTTTGGCTATGGAAGCCTAGCTAGCAATGCATACTACAATGACATATTCTACTATAATCCTCGGTGTTGGGCATTTTCGTTAACTTTCAAAAGTGCCTTCTAGACAGTCTTAGATAATTCAATTGAATGTGAGGGTTGACATTGAGACTTGTAGTCGAGGGGTGCCCAAAGTCTTAGAGCCACTAGCTTAGCTTGTGCTCTCATTACCACATCCATCTTGGTGGCCATGAAAGTGGAGCCATAAACAATGCTGTTACATTTAGTGTACATGGTGCCTTCATTGCTGCCCAACAAAATGGAATCATTGACCAAATCAAGTTCAACACACCTTCTTACTACCAATTGGGCTAGCTAACCTTGATGGTTAATTCAAGAGAATTTCACACGAAGCTTGAATTATGCTGGTGGATAATGACTTTGGTGCCCATTTTTAGTGCGCTATTGGCTTTACTACCAATGGTTGTTTCACTTGGATCCAATTTGGTATCCACTATTAAGGTGCTTTTAATCTCTACAATAAACCATGATTGCACTCTTGACTGCATTATACTCATTTTCTAGAGTAGTCTAATCATGTTCTCGATGGGTAAGGGGAAGAAACAGGGGTAGAGTGGGATCTGGGTGGTTGTTAAATATTATAATGGCTGATTGCCATTAAAGGCACAAACAATACACAACCTTCCCATGCTTACTTAACGAGTACTTAACTCTTTGTAGCTAGAAAAGAAACAAAGATTTAATAGTCATGATAAGTTGATCAATATAGTCAGCTTTATAAATGGGATTAGC
Source organism: Lygodium microphyllum (assembly GCF_053477565.2). Taxonomy (NCBI): domain Eukaryota; kingdom Viridiplantae; phylum Streptophyta; class Polypodiopsida; order Schizaeales; family Lygodiaceae; genus Lygodium; species Lygodium microphyllum. The sequence continues at coordinate 144,177,588 of NC_141141.1, forward strand.
TTGATTAGGATAGTTAACTTAAATGGTGTCATTCAATTAAATCTTAATAAATAGACCCATAAGAATGGCAAGCAACCCTCATAGAGCTCAAGAAGGAGTTTTCACACTACTTTGTTGCATACCAACGGGGAGTACCCTAAGATAACCATAGGAAAGGACATTCAAGGTCATATCAATGACTTTCAATGTGCTAGCTTTCATGTGAACAAATTTTGAGCAACATAAATTACAAGTTTGAGGACAAGTTTTAATTTCCCTTGAATTCCTCAATTTGGTGAAGCTCTAAAACATGCACTAAAGAACACAACTAGCCTTGCTCGTCAATCCTATCATGCTAGAGGCACAACCAAACTACTAGAATGTGCACCACAAGTTTCACTTACTATTTTTCATAAAGCCAAGTCATGCTAGAACTTGATAGATATTTTGTCTTCTTTTCTTCAACAATACTCGAGGATTCTTGACTATGTATACTAGGCTAATGCGAGTTACTAGAAAAAAATTTTGAGCTTAACCATTTCAAGTCCATTCAAAACCCCATATGGGACAGTTCGATACACAACTACATATCACGATAGGTCAACAAATCCAAGTGATATCTCCTTTAGATTCTTGAATACCACTTTATGGCATGCTTTATCACATGTTTTGCAATTTACCTGAAAAGGTAGTGATCACTACATAATGAGCTGAGATTAAAGGTGCATCGTGGCTCAAAATGCACCATCTAAACAACCTTATGTGTCCAAGCTTTATATCTATTCCAAATGATTGTAATTTTTGGTTAGAGGGAGTGTAAGAGGGATATGAAATAGGCACCACTTGTGTAGAAGTACTCATAGAAGTGTATATATAGATGTGAGGTTTATGGTCAGAGTACATAATAAATCTCAATGGTTCACTAGCAGATATTGTTAAATAACATTATCACAAATCTCTTTTCCATGAATGTGTATGTTAATAATATTTACATTTATTCACATTATTAGGGGCGTGAACATCATAAGAAAGTTAATAGTGGCCTTGTAATTTTCTAAAAGCCCACTAAGCTTAAGCTAAGCTTTTGGAAAAACCTACTCACCCATTACGATTTCAAAAAAGCTTGTTGGGATCTATTTAAACCTTTATCTATGTCATAATTAACCATTTACAAATATTTTAATATGTATATTACCTAGAAGTGCAAGTCATACTATTCGACAAATGAATTATAAAGGTAATAACACTAGAAGTAACTATGTTTCACTTATCTTATGGCATGGCATATTATATGTAAGTAGACTTTTGAAGAATGTCGTAGATATTGGTACAAATCAATGCATACAACACTAATGCCCTTTAAGACCTATTATAAACTATATTTTGTAGTTAGTACCAAATAGTAAAATAGAGTGAGCTATTTAGTAATCTTTTAAAAAGAAATTGAATTGATGATATATCATATTAATATATATATCCTTACAAAAGTGATCAAGCTCTAGTATAGCTTTGGATGGTGCTAATGACTATTTTCTAGCCAACATTTTTGTCTTTAACTTTCAAAAGGCCTATGACCCATAGTGAAAATTATCAAAATGATTTGAATGGTAAGACCCAATCCATAGTTTGCCTTAAAACAAAAATTGACTCCTTTTTTCCCACATTTTGACCATCACATTGGATATAATGATGTGCCAGAGTTTGAAAACTGTCAGAGACATTCTTTGCTTCTAGCCTAGGAAAGCCAACTTGCATGTGATAACTTAATAAAGTTGGGATCTCAGCAGTCAATCTTGCAACTTCTTCCAAGTTCTCCTAACCAAACCACAGGCCCAAACCATAAAGAAAATAGTTTCTTCAAGATTTTTGCGGAGAGAATTGTGTGCATCCACCTTCCTCTAGTTAGAAAATTTATCCTAGTCATGAATTTGTCATGGCAAGTCTCCAAAGAGTCCATTTATGCTATGCTAATGGTGTAGCGCTCCAAGTTTGTAGGGTTCAAATTCATACTTTTTTCAAAGACAAGGTTTATGGTATTTTGACCAATATGCCATATAGATTTAACCACCCAATGTTGCTTCGAATCAGTCTTGACAATGACCTAACTTTAGAAACTTACACATAATTCAATTTAAAATGGTTCTAGCTATCCTTTAATCTCAATTCATGTGAAGATGGCCAATCTTTCTTGAGCCTTGAAAATATGGTAATTAGCCATTGCATATTCTCGTTCTCTAATAGAGAAAATCTACATGGCAAGGAAGCCATTCTAAGCATCTAGTATCCCATAGGTAACCCCAATTAACCAAGCCTTTCCTAAAAATGTTTACAGCCTTCTTGGGGTTCTATCAAATAAGTCTCTATTGTCAATAGTAACCACTATATTAAATGAGACAAAGAGATTAAGAGAAGCATCACCCTGTTAAGAGAGTCTTGTTAAGAATTCTATGGTGGGGGGACTTGCTTGAGCTGTTGTGCCAAATGCACACCATACACAAAAGAGGAAGCTCATTCAAGAACACAAGAAGAGAGATGGAGACCAAAACATTTTCTTACTTGTTTTTTATTTTTCTTTCACACAAAATATAATGTACACAAAGCATAGATAACATATGGCATAAATAAAAGTATCCTATTAAGTCAAACAATGCAAAACTGACTATACTAATTGACAAGCACTATAACTATGCTAATTGTAGGTAGGTGCAACAAACCCAATATAATAAGTGATGAGTCAATTTGGCCATGTGAGGATTAGAATGACCACAAATATACTAAATATAGATGTGTGGACCTATCTAACCAAGTGGTCTATCATCAATATCTGCATATATTGAGCTTGCCATCTCAACACCCCCCCTCAAGCTCAATTCGATCTCTGCAACTCCAAGTAAGGTTCAAGATTTTCAAAGCTTCTCTACATTCAATGCCTTTGTGAAAATGTCACTATTCCATCTTGCATGCTAACATATAGCAAGTTAATCTCTCTTGCAAGAACATTCTCTCTTACAAAACGGTTATGCACCTGAACGTGTTTTGTCCTAGCATGGAATATTGGGTTCCTAGCTAACTCTATGTTGGTCATGTTGTCGCAATGAATGACAATTAGACCATCTCTCTACATATCCAAATCACCCAATAAATTTTATAGCCATACCACCTCAAATACTGCCATAGCAATACCTCATATACCATCTCATATACTGCTGCACTTTGAAGGGAAAACATAAATCTATTGGAAGATCTTCTGTCAGACATACTACCAACCCAGTTTACATCTATGTATCCAAACACATATATATCCTTACCTATCCCATAAAAAAGTTCATAATGCAAAGTAGACTTCACATATCTCAATATGCATCTAGCTACATCCAAATGAGGCTTTCTAGGCATTTACATAAACTAATTTACAAGGCCAACAATATAACTAAAGTCTTACCTTGTGATTGTGATCATATAAATCAGACTTGTTATACTATCCTTCTAAACATAGTAGGGTCTTCTATCTCATCCCCAACAATACACAACTTTACATTTTGCTCCAATGGCATTGAAAGAGGATTATACATTGAGCATACTATACTTGTACAACATATCTTAGCCATATTGCCTTTGGAATAATCATATGCCATCATCACATCCGATCATCTTAATACCAAGAAAATACCTTAGCTCACCCAAATCCTTCATCTCAAACTTTTTCTTCAAAAGGTCTCTCAATTTAGCAATCCCACTATCACTATCACTATCACGTGTAACAATCAAGTCATCCATATAGATCAAACCTATATCTCCCTATCTCACATAAAGTGAGTGACCAATATCATAAATAAAACAACAAATGTTCACAAGATACTCTTAGATCTTGTCAAACCATGCTCTAGAAGCTTGTTGAGCCCTTAGAGTATCTTCCCTAATCTACACACATTGATGGGATGCTCTAGATCCTCATAACCTACTGTGGCTACTCCATATACACCCCTTCTTGTAATTCACCATACATGAAGGGATACTTTACATCCATTTGCTATAAAATCCAATCTTTGATTGTTGCCAAAGAAATCACACATCTAACAATTGCCATCCTAGAAACCAGACTAAAAGTCTCTTTGTAATCTATACCATATGTTTGAGCATAGCCTTTTATAACTAAGTTAGCCTTATACCTACTAAGGTAACTATTTGCATTATGCTCAATTTTATAGATCTAGTTAAAAACAATAGATTTCTTTCGTTTAGGCAATGGTAGTGGATCCAAAGTCTTATTGGCCTCTAATATATCCATCTTCTCATCCATTGATGTATCGAAATGAGAATGATCAATATCATCCTCAAAACAAGTGGGCTCAACATCCTCAACCACCTTTACCATATAAGCATAACGGTGAGCTACATAACCTTTAAAACAAAATCTTTTAACCAGGTATCTAATCTTGCTAGATCTACATATCACCAAATCACTCAGTGAAGCCTTTACATTACCATGTGCTCTATATACATTTGGTATCTAAGTGAAGAAATATGAAGCTCAGCATCCAATTTCTCTAAAATAATGGAATCTCCATCAACTTCCAAATGACTAATAGATGCATCATTACCATTTGATACTTTTTTCTTCTCTTTCTCTTTACCTGTAATACTTGTAGCTATACTTGAAGATGTGGGACAACTCCTTAGTCTCCCCAGACTGAGAGCTAACTATAGATATAGTACCATATGATATTTTTGATCCATTAAGAATCCATGATTCTTGCTTTTCTATCTACACATAGCTATGAGGATCATCATCATCATCATCCAATGATCACCACTAGATACATACAAACAACTTATCTCATAAAAAACAACATCCTTGCTTACTCTAAACTCACCTGTGATAAGACTTGAAAACATGACCCTTTCTACTCTAAAGAGTATCCAATGAAAATACATTTTTCAACCTTTGGATCAAGCTTCTTTTGTAGCTCATTTGATACGTAAACATATGTAATACAACCAAACACTTTTAAATGGACACATCTGGCTTCTTGTGTGTAAAGATTTCTATAAGGATCATTCCATAAACTACAGTTGTGGGTATTTAGTTCATAATATAGATGGAAGTATCAATAGCTTTAAATAAAAAATGTTTTTGTAAATTCTTTTCAACAATCAATAATCATGAAATTTTTGCAACATGCCTATTTTTTCTTTCTCCAATCCCATTTTTTTGTGAGATATATGTACAAGTAAACTGTCTTCTTATCGCATGAGACCTTAATAAGTCATTGAACTCATTAGAGAGGTACTCTCCCCCTCGATGTGACCTCAAGTAATTAAATTTCAAACCTACTTATGTTTCAATAGCAGCATTAAAAGTTTTGAAGTACTCAATCACATTACTCTTTTTCTTCTTGAAATACATCCACATCTTTGTTGAACAATCATCAACAAACTTGACAAGATATTTGCTATCACCAACAGATATGTTTTATATATAGGCCCCCAAAAATCTATATGCACAACATCAAGTATATTCTTGCTCACATCTCTATCATGCGAAAAAGATTGTCTTCTTAGCTTATCAAACTAACATGCTTTATATACTTTATGAAATTTTGTAACTATAAAAGCAAAAAACCTTGTCGCCAACTATTTAGACTACATTAATTTTACTACAAGATATACGCCACATACTGACATTTAAAATGATGCAAATATTCATAAAAAAATTTGGCATCGATTGTAAAAGTGTTGATATATATATCTTTATATATTTGTCCCAATTAGCATCGCTATTTGTATCGCTATTAGCAATGCTTTTCGACGTATATAATAACTTAGATAGCGACATATACAGTAAGTTAGTGACAGGAATAGCAATGGTAGTAGAGAAAAAAATGGTGGCACGCATGCTACCCTATCACCTCCTAGCACCATGTGTTGAATATTGTTCCACAAAGGAATTATATATTGAATACACAATCATCATATTGAGTCTCCAACTTGTAGGATCGTGGTTTATGATGGAGTGCTACAAAGAAAACAAAGTAGCATTGTTAGAAATAAAGTTGTTAGTACAAATAATACTCCAAATAAGAAAGTGAGAAGAACCAAAAGAAAAATTACAAAATCCTCCAAATAAGTTCTATGGCTACCACTCCCTAGTTGATGTACAACCCCTACCTCCAATCATGCCCTCACTACCTTCCATTGCTATTGTTGTCATTGTGCTCGAGTGTCTATGGCCTTCTCCTTGAGTCTCCGCCAATCCTTTGTGTCCAACCACTTGGGCATTGAGATTTCACTCTTAGTTGTTGTATATACATTTGATCATCTATGTGATATGTATATATGTATATAATCAATCATCCACCTAGTGAAAAATCTATTTGTCTCATCGATGTATGTACTAGAAATTCCTTGTGAAAAGATGCTATCAGAGAGTCCTTGCTTCCCTTGGATATATTCTTTAAATGGTCTAAAACTTTGTGCTTAAGTACTTACACAAATCTCTCATGTGAGCTAATATTCTCATCTCCTCATCAATCGTAATCACAACACTTGTTTTCTCATCTACAAGATATACATACCTTATTGGGGTATGTCTAAGATGCACCCTCTCCCACCTATAACCACACTCTTGGGTATAACCAGGAGATCCCTGTACATCTCGCATACTCTCGAGGGTGGTATCTCTTAGAGTACCACCCATAGCAGTGCCACCTACGGATCTCGGGGGGGGGGGGGTCACTCATGAATATATGTATATATAACGTGAGTTCAAAATAAGGGGTTTTTAAAAGACAATCTTTATACATTTTTTACATATAGAAGGGTGTCATATAAAGGGCTTCCTTACAGATTGAATAGAAAAAAGGTTGTGTTTTATTCAAGAAAAATTCACAGATTAGGATATTTATAAATAGGCCATGAACGCACGTTATATAGAGAATATATATATATATAGTGAACCCCTCGAGCTACAAATGAATGAGTGAAACCCAGAGTCATGTAAGTAGATGTCCCTACAAGTGTGACAAACCCTAGAGATGACAAGTGTGCACCAAATCAATGAGATGGGGACACTACATCAGTACCTCCATAACACCCACATGAGCCACCCTCTCTGAAACCAATATAAGAGTGATGAATAGTAATCGACATTGGGTTCATAACATCTATATCTTTGCAACATATCCAAGAATCACACACTCTCTCCGAGACTAGTCTAGAGCGTTGACTCGACCTATTGGAGATCAAAGCATTAGAGCATACTGAGGTAGACCTTGTAGAATGACCAACTCTACAAACAATGACCGTGACTAGTCATGGTTTATCATATCTCTAAAGCAGCCATCTAATCCAGAGAAATATATGTGAAGATCTTAGGTAAGTTACTCATGAATATATGTGTGCATCACATGGGATAAACATAATTTATTTTTAAAATACCATATATATATATATAGAAGGGTATAATATAAAGGGGTTATTTACAGATTGAATAGATAAGGGTTATGTTTTATTCAAGAAAAATCCACAAATAAGGATATTTATAAATAGGCCATAAATGCACATGATATAGAGGATATACATATATTAACTTCCTCGACATGAAGATCTCCTATAACTCCTTATCTATCATCCCTCAACTCATTCTGCTCTCTAGGTATCATAAAGGTAACCTACATAGCTAGAAAACGATGCTAGTGTAAAGATTTTTTAGGATTTAGGTAAAGTACGATAATATATATCTATAAAAAATAATGTTAATTAAAACACATATATTAATGTACCCTTAAAAGTTAATTATCAATGAATTGAGAAAATGAGAGCAAATATGATGTAAGTACGACAACATAACTTTGTAAAAAAGGATGTTAATTAAAACACATATATTAAAGTACCCTTAAAAGCAAATTATCAAGAAATTGAGCAAGCGGACATAAATATGATCAAACCTATGGCTCCATGTCAAGCTCTTGATATAGCTCAGCGTATACTGGAAGATTTATATATAGATCTCCATAGAAAGAGAATTCGACTTCATTCTCAAACAATTATTGGCCTCCTACCTCCAAGTCTGCATTACCCATGTAAGTCTCCTTTGCATGCTCCAAGCTCTCCTCTCCCTCTACCTCCTACAACATCGATCCCTCTACCTACATAATCTTCTCATCCATGCTATGGGGACATTGCTTTTATCATGCACTCACAGACTCTGAGGTATTGATGACACAACATATCACCATCGAGGCTGCCAGGGATTTAGATAGAAGACTACCTATTCAATACTACAAATAATTGTGTTGCAAAGAGTGAATCAATATTTGTGACTGCTTTGTATTGTGGAAAAATGAACAAAAAAGATCATATACTTATTCATAATGACTTGGCAGGACAAACGTATCACGCAGATCATTCCTTTTTTCTCACAATCTACCTCTAGAAATCCAAATCAATCTCGTTGAATACTTGCCCTAGATCCTTCTAATACCACTTTAAACCACTCTATATCGAATATGATCATGGAGGAGCTATGATAATCCACTGAGATAAAACTTTGTGAATTGCCAAAATACTCCATCTCATCTACTATAATTTTTGAATCTATGGCCTATCGTCGACTCTCTTGTCTCAAACTTTTCCATGATACCACAATCTGTTGTGAAGCGCATTTTAACCATATCTTATGCCAATCATGGGATTTTTGTCATGTTAGTTTATTCATCTTTAGCAAAAGCACACCTAAGGGACTGCATCATACTGTTCGAGGTACAGATAAACCTAACAATTTACTTCACCATACACTCTTCTTTAGTGCATAGGACCCAAGGATCACGAGGTAGTTGCAAGAGACCATCAAAGCTCGACTGTGACCGAAGCGCCTCTATCTTACCTATTTTCTTCAAATCCATTTGTACCCCTATAATGTCTCTCTTTCCTGTGATATGGTCCCATAATAAGCTACCCACTTTCTTGAAAATGTACATGGGATCCAAAAAATGGTTGATTTGTAAGTGGGTCAATATGGCAACTCATATAAAACTAAGAACTATTGCATTTTGCTTGGATGTGGCTTCTAGTGGGCCATTTTCAATGCATACTAGCTTTGGGCATTCATTCCTAGTGGAGGTTATCAAAGAAAATCTTCCCTTAGTTCACGACCCTCTAGTAAGAAAGTGGGGTATCTCTAATATACCATTTTTTTCATGTCTCATGACCTTCGAGAGAGCTAACTCTGTAGCCTACACAATGGACATGCATTATAACCTGAGGTAATTAGACTTGTCACAATATCCCTATCTAGTCAACACAAACTTGAATGAGGCATATTAGATATCGGTAATGAGGATGGAAGCCTACTTACCTGAGTACTCCAAGTTATGCATGGTCCACATAAGAATGGCTCGTATATTAGTAGACCATCGACCACCATACTTGCTCATGTCTTCCACATCGACCTCCTTCTCCCACAAAATCTTGAACTATCGACTAATGGACGGAGATAAACATCCATATTCTTGAATTTATAGTGCCCATGAATGAGTCAGACAAGGATGAGGTGTTCTTTCTTTGTAGGAAGCCATGGTAGGATATTATAGTTTACTTGGACTACAGACCACACAAGTTGAGCAGAGATCAAATGGATTCATGCCATCCATAGCAAGACCAAGCCAAAACCTCATTGGGTCTCATGTAAAGCTTGGAAATGTGGAGTCAATGTGGCTCCATGCGTGTGAACCTATTGATATTTATTGGACTTTATCTATGGATCTATTTTGTGTATGCCACGTTGTCAAGCTCGCTAGTATGAAACATGTGACGTACATGTGGTATAAGTGGAAAGTGTCTGAGAAATTAAATTGTTAAGAATTTAAATTAATGATATTTTTAATCTAATAAATTAAAATATTTTAAATAAATAAATCACTAATCACAATTTTACTTTTTAAATATTTAAGCATTCAAAAAAAAAAGAAACTGCATTAATTCAACTAAGTGTAATAGTTTGAAATTTGAAGTTATGAAAAATAATGTTTAAATAAAAAGTTCTTTTTATTTGAATAAAAACTTTGAAATATATTTTGAGAAAAACTAAGAAAAGAAGGGCAACTTTAATTGATAAGGTGATTCTTTAGGGAGACTTATTTTGGGGTTAGGGGAAAAGTTGAAATAGTAACAAGTTGATTAATTTATTCTTTAAGTTGTTGAGGTGTAGGAAAAAACTTCAGGTAAGTTACTCATGAATATATGTGTGCATCACATGGGTTCAAAATTAGGTATTTTTAAAATACAAATTTTATACATTTTTTACATACAGAAGGGTGTAATATAAAGGGGTTACTTACAGATTGAATAGAAAAGGGTTATGTTTTAATCATTAAAAATTCACATATAATGATATTTATAAATAGGCCTTGAATACAGGTGATGTAGAGGATATACATATAGTAACTTCCTTGAGGGAAAAAAATAGAGAATAGTAATAGCTTTAGTTGATGTATTTATTCTTCAAGTAGATGTACTTAGGAGTTGAAAAACTCTTAAAAGGTGGAAGTCATAACGTGTAGGGTTTAAACCTCAAAAAAATAAACTTAAAACTATTATCATAAAACTAAAATGTATTGGTTGCAAAATAAACTTAAAACTATTATCATAAAACTAGAAGGTATTGGTTGCAAAATGGAATTGCACTAGAGGAATGGACGGTAAATGTAGTGATGAATTGGGTGCACAAGATGATGCATAAAATGGTAAGTGATTCCTAGCTTGAAGCACCCTTATGTGGATACATATGACTACTTCGAGCTAGAAACTAGTTGCCATTTTATATATCCTCTTGTGTATCCAATGGATCATTGCATTTTGTGGTAAATGTCTATGAGCTCGACATGGTGAAGATAAAAACCAATGAAAAAAAGTAGATTCTATGTGTGCCCCATATACTATGGAAGAGGATGTAGTGTTTGTGGCTACGTGAACTGATAAAGAAAAATATTCACATTTTCATGAGAGACATGAGAACATAAAATATAAATACAATCATATACACAAGAATTAAGAATGCTCCCCTCTTCTCACCTCTTGGATTGATGAAGAAAAGTATAAATTCACCCCTTCTTCCTCATCAGTCTCTCAAAGAATGGTTATATGACAGAATCATATTTCCCACTATAATACCCATTGAACACACTCTTGAACAACCTTTGAAAACCTAAAGAAAATCATGGTTATGTAGTTTATAGATCACATGCATCAAAACACATCATACTTGGTGGTAAAACACAACTTCAAAATTGTTAGGGGTTAAAGTTTGCCTATGTCTAGCCATTGAAATTTACTTGTCCTTACGTTGATACACCTCTACATTATAGGTGGCAATTGTTTGTCATTGTCACTTTATTCTTTATTCTTACTATGATAATAGAATAAGGGAAGGTAAATCAGACATTGTGACTATCATAGTTCCCACACATCGATCTCCCTTCTTTGCTTAAATATCTCCACCTTTTAACTAGTATCAAAGTGGGCATTCAAGGAGCTTCTTCATCACTTCCTTCATCCTAGGAAGAAGAGCTTGACTTGAAACTTTCATCCTTCCAAGTTATGCACTAGGTCTTAGCTTGCTCAAGGCTTGTAGAATCTAGTTCTAGTGCTTTAGGGAGATTGATTGAGCATTGGTTGAGGACCTATTCTAGTCTATAGCTACTACACGAATCCAAAAGGATACTAGTGTAATTCACACTACCAAGAGAACACCTTGTCTTGGTTCAAAATACCTATCCCAGCTATCTATTGGCTCTTGTTTTACTCCTAGCACTTGAAAAACTACTTGGCATTTAATGATAGGCATAATGAGAAAGACAAGGAAAATGTACATGATAATGCTAATTCATTTAATTATTGTAGCATTGTTCCTAAGTCATCCAATGTGAATAAAAAAGAGATTAAAACCTTGAAGTATAGTTCAAATGATTACATACTTGTTATTTCATGAGTTGATGCTACTCAATTAATCACAGGCTCCATCTTCTTACTCTCATTATTGGCATCTTCATTCATGGGCTTCATTCCATGTGATTCTACATTGTCATTGGTTTCATAGCTATTTTACTCTTACGAGTTTTGTTAGACTACGAGATCATAATACATTGGATATCATTGACATAAGTGATGTTAGACTACAATTTGCTAATGTTTCTCCTCTTGTGCTTCATGATGTATGCCATGTCCTAGCTTTGACTAAGAGCCTTATCTCAACTGGAGAGTTGGATGATGATAAGTACAATATATCCTTTCCTAATTCTGCATGGAAGATCTCTCATGGTAGTATTGTTTTTGCTAAAGATGCCAAACTTGGCAACCTCTATCCCTTACTTGTCTCTAGGTTTGTTGACTATGTTTTGGCTATGATCAATCTTGCACATGTATCTCTATGATATCACAATCTTGGATATATGTCCATGAAAGGAAAGTACTTACTGATTTGCAGTATCTTTTGCCTCTTGATTATTGATGTTTTACTTCATGTGATCATTTTTTTAATGGCACACAGATATGTAGCTCATAGAAGGTTTGGTTTGATATGCATGACGAGCTATTGGCTCTTATGCATTTAGGCATTTGTGGTATCATACCCTATTATTCATAGATGATTATTCACATAAGGTTTGGGTCTACCTATTAAGAAAAATTTGAATGTTTTATCTATGTTTCAGTACTTTGTTGTTTTGGTTCAGAGCCAATCTAGGTATAAATTGGAATTTATATGGTATGACAATGGAAGTGAATATGTCTCCAAGGCTTTTGAGTAGCTTTGTGATGAGAGATATTTTAAGCGTCAATTGCTTGTCTCATACACCCCACCCCAAAATTAAAATTTTGAGTGCATGAAGAGGACTATTTAAGAAAGATTCCATAGTATTAGGCACACTAAAATGTGAGAAGGATTGAAGCTTGCTTGGAAGAGCTATGGCAAGAGAGCAAGAGCAAGAAAGAGGGAGAGACCAAATGGGAACTCCAATGGTCACAATGTGTGACCCGGCCTTTGTTTATTCAAATTTTCACTAAAAGAATAAAGAATAAAGTGATGGTGACGGCCGCTCGCCACCTGTAATGTTAGTGTAGTAATACATGGGTGGCTAGGTGGAGGGGCCTTTACCCCCAACACACTTATCACAATACCTTTGGATTGAGGTAGTTACTATTGTCATGCATCTCTTCAATAGATCTCCATGCATTACTCTTAATGGTAGAGATGGAAAGTAGATATGGTTTGGTAATCCTCCCTCTCATATGTACACCTACAAGTCTTTGGATGTGAGGCTTTCTACCATATTCCTATAGATAAGCACAATAAACTAGGTCCAAAGTGCGCCGAACACATCTTTCTTAGACATGATGATGTAGGGTAGATGGGCAATCGCTTTTGGGATCTGCATACTTGGAAAGTTATCCATAGCCATGGTGGTGTATTCCATGAGAAAAAGCTACATATGAGGGCAAAGCATGTGATTAAAGTATGCAAGGTAATATTCCAAAAGGAGCCTCCTATTAGAGTATAGTCAGTCCCAATTAGATAGCTGGTTGTAGTTGCTAATAATGTTGTAGCCTAGGATTCACTTGATGTGTAGGATCATAATGTTGAATAGATAGAACATAACGTATAGACCCCATAGCCAATATTAAGATACTCCATTAAAGCCTCATATCCTCCTAATTACTTTAAGATCGCATTATGTTATAGTGAGAGATGTTGGTGAGACTCTTACTTTTGAGGTGACTATGCACAAATTTGATAGTAACCATGCAATTTGAATATGATTCACTATAGAAAAACCTTATATGGAATTTAGATTCTTTGCTTAATGAAAAATATACATTGCCATGGAAGCTCGAGGGGTGCACCTATAAGAAATCGTCTATATAATATGCATTCAAAGGGTATTAAGAAATACCCTATCTTTATATGTTATAAGGCCACAAATGACTCCCTTTTACTCTACTAAATTTATTTTAAAAATTAAAATTTTAATTTGAAATTTTATTTTTCAAATATTATCTTGTAAACTCTACTAAAATACTCTTTATTTTGAACTCAAGTGGTATTTGATATGTTCTATAAGTTGCATCTTGTGAGCATACAAGTGGATGTACAAGTTGAAGAGTACCCTTGGATGTTCCAACCCAGCACATAAGACTAGAGTGATTGCTAAGGATTTTAAGCAAGAAAAGGGAGTTGATTTTGATGAGATATTCTCTCATATGGAAAATATGACTTTTCTACGGTTGGTATCTACCTTGGTTACAATAGATGGATTAGGACTTGTACCAGATGGATGTAAAACTGGTTATCCTTCATGGGGACTTAGCATGAGGACATCTATATGCAATAGCCAAAGAGAACACCTAGTGTGCAAGTTAGAGGAAATGCCTTAATGGATATAAGTAGGCACCTATGAAATGGTATCATAAGTTAGATGCCTTTATAGATTCACATGGTTACTTGCATAGTAGTGATATAGATCTATGTTTATAATATGTTCATTATTAAGAGTGCTCATGATAAGATGAATGCTTTGAAGACTCAGCTCAAGAAGAACTTTGAGATGAAGGACATGTGATGTATCTCACATTTACTTGGTATATATATTACATGGAATCACTCTAAGAGTCTTGCCCACTTGTAATAACAAAAAGATCATATTCATAAAGTCCTTGAGTGCTTCCATATGCAAGATATTAAGCCTATTGGTTACACATTATCTTCTCATATGAAGGGTAGTGAGGTGGATTATTTCTAGTCAGATGATGAGAAGGTTGGGATGGCCAAGATATCATATGCATAAAGGTTAGTCAGCCAAACAGATTCTTTCTAGTCGGATGATGAGAAGGCTGAGGTGCCCAAGATCTCGTATGTATCCACAAAGAATAGCTTGATACTATGGCATGATTACCAATAGACTTGATATAGCATTTGTAGTAGGAGTTGTGGCTCATTATATGGTGATTTCTAATAGGTGACATTGGGATTCTCTGAAGGTGATAGGGACCAAAAATGGGCCGGCACTGGCTATGGCACTAGCCGGACCTCATACATACAATGGACAACTCCACCACCACCCGGCCTCGCGGTCCAAGAGCATCTGTAATAACTAAATGCACACTAGATCCATCTAATATTATGTTTGTAGCTAGATAAAAGTCCAACGGTACCTTCCCCAAAACCCTTCAGGAGGGGTTATCCCACATATATTGGCAATAAGTGCCACGTATCACAGACGAAGAAGGCAACCCACCGGCTGATTGCTGTGACCCCACTGCAGCTCTCCTACATCTTGGGGATTGGCCCCTCGATGCGTTGCTTTTACATATAAACACATTTGCACAAGACTTCTCTCTTTGTCAGCGAGATCCAGGAGATACCATGTTTGTCACCAATACTTTTCCCTAAGGATCGAACATCTAACCTACGAAAAGGGAATTCTTGCCCTCTCAAGTGTGGGTCAACTATAATTCAAATAATTTCTATGCATTTCCAGGACTTGATACCACATGTATGATCAATGCAATAGTGGATGTCTCATCGTGCACAAATAGTTATGTTCTAAAATCAGCCTATGTGCTAGTACACAAACAATCTTTCCATGAATTTCAACTAATATGTGTATACTTCATTGCAAGATTTTAGCACCAATGCAACCTTATGCTACTAGATCCCCAATTTCCAAATAAACTGTTTCCTAAATGCTATGCATAGAAAAACAATCAGAATTTGTATTATTTCAGCTCTCAAACTGTTGCACAAAATTCTACTCTCCCTCACCGCTTAGGTTCTTCTTCGTTGCATAGGTGTATAGATATTGTTTTGTCATGATTTAGTATGTAAAGAGCAATAAATCACACACTATAACAAAACAATAGGGAAAACTGAAGTCAAACCTCATGCTTTGCCCCACCATACATCCACAATCACTTATTATTATTTTTTCATATTTTTCTAAGCCATATTCTTATTTTTTCTCTTTTTTTAATTTTTATCTATTTCCCTCAAATTTTCCAATTAAAAATTGATATATTTTCAGAGCTATGACTCTTGATTCTTAGAACAACAAAAATATAGATTTGATTAGCATTTTATCCCACCTGAAAATACCAAAAACCCCATTTTCCTCATAAAAATTGTATTTTACAAGTTTCTAAAAATTATTTCTAGTATTTTGACTTTATATTTTCTGATTTTTTCATTATGGAAGCATACAACAAATAATGAACAACATTTCTAACGATTTTCACTCCATAAGAACAACCTTGACTCAATCAATTGTTAAAAATAAGCAAATTTTCTTTGTAAAATAGAATTACCGATTTTTTTCCTTCTTTGTGGGTTTTAAAATCTGATGCGGGACTGCAGATCAACCCTCATTCAATGCTCAGCCCACCTCTGAACAAAAAACTCTAGCCCTCCACCAATCCGAGAATGATCGGGAACCATGCCGGACAAACGGTCTTCAATCCTCTTCATGGGCAGGAACAGCCTCTTAAAGGGAGAGAGAGGAAGGAAAGAGAAAGACTGTTTTTGGATCTCCATCTTCAAGAAACCATTTCACACGCGGAGACCAATGATTGGAAGGTGAAATCATTAGCAATCCATGGCTATTATCAGTTGCTATGAGTATTTGCAACCTCTGACTTGGCTTAAGGCCCCTCCTTTCCCCATTCGTTTGCGCTGCCCCATGGAGGAGTTTTTTTTTTTTCGTTTTCCAAAAAACGCCACCCCCTCCTAAAACATCAATTTTTTGGGGGCCCCAAGGGGAGCCCCCAAGGGTCATACCCTTCTACCTCTCTTAAGCCCCTTTACACTTGGCCTTTCGCCCTTGGCCTCTCGGGCACACCCTCCTTCGCATTCGGTGTCCAATTCACGATCTAGAAATTTTTGCTTGACCATCTAAAAGTCCCCCACTGCCCAGCATCTCCTTGAGTCTCACTTGATATGCAAAAAAATTACGAAAATTCACAGAGCGCTGTCGAATGGGTCTTTAAAGCACTTTTTGGGCCTTGCTGCTTAAAATCGTACTGATTGCAGTTGCCCCTTCGACGAAGTCTATTTTTCCCCTAAAATTTGGAAATTTTGGCTATTTTTAAGCACTTCTCAGAGTCAAAAATCATTTTCTAGAAGGGTATCATGAGATACCTTAAGATCATTACAAATATATGCATTTGTTATGGTGGCTAAGACACTACAATCATGATCTACACTATAATATCCCCCCCCCCAAAAAAAAAAACTAGTTAAATTAAATTAAAAAAACTAATTCTCCTCCCCCCTATCATCGCCGACAGGAAGAGGAAGTGGCAGATCACGTAGAGGGAAGGAAGTTGATGACGAGGAAGAGGTCGTTGAAGTGGAGGTAGAAGATTAAGAAGAAGTGGAAGACGGAGTACAGGAAGAAGATGGTGATGCCGGAGAAGACAATGAAGGAGAAGATGATGACATCATTGATGGAGGGGGAGGCCACATGGCCAAATACCCCCCACTATCTCTTTCCTCCCCCCAACACTAACTGCATAGCAGCAGGGCATTTTTGCCCACTTAGATGGAGGTGGGGAGAAGCTCAATAATACTCCTCTTTTCCCCCAATAATAACCTCCCCTCCCTATTATAAAACCCCTCCCCATCGTAAGGGAAAGAAGAAAGACCTTGACGCCTTGGTATGGGCACAAAGAGAGAGAGAGAGAGAGAGAGAGAGAGAGGAGAGGGGGAGAGAGAGAAAAAGAGGGTGACAAAGAGAGGGAAGGAGATGGTGCTACGAAAAAAGGGAGAGAGAGAGAGTTAAAAATTTGTGAAGGCAAGAAGAAGAAGGTGATCATCATTACCAAAGGCCTTCCAACTCTCTTCATTCTCCTTTCATCCACATGAAGGACCTCTTCCATGCATGAGCCCTTCTTCCTACTCAAAGCTCTTCTCTTGCAGAGTTTCAAGCCCCTTTGAAAGGGCTATCAGGCTACCAAGATTGACAAAGAGAGAGACATGGCCATGATAATTGGAAGCAATTGGAAACAAGAATGCAACTACAAGCAACACTCCACGTTCAAGTGCACATACTAGAGGGTGTCCACACACATTCTTTCTTTTCCCTTTGCCCGCGAATCTATACCTTTTCCCATGAGATTATCCTCCATCCGGAAGCTTAATTCTCTCCCCAATGGGCCCCGGCTAATTGAGTATAAGGTGCGGAAGTATTGTGCGAAGCACATCTAAGAGAGAAGAAGATCGGGGATGGCCCCCAAGTGGAAATTGTCACGTGCAGATAGCAATCCCTCAATGAGCAATGGAGATTTGGGCAAGGGCATTACTGCCAATTCAACTACGATACTGGTCATAAGTAATGTATTTCCAAACTAAAGGACTGCTTGCTTTGAATTCTGCACGAGATGCATTAAACCATGCTATGCCACACAATAATAGGTTAACTAAATTGATAAAGTTTATCTCAAATATTCGAGGATAAGTTTGTGAAGTGCTTGTATGAAGGGAAGTTAATATCATCTAGTTCCTATGTGACATATCCATGCATAGCATAAGCAGCATATAAGACTCTAAAGTATTAAATATTGATAAGTCTTGAATTAGTCTTTGCCTAGGACAATATGAAAATCAAGGTCTTTGAATTCCCTTGCATTTGGAGGCAAAGGAGACTCTTGAAGCATATTCCGATTCTTAGGATGATTAACACAAACATTAAGAAATTTGAATTCTTTTTTCCCATCCTTGCTTCTAAATCTTGCATGAGCAGAACCATCAACAAGCACATTTGTTTCCATATGCACTCTTGTAATATAGGGCTATCCCAAAATCATTGCATATGAGGAATTATCTTGCACAAAGAAGTGTTTTTCTTCTTGTACATCACCAATCGTCACTTTTATATTAGGACATGCATCATAGAGCTCTACCGAAGAATTATTTACAGCCCTCATACGCCAACCATGATCAATGTCCATAGGCCATGCACCATTCTCATACAATCCAGGCTCAATGACATTAATCTTAGACCCATGGTCAAGTAAAGCAACACAAGGAGTTTCACATTCTCTTATTTTCACTACTATTTTAGTGGTAGCCCTGGCCCAATGATTTCTTGTATAATGAATTCGAAGAATAAATCCTAGAGTCTCTTTCCCATATTGTTGCATCTACCTTGCTCCACCATGCATATCGCTACAAGATAATGCATTTTCAACCACTTTCTTCTCTTTTCCACATGCTCTCCACTAATTAGTAGCATCCTGCATAGATAATCTAGTACTTACTTTATGCTCATATTCAGCCTGAATACCCAACAAAGAAGTTTCCTCTTCAAATTGTAGCAATGCACTAGTGGTATCACCAAGAAACTAACACTTCCTCTTAATTATTGTTGAGTGTTGAAATGACCTGTTTTTTGGCTGATTTTTGTTGTTTTTGAGAGCTGAATGGTTGATTTTATGAGATGATTGATTGGTTTGGAAGTGGTTTGAGAGTGTTTTGGATTATATTGATTATGTTTTGGAAGTTCATGATGTTTATTAGTAGAGATATGAGGTTCTGATATGTTCTGATAGTTCTGATTGGTTGTGTATACCTTCTATATAGCTTCTGTTTTGTTCTGATTGTCTTCTATAAGGAGGGATGGATTGATGATTGATAAAGATTGAGATCTTGTGAAAGCTTATTGAATGGTTTTTGAGAGTTTGGAATGGTTTGAGTATGAGTTATGAGGTTTTGTTGACCTTTTGTAATCTTTTGTAGGTCTTCTGTAGAGCTTCTGTCTCTGTACTATAACTGTACTGTAGCTGTTCTGGTACTGTAATGTGACTGTTCTGTATGCTTCTGTATGTGTTTTGATGAATGTATGTGTAGCTTGGGAAAGTTTTCTAGCTAAAAGAGCTAAAAGAAGTGAAAGAAGTAGCTGCTGAAGACGCAAGTAAAGACTAGAGTGAAGTGACAGTAGTGAGCTATGAAAATACATTGTAGTAGCTCTGGTGACTCTTCATATCAAACATACCTCTTGGAAGGGGTATCCACGACCTAAGAAGGATTATTGTGAGTGATTATGAGAGATTGTAGTAAGGATATGATGTATTATTGATAGAGAGAGAGAGAGAGAGAGAGTCAGAGATAGCCAATTCTACTAAAACAGAGTGATTGTATATGAGAGATTGAGAGAGAAGACTATGAAGATATTGAAGATAAATACTATGTGATGTATTTCCATTCAAAGATGGTGTATTCCTTTGCTTTCTTTGTTCTATTGATGGATTTTGTGAAGATATTGAAGAATATGGTTGATTCTATCAAATCCGTGGGAGATCTACATGATGCTGCATGAAGATTTGTTGTGCCTGGTGTTCTTTTCTTCATTGTGATCATATAAAACCTAATAAACAAGCTTGTTGGTATTACAAGATATATTTTCTTGCAAGAGAATTCCCTTTTCCTTGGTGTTCCTCTTGGGGCTCAATGTTTTTGGTGCGCAGCCGAGGAAACTTGCCCTCAACAAGCACCAGAAGAGGCTGAAAATGAAGGAAATGACATTGCCAAGAAGAGAAGAATTCAATGGATGTTTGTAAAGTTCCTTCTTCCACTGAAGAGTTGGAATTTCTCATAATCAAAGCCACTTTCCACAAGAAGTTCATCCCACAATGGCAGAAACACATCACCATTATGATGCATGCTCTATGTGGTGGACAATTTCCTCTTCCTGTTGAAGCAGCAGAAACTTGCATCTTGGTGGCAAACTGTTTGGGAACAAACTGAAGAGCAGAAACAGAGAGAATGACCATACATGGAAGATTTGGCATTCATTGAGAAGTTTCCAGACATCATCAAGTGGGAGATTATGAAGAAGCTTCAGGAGTCTTGGTCTGTAGAGGTTCACAAAGACAAGAAGGAAAATAGTTGGAATTTCTTTATGGGTGGATGCTCAACAGCAAGATACATGGGATGCTTGATGCACTGACAATCTTCTGTTTGTTCAATTAGCAACCCACTAGAAGTTGGTAGACAGAGTGTTTTTCACAACATGCACTGTTGAAACCATTAGAAGCTGGCATTACTATGATGATGGCACCACCACAATGCTTAGACGTATGCATTTTGACACCTTCAGAACCGAATACCTTCATCTGTGCAGTGGAATGAAAGCAGAATTCAGAGACGTTGAAAAGGAAGAAGTAGAAGAAATGTTGGCAAGAGAGTCCTCTAGAGACTGAAGCCTTCTGTTATCCCTCTGTGGAGCACTAACAACATAGTGGAGCCAACCCCCTGATGAATGACGCAATAAAGTGTCACAACTCTATAGAAACAGAATTTGTATCCTTTTTCATTAATTTGTCTATATAATGATTTATTAAATTTATTTCCTTTGCACTAATTAGATATAAAGAAAAGTGCATTGGAGTTGGCCACTGATGAGTGGTCACAGGTTATGGTGGACCCACGCGGTGGGTTAGAGAAAAGATAGTTCACACTTCCACCTATATGACCCGATTGGGCGCCTGTGACTAGAACTCACGCATATCAGGGTTAGACTCGCACACAGAAAGGATTGATGCCTTGAAGTGTGGGCTAGATCCACCAGAACAAACAGTTACAATCAACAAGATGGCATGATCATGAAATGCTTGTATAATGTGCATGTGTGGGCTGAAAGCTTGAAATGCACATTTCTTTGCATAGGAAAGTCACATGAAGATTCGGATACCATTTTTGCGATGTACACGGAAAAAGCTTTCATATGACACCCATATTGGGGGGGTCCCTAAATTTTAGGAGATCCCTAAAATTTAGGAGCCTCGAATTAGCCTAAAAATGCTAGTCCTAAAAAAATAGGGATGTCATTCTAAAAATAGTAAGTTCTGTACTCTGACTGTGCTTGCTAAATTTGGTTGTTTCTATTCTTGACAGTATTCAACCCAAAAAGGAAGGCCATAGAGAAGAGACAAGTGTCAAGACACTTGTCACACAAGTTTCCAAGTGTCCCACCACTTGTCACATCTCATGACATGTGGCTGGACACTTGTCTTATGCTACTCCACTTTCCCCTTTTGTACTAGCTCTCCCCTCTCCTATAAATAAGAGCTCGTTTTTCCTCATTCATCATCATTTTTCTTTGCTGTAAACTCATGAACAACACCCACAGATAGCCAGAAACTGGCCCCATCCATCCCCATCATCATCCCCCACTTCTCCATTATCAAATTCCTCCATATTCCCTCTTCTATCATTGTTTTTTTTTACAAGACAACAAGCCTGTAAATTCATTACAACACCTCCTTCTCGAGCTCTTTCTTCCATTTTAGCTACAAGAAGTAAGCCCTATCCATGTACTGTTGATCACCGATGGAGAAAGGCTGAATTTCCCTTTTTCTTCTCTCATATTGTAAAGAAATCAGTTCTTATCATTGCATAATAGATAATGCATGTGTGTTTGTACATCTTTGCATGATCTTGTGAGAGTGAGAATTACTTCTCACTCTCAGGTTGATTGTAACTGAGCTCTTCCCTAAGGGACTTGGGTTGAGCAGAAATACATTCCTTCGGGGGGGGTTGCCCATCTTCAACCCTCAATCTTGTCTCCATTACTTTTACATTTTCATGGCTGTAATTTTGTGAGTAATTTTCACTTTCAGCTTTAAGTGTTCATTCTCTTTTATATTAAGTCTCGAAAACAAGCGAATATCATAATTGTTAAGCATACTACGTTGTTTGGGGCGTTTACAGTGGTATCAGAGCTTTGGCTTGGTCCTCACCCCCAACACTGGTAGTGCTTACAACTATAAGTTTGTTTGTTTTCAGCCCTTGCATTGAGTGCTTGAGCATATTTTTTTTCTTTAGTCTCAATGGATCAATCGAGTGCTATCCTTCAAGCCATTCAAAGTCTTAGAGAGGAGAATCAGCAAATTCGTGAGCAACTTCTTAAACTAGAAAAAGTTGAGAATCCCAAAGAATTCAAGGAAAGAAGCCCATCTACTTCAAGGAGACAAAGCCATACCAATGAAAGGAGCCGATCAAGAAGTCCAACTACTTCTAAGAGGCAGTCCCATTCTACTTCAAGACAAAGAAAGAGATCGCGTCGAAGCTCATCCTCTTCTTCAAAGTCATCTGGCGCCTATTCTGATGGATCCTCTTCTAGTAATGAAGAGTCACACCCTTCTCATGGAAAACCTCATCATCGTCAAAGGCGTCGACATTCTTCACCCTCGTCTCCATCTTCATCCCCATCAAGCACTTCATCATCTTCAACCTCAAGATCCGAGCATGGACGAAGGCATAAGAAGAAGAAGAAGACTAAGTCACTATCTCAACTTGAAAAGAAGATCAAGTTTAGTATGTATGATGGTTCCCGAAATCCTGATCTTCTTCTGAAGTTTATTCGTCAATTTCAAATTTTGTATGGTCGTGACAAGTATAAAGAAAAAGAAAAGATTAAGTTTGCAGCTTTACATTTAACCGACTTAGCCCATACTTGGTGGACGGGGTTGGAATATGATCATGCTGCCCCAAAATCATGGCGGTCCTTTGTTCGGCTGATACTAAGCCAATTTCTTCCTGTTCATTTCAAAAGAGATGTAAAAATGGAATGGGATCGGCTTTGGCAAAGGAAAAATGAGTCACTTGGTGACTATACCAAGAGATTTTGGGAGCTACTTTTGAAGGTCCAACATTTCAAGAAGATCAGCAGTTCGGAAAAGCTTAGGAAGTTTCAAGGAGGTTTGCATTTTAAACTTCGTACTGCTCTTAATCATTATCATTGTTCTAGTCTCAGGGAACTCATTGACCATGTTGAGACATGGGAAATGGAGCACAATGGCAACAAATCATTCCAAAAGAATGATAAGAAGAGAGTAGTTGATGATGAGGAGTATTCAGCCCCAAATGAAGGACAAAAACAGTGGCAAAAGCAGCCACCATCAAATCAAAAGAAGATAAAGCCCTATGCACCTCCTAATGCTCCTCAATTTTGCTCCAATCTATACCCACAAGCAAAGCAATTTTCCGAAGAGGAAAAGCAACACTTCATGAAAGAAGGGAAGTGCTTTAAATGTGGACAAACAGGCCACATAGCGAAGCAATGTCCAAACAAGGGACAAAGCAAGGTTTCTGACAACAAGCCTAAGTCACCAGTGAAAATCAATGCTATCAGTGATGTAGTTGCAAACACAACTCACACTCCAGAGATGCGCAAATTATTAAAAGCTTGGGGACAGTTGCAAGGTAAGCAAGCACTATTCTTGATAGATCTTGGGGCGAATGAAAATATCATTTCCTTGTAATTAGCTAAAGAGCTTGGATTAAAGAATGAAGAGATGGACACTCCGGCAGAAGTTCGCCAAGCTTTAAATGCTGATGAAGGTGACACAGTGAAGACTGTGATACCCTACATTGGCAAGCTCAAGTTTCAAATTCAAGGCTACAGTGACGAAGATACCTTCTGTATCGGAGACCTTGATGGTTGCGATGCGATTCTTGGCATGCCCTGGAATCATAGAGTAGATTCAACCATTTTCTCTCAGAAAAAGAAGGTAGAACTCACCAACAAAGGCAAGAAGTACGAAATCCAAGCTGGAGTTTCTGGAGACACCATACCTATGGTAAGCCATATGTAAGTCTCTAGAGCAATTAAGGATTGTGTTCAATGTTGTCTGCTTTATGTCACTGATGTAAAAGATAATATGAATGCTGAAAACCAAGAGCAACTCCAGCTCTTGGAAAAGTATAAAGATTGTTTTTCGGAAGATCTTCCTTATCAGCTTCCCCCAGAAAGGCCAGAAGATCATCATATTGATATTATCTCGGGCAATTCTCCTCCTAATATAGCACCATACCGTGTGAGCCGTCCTCAACAAGAAGAAATCAGAAAGCAAGTCAAAGACCTACTCAACCGTGGGCTAATTAGGCCAAGTAGCTCACCATTTTGTTCACCGGTTCTTCTTGTTCAAAAGAAAGATGGCACATTCAGGATGTGCATTGATTATTGAGCCCTCAACAAAATCACTGTGAAGAATCGATTTCCTATTCCCAGAATTGTCGACATTTTGGATCGTCTAGGAGGCTCAAAGGTTTTCAGCCGCATTGATCTAAAGAGTGGTTATAATCAAATTAGGGTAATACCACAAGATGTACACAAAATTGCTTTCCGCACTTCATATGGTCTTTATGAATTCTTGGTGGTCCCTTTCGGATTAACCAATGCATCGGCCACCTTTAATCGAATGATGGAGCACATCTTTAGAGAGCATCGACAATATGTCGGTACTTTCTTTGATGATATTCTTGTCTTTAGCAAGAATGAAGAGGAGCATCTTCAACACTTGGAAATTGTTCTACAATTACTGCAACAAAATCAACTCTTGGTAAATGGTAAAAAGAGTGAATTTTTCATGCATAAAATAAATTACCTTGGGCATGTCATCTCTTCTGAAGGAATTCAGATGGATCCTGAAAAGATCAGGATAATCCAAGAATGGCCTCATCTTCGTGATGTACATGAGGTGCGATCGTTTCTTGGCTTATATTCTTATTACCGCCGCTTCATCAAGCATTTTGCACATATGGCTTCTCCACTTCATGACCTTACAAAGAAGAAGATCTCTTTCCAATGGAAGGAAAAAGAGAAGGCAGCCTTCACAAGGCTGAAAACAACTCTTACTTCTGGACCTGTTCTTATCATTCCAGATCTGGTAAAACCATTTGTGGTGGAAGCAGATGCTTGCGGCGATTGTATTGGTGCAGTGCTAAATCAAGAAGGCCATGCCGTAGCCTTTGAAAGCCGCCGTCTAAATGATGTGGAGAAAAGCAATTTGGTCAAATTTACAGCAAGGAGATTCTCATCCAGATTATTCCATCCAAGACGGTTACCTTCTCATGAACAATCGCCTTTGTGTCACTCTTCCTGTTCGACAAAAGGTGCTTAAAGAAAGTCATGAACCCCCTTATGCAGGGCATAGAGGGAGGGCAGCCACTTTAAGTGCAATTGAGCGCTACTTTTATTGGCCAACATTACGAAAAGATACACATAACTTCATTGAGGCTTGTTTGGTATGCCAAAAATCCAAATATGATAGGTAGAAGATTCCAGGATTGTTGCAACCTCTTCTAGTGCCCAAAGATCCATGGGAATCTATCACAATGGATTTCATCTCAGGTATTCCAAGAACACCTCAAGGTCATGATATGATTTGGGTCATAATTGATAGATTCAGCAAACAATCACATTTTATTCCATGTCATAAAACATTGAAATCCACACAAGCTGCAAGACTTTTCATTCAACATATCTTCAGATTACATGGTATGCCTTCTGAGATCATTTCAGATAGAGACTCCAAATTCACAAGTAACTTTTGGCGTGCTTTATTTGAGAATTTGGGAACCACTTTAAAGTTCTCCTCATCTTTTCATCCTCAAACTGACGGCCAAACAGAGGTGATGAATCTCACTCTTTTGGATATGTTGAAAGCTTATGTTAGTGAACATAAGTCACAATGGGAGAAATATCTTCCATTATTGGAGTTTGCTTACAACAATACAGTGCACTCATCCACAGGGAAAGCTCCAAATGAAATAGTACAGGGTAAAGTGATTCCTCTTCCAATTATTCGCACTAAAGATAAGATTTTTGCTGCTGATGAGTTTGCTTCAGATTTAAAAACCACAATGGATCAAGTTTGAGCCACTATCAAAGTTTCCCAAGAGCGACAAAAGAAGCAAGCAGATAAACGAAGAAGACCTTTGGCTTTTGAAAAAGGTCAATATGTCTTGCTAAAGTTTGATAAAAGCAGGCTCAAACAAGGTTCCGGTCAAAATTCATCTTTTCCAAAGCTCTCCAGAAGATACTTTGGACCCTTCAAAGTGATTGAGAAAATAAATGAAGTTTCTTATCGACTTGAGCTTCCTGCTCATTGGAAAATACACAATGCTTTTCATGTAAGTTTGCTAAAACCTTACATAGGACCAGAACCAAAGGAACCCATTACTGAAGATCCCCCAGAAGTTGAAGAAACAGAGCAACTCTTGGAACCTGAAAAGATTTTATTTCTCAAGGATCGAACCACGAGAAGTGGCCTTGTGACACGAAAATTCTTGCTAAAATTCAAGAATCTACCCACAACAGATGCACAGTGGGTAGATGAAAAATTCATGAAGGATTACCCAAATATTCTACAGCAATATCAAGAAGCTTTTCAGCTGAGGACAGCTGAATAAAAGCCAGAGGGCTGTCACAACTCTATAGAAACAGAATTTGTATCCTTTTTCATTAATT
This sequence comes from Lygodium microphyllum, assembly GCF_053477565.2. NCBI lineage: Eukaryota > Viridiplantae > Streptophyta > Polypodiopsida > Schizaeales > Lygodiaceae > Lygodium > Lygodium microphyllum. The sequence goes on from NC_141141.1 coordinate 144,204,863, forward strand.
TGTCTATATAATGATTTATTAAATTTATTTCCTTTGCACTAATTAGATATAAAGAAAAGTGCATTGGAGCTGGCTACTGATGAGTGGTCACAGGTTATGGTGGACCCACATGGTGGGTTAGAGAAAAGATAGTTCACACTTCCACCTATATGACCCGATTGGGCGCCTGTGACTAGAACTCACGCATATCAGGGTTAGACTCGCACACAGAAAGGATTGATGCCTTGAAGTGTGGGCTAGATCCACCAGAACAAACAGTTACAATCAACAAGATGGCATGATCATGAAATGCTTGTATAATGTGCATGTGTGGGCCGAAAGCTTGAAATGCACATTTCTTTGCATAGGAAAGTCACATGAAGATTCGGATACCATTTTTGCGATGTACACGGAAAAAGCTTTCATATGACACCCATATTGGGGGGGTCCCTAAATTTTAGGAGATCCCTAAAATTTAGGAGCCTCGAATTAGCCTAAAAATGCTAGTCCTAAAAAATAGGGATGTCATTCTAAAAATAGTAAGTTCTGTACTCTGACTGTGCTTGCTAAATTTGGTTGTTTCTATTCTTGACAGTATTCAACCCAAAAAGGAAGGCCATAGAGAAGAGACAAGTGTCAAGACACTTGTCACACAAGTTTCCAAGTGTCCCACCACTTGTCACATCTCATGACATGTGGCTGGACACTTGTCTTGTGCTACTCCACTTTCCCCTTTTGTACTAGCTCTCCCCTCTCCTATAAATAAGAGCTCGTTTTTCCTCATTCATCATCATTTTTCTTTGCTGTAAACTCATGAACAACACCCACAGATAGCCAGAAACTGGCCCCATCCATCCCCATCATCATCCCCTACTTCTCCATTATCAAATTCCTCCATATTCCCTCTTCTATCACTGTTTTTTTTTACAAGATAGCAAGCCTGTAAATTCATTACAGCACCTCCTTCTCGAGCTCTTTCTTCCATTTTAGCTACAAGAAGTAAGCCCTATCCATGTACTGCTGATCACCAATGGAGAAAGGCTCAATTTCCCTTTTTCTTCTCTCATATTGTGAAGAAATCAGTTCTTATCATTGCATAATAGATAATGCATGTGTGTTTGTACATCTTTGCATGATCTTGTGAGAGTGAGAATTACTTCTTCTCACTCTCAGGTTGATTGTAACTGAGCTCTTCCCTAAGGGACTTGGGTTGAGCAGAAATACATTCCTTCGGGGGGGGTTGCCCATCTTCAACCCTCAATCTTGTCTCCATTACTTTTACATTTTCATGGCTGTAATTTTGTGAGTAATTTTCACTTTCAGCTTTAAGTGTTCATTCTCTTTTATATTAAGTCTCGAAAACAAGCGAATATCATAATTGTTAAGCATACTACGTTGTTCAGGGCGTTTACATAAAGAGGCAAGCGTTAGAATGAGTCCAGAGGTACGTGAGAAGAGAGAAAGCAAAAATCAAAGCTAAGAACGAGCTCGCAGTAGAAGCCGCCTTTGACGCCCTTGCGGAACTCTTTACAGAAGTCCCAATGGCACATCAAGCCCTTCCTCCTCCTACTGGAGGTCCATTTCCAAGCCAAATCCATCATGGAAATATTGATGACAGGCCAGCGAATGTAGTACCGTTGCCAGTTTTTAAGGGAGAGTACAATGAAGACCCCGATCTTCATGTAGCAGAGTTTATGGTAGCATGTGTGGCTAACAATGCCAGAACCCTTGAGCATTGGTTAGTAATATTCCCCGCCAATTTCAAGGGCACGGCGTTTTAGTGGTATGAGAGACAAGCAGCAGGAACTTTTGGCACATGGGACGACCTCAAGTTGACCTTCCTCACTAAATTCAGGCGTGAAGGTTTTGAAGAGCGGATTCGAAAGGAATTTATGAACCTAAGTCAGTCCTCTGGAGAAAGAGTAGAAGCTTATGTCTCACGAATGGAATCCATCCTAAAGAGATGGACTAACTATAATCTAGATGATGGCATTCAGAAGGGGGTGTTTCTCAGAGGATTACAACTAGAAGTCCGTAAGTTTGTGGAGCTGCAAAGATCAGCCACAATGCAAGCTGCAACAGAAGGTGCCAGACTGTACGATGAAGTGGAAGCTAGATTGGCGATGAATCTAGAAAGAGGAGTCCTACCTCCTCTGATGCCAGGAATGATGTACCCACCAAATGCAGTCCCAGGGACAGTTCCCTATCCTTACCCACAGATGCCCCCAGTATCACAGTATAGTGCACTCCACAGTGGCCACAATCCATGCCTCAAATGATGGTTCAACCACAACAACAATGGTCCCAACCAATTTTCTCAATGCCAAATCAGCAGCAATAGTGGAACCCTACCAACTGGAGCCAACAGCCAACAGTTCAAACAGGAGCTCTGAATCAGAATCAGAACAGAGACCCCTCTGCACCAACCCAACCTGTTTATGCAGTGATTATAGAGACTCCTCAAAACCCTACTGTCAGTACCTCAGGAGGAGAAAGCTTGAAGGATTATTTATCCAACTCAGTTGCAAATATCAAAAAGGAGTTGATGGATGTGATTACAGAGTAGCTACAGACATTGAAAGTGAATACCGCTAGCATATCCAACGTTGTAGGAGTAGGAAGAGATGTGATACGGTCAAATACTTGGTGTGAAAAGTGTCATCAAGCAGGCCATTTAGCCACTGAATGTACACGAGAACCAACCATCCCTGGAGCCTTCTGTTCCTACTGTTTACGGAAGAACCATACAGAGGATATTTGCTCTCTGAAGGAGATGCATAATAGGAGAAGAAAGGAAGAAGACGCAAGATTCAACTTGCTGGAATCCAAAACGACAACACAGGATATTGGACCCAAGCCTAGAGAGTTTGGTCCTAATTTCGGTCCCAGAAGATTTCCCTCTCAAAGTTATAGAGGAAGACAGTCTAGCGGTGATCAGAGATCAGAAGTAGAGTGTTACAGATGCGGAGAAAAGTGACACATTTCACCAAATTGTCCAAATCCCAGAAGGTCAGTGGATTACAAGCCCTTATATAGTCGATGCAAAGGAGAAGGCCACACTGCAAAAGACTGTCCAAGCCCAACCCCAGTGAAAAACAGTGCTACTGATAGTCCGGCCAAGGCCCAAGAGCCTACCTCCAATTTAGTGGAATTGGAAGTTGCTGCATCACGCGTAGCAAAGAAGAAGGAACCACCTATCCAGAAAGAAAATAATCCTCCTGCTAGAACAGTGAAGTTCAATCTTCCACCAGAAGAACAGAACATAACAGAGCCTGACAGTGCCGTACAGAGCACGACAATGCCACAGAGAGTTACAAAGACAGTTCTAGAGACAGAACCAGAGGTCCAGGAGATAGAAGAGGAGGAAGTGCCACAAGTGACAGAAGAAGTTCCCATGATGCCCCTATTGAAAGAAAAACGGAAAATGAAAACGGGTGTTGCCCCATTCCCTAACCGGTTAGAGAAGCCAGTGGATCCTATTAAGAAATACGATCTAGTCAGCGATCTAGATACCTTTAAACCAAACCTCACATTCCGACAATTATTGATGCTGTCTCCTAGTTGCCGAAAAAGGTTCAAAAGTATACTGACAAGAAGTCGTGGCTTAAGGATTGCTCCCTCAACAGCAACAAAGTCCAACAAAGCTCCAAAGCCTATCAAAGAAGTGGATGTGGCTAACGCCTTCCTAGATCCGGGTACCCCAGAGATTGGCGTGTGGATAGATGGCTGCTTCATTGCAAATGCACTGATTGATGGTGGGTAATCAGTAAACATAATGACGGATGTGACAATGAAGGATCTAGGCCTACAAGGTGTGCAACCCACCCAATGGCTCATCAGACTGGCGGATCAGAGTAGAATCAAGCCTTTGGGCATTCTCCCATATGTGAAGACTACAGTGGCTGGAAAAGATTATTGGCTAACCTATCTGGTGGTGAAGCCAAACTCTTATGGTACATCCTACCCTCTGTTATTGGGCAGACCATGGCTTTTGAAGCCAGAGCAAGGACGGATTGGTTCAAAGGAACCTTGACCTTGGGTAGAGGACCCAACAAAGTGGTGCTGAAGCTATATGGTTCTCAAAAAGGACATGGATCCACCTCCTTGGAGTTATCTTCTGACTCCCCGAATGAGGCTACAGATGGCACATTAGCAGACGAAGATGCTATCAAACAGATCCTTCCCAAGAAAATAGTGGCACGTTCCTTAATAGTGGATATTGTAAGCCAACTCCCAAAAGATGCAAAGCCATTGTCAATGGGTGAATACTTCCTGCCTGAACCAGGAACGATTTCCGACATCACTTCTGACAGTGAGATAGAAGCATGGATGTACTGCTCTCCCTATTACATGGCCATAGCAGAGCAAGAGACAGAGGCAGAAGATGAAACAGAGAACCTGTTCTTCTCTTACACAGCTCTTACAGAGCTAGAGACAGAGACAGAGACAGAGACAGAGACAGAAGAGGATGGAGATGATATGGAAGAAGAAGGTTATGAAAGCGAGATGGAAGAGTCTATTCCACCCGAAGAGGATACATATGAAGAAGAAGTTTCAGAAGCCTTAGAAGCAGACGAGCTCATGCTGTGGGACAGAATGGCGATGGTACCATTTGGTCTGGTAAATGGATCTTCTCATATGCAAAAGCTTTATAAGAAATGGATTAAGAAGAATAAGCCGTCTTTTAGCAGTGGCTCATGCCGCCCTCACCCACCTTTGCCAAGAAAAGATGATAATGATGCACCGTGCCAACAAGCACCAATCCCACAAACCCAACATGCATCAGAGGGTCCCTGTTATGTGACGTTCCTGGATGTGTCATCAGAAGATGAGTCTTCAAGCCAAGAGGTGAGTAATCGTGAAATCAAACCCAAAACGGCTCTAATCCCATTCCAACATCTCAAGGAGCAACCTAAGTCTCCACCAAAAGAAGAAGTTGGTTCTAGTGGAACATCAAAAGAGGACACCAGTCCCTTGAAGGAGTCAGGATCTGTACCCAGAAGCAGTCCGTGGGACCTTCATTCGTGAAGTAGAAGGTGAAAGGCAATTAACTTTGTGGATGCAGATGGCACTGAACGCCATTTGAAGCTGGGTAGCAGCCTACCAGAAGAGGAGTTGTCAACCTTGTACAACTTGTTGAAAGAGAATTTGGACGTGTTTGCGTGGTCATACAAAGACCTAAAGGGGATTGATCCCACAATATGTCAGCATCATATTGACATGGAGCCTGATGCCAAGCTAGTACGGCAACGACAGAGGCGAATGGACCCGAATTATTCCACATTGGTGAAAGCAGAGCTGCTGAAGATTCTGGAAGCCGAGTTCATCTATCCAGTGGAAAATAGTGAATGGGTTTCACCCATCGTGGTAGTACCCAAGAAGAATGGCAAGCTTCAAATATGTGTTGACTTCTGAAAGCTCAATTCCAAGACGAAGAAGGATCACTTGTTTGCTCATTCCTTTCACAAACCAACTGTTGGACACAATGGAAGGACATGAGCTTTATTCCCTCCTGGATGGATTTAGCGGATATAACCAAGTCCAGATAGTAGAAGAAGACCAGTCCAAAACAACCTTCACCACAGAATGGGGGACCTACGCTTATTGAGTGATGCCGTTTGGGCTCTGCAATGCCCCTGCTACTTTCTAGCGAGTCATGATGGCTACATTCCAAAATCATCTGCATGACTTTATTGAGGTATATTTGGATGACTTCTGTGTCTATAGTTTGATTCGTGAACAATGGAGACACCTGGAACAATGCTTTGACCAATGCCGAGAGTATGGGATTTCCCTCAACCCTGACAAATGCATCTTTGGGGTCTCTTCTGGAGTTCTGTTGGGCCACATTGTCTCTGCACAAGGGATATCAACAGACCCTGCAAAGATCGAAAAGATCGCAGCTCTGACAGCACCCACCAACCTCAAATAGTTGAGGGGATTCCTAGGCCATGTGGGTTACTACAGAAGGTTCATAGCGCATTTTGCAACAAAGGCAACCTTCTTGCACAAGCTTCTGAGGAAAGATGCAGAGTTTGTTTGGATAGACGAATGTGACAAAGCCTTCAACACTCTGAAGCAGTGTTTGATTGAGGCACCCATTCTACAACCTCCTAACTGGACGAAGGAGTTTCATGTCCACACTAATGCATCTATTGAAGGCTTAGGCGCGGTTCTCTGCTAGAAGGGCTCCTCGAAGCTGGATCAACCCATCTACTACGCAAGCCAAAAAGTCACTGATAGGGAACAGAACTACACAGTGACAGAGCTGGGGTGCTTGGCAATGGTGTTTGCCCTAGAGAAGTTCCGCCACTACCTCCTGTCTACCCACTTTAAATTTTATGTGGATCACGAGGCCCTATTCTTCCTGATGAACAAAGTGGATGTGAAAGGACAAATGATGAGATGGCTCCTTCTATTCCAGGAGATTGACTTTGAGGTAATTACCAAACCTGGTCGTTCCCATATTCTGGCTGATCATCTGTCGCGTATCCCACAAACTGTAGACGAGGAGTCGGATGATCCAGACCTCCCTGATGCTTCCCTATTCCTAGTAGAAACGGTAACCCCCTGGTATGCAGACATTGCCAATCTGTTGGCAACCCAATAGTATCCTCCTGGCATTTCTAGTCGGGAAAGGAATAAGCTTATGTTAGAATCAGCCCCCTACACCCTGCTAGGTGGTGCACTGTACAAGAAAGGCAAAGATGAAGTGCTCAGAAGATGTGTTGTAGGAGATGAGATTGGGATTGTTCTAAAGGCTTGCCATGTGGAGGCCACTTTGCAGGAGAAGCCACAGCCAGGAAGGCTCTGCTAGCAGGATACTGGTGGCCTACCATTCACAAGGATGCCTATGATTACTGTAAGAGATGTGATTCTTGCCAGAGAATGGGGAACACCCGAAGATAAGTGCCATGCCACTGCAACCCATCCTTCCCCTAAAGCCTTTCGAGAAGTGGGGCATCGACTTCGTAGGCCCAATCGATCCTTCTACCAGAAGGAAGCAGAACAGATAGATCCTCGTATGTACGGATTATGTCACAAAGTGGTGTGAAGCTAAAGCCCTAAAGCGGGACGATGGTAACAGCGTGGCCCTGTTCATGTACGAGAATATCATCACCCATTTTGGCAGTCCCCTATTTCTCTCTCTCATTCGCTCTTCCTCTTCCTTTCTTCTTCTCTCTCTTTCATTTCCTCTCTTTGTCTCTCTCTTTCAAAGGAAAAAGAAGAAAACAAAGAAAAACAAAAAAAATCAAGAAAAAAAAACACAAAAACAAAGTAAGAAGAGGTAATAAACCTAGCTCAAAGGCTCGAGGATGAATTCTTTTCCGCCTCCTCTTTACGACGCCCCTTCTTCCTCCCTTATGCACTTCTTCCTCTTCTTCACATATGGTGGTTGTAGTGACGCGACTACGGCGATGAGGAGCTCTCGTTCTCTCTCTTTCCATCTTCCTCTTCGTCTCCCTCTCAAGGCAATGATCTTGCTCACTCTTTCTTTTGCTCTCTCTTGAAAATGTTTTCCATAAATGTCGTGCTATATTTTTTGCCATTTTTTTAATCAAACACCGGCGTTGCTATTTATGTCACAATTAGTATTGCTAACCATCACTAAGTGTTGATATTATCATCACAAATAACATTGCTAAAGAAAATAAGCAATGCTAATAATGATGCAAATAGAAATGCCACTATTTTTACGTCGCAAATCACCGTCGCTATCGCCCCATTCCCTTGTAGTGTTGACCTTGATGATATTGATCTATGAGGTTTGTGGGCGAGATCACAAGGGATAAATTCCCTAAAGATATCAAATCTTTGATTCCATTCATTATTAAGGAGAAGGTTCAAATAGTGGTAAAGCTATTTAGTACACACAAGAAGGCATGTCATATCTCTATCCCCATAGCTATTGAGTAATTTATGGATTCCATAAGTTAACAAAAACTTGTTACCTTGCATGAACTATCCATTCATTAAGAATACTCACAAGGAAAGCATATTGAGCCACGTAGACAAAGTATTAGTATTGAAGTAGGAAAGTGGAAATGTCTCACATCATCAAGGATCCAAAAGATGAATAGGTTGTGATGCAATTTTTGCAAAAAAAAAAAAAAAGCCTAGAAGTTTACATAGCTATTCTTTCTTTGGGACTTTTTATATATGTGTGTCTATTGCTTTAATATTTCAATAAATTAATAAAACTTGATATCTTGATAGATTAAGAGTCTAGATGATTATTTTGCTTTAATTTTCTCAATGCATGTAACTTCTTTTGTTAAGATTGAATGTTTGTACTTGTGAATAGAGAAGTTGGATACAAAGAACAAGGCAACATGTAGAAGTTGTAAGTTTTCTTAATCTGTAACTTATGCACATCACAAGGAATTCAATGCAAATTGTTTCAAAGCACTACATTGCTGCTTCTTATACCCCAACTTTTCAATAAGTTTTCTATCCTTAGGATGATGCATTAAACCTCACCTTTTTCTTGCATGGCATAGCATGTGGCACACTTTAGCTATATTGAATAATCATAGTTGCACAAGCACAAGAAATTGCATATTGATATTCAGTCACATACATCTTGTCACATCACACCTCAAATTTTGATACTCTATAGGAATCTTGGATAGAGTGAGTTAGGGTTTGATGAGTTGAAGGCTACAAATGTCTATAAAAACTTGAGCTAGGGATTTTTTAAATTGGATTATTAATACCTTCATCAAGAGTGCTTGTGAGGCTAGGGAAAGATTAGAGTTACATTTTTTTTCAATGAGACATAAGATGTTAGATTATAAAGGACTTAATTAAGTTAAGAAATCTTGTGTATTCAACTTGCATAGATGATTGAGCACAAAATAGATACTATTCGTTTTAGTGTATGAATATTTCTTCTTATCTACATTGAGTGTCTTCACATCTAGGACATATTTTTTAAAGTTGAAGTGGAAGTGAAAGCATGAGTAGAAACAAGAGGGAAGCAAGAGCCTTTAACCCCCACATGGAATGTCCCAGGTTTGTTGCCTAGGGTTTCTCGAGTCCCGCTCGCAATGGAACGTTTGCAATTGAACTCTCTAGGATTGACCTAAAACTTGGCTGCTCCCTAGTGATCAAGGTCTCCTGACATCATTCTAGCATTGGGTCATGGATATCATACTTTGCATAGAGATACCCAAGCCAAAGTAGATCCATGCCGTACTTGGTTCAAAGAGAATGAAAATTAAAGGGATGTGTCGCTCAACCTCTTTGCTTGTAGGGCATAGTCCCGTTTCGGTCCCCTAAAACGGCAAGAATCGAGATTCTAACCTAACAGCTTCTAAGGGTCGGTTGTCAGCAAAACCTTGTGAGAAGTCTCACAGTTCTCTAGGACCACCCTACCATAAGACAAACCCGTCGGGGGTCCCACCCGCCCGCTTTACTGAGTAGGTGTTCTTTAGTTTTCTAATTAGGTCCTATCACATTTATGTGTGACATTTAAAATCAACTTCCTTAAGTAAGCCTTTTAAGGAATATGGTTCATTCGCATAATTTATGGCACAAACACGAATACAAAGCAAGCAATCCTTTAACAAACAAGTTCAAACTAATTCCTTAACTTTTCTTCATGTTACTCTTTGTCTCTTGCCCATATAGGAGAAATTATATTTCCCTTCTGCCTTGCAGAAATACCTTGTCAAAATCACATGGCACCATAATTTCCATCCATTATCTAGAATAGGATTTCCAATGCCATAGACGTTGGGCTCACGACAGTCTTCAACTCCATTTTGGACTGGTAAGGGATGTCCAGAGCTCCACAAGTGGCCTAGGAGTGAAACACAATTTCTGTGGTTGGCCTTTTTACCACTCGACCTTCGTCCCATGAATCGAGCAATGCTCTCTCGCATTAATCCGCAGTGCGATCTTGGAGATGATCCACCCGTGCAAAATATCGTTTCCTTAATTAATCCAGTTAAGAATCAAGCACAATCAAGGCAATCAACCTAATATCATCTTCTAAGAAAACATTCCTTTATCCCCATGGCAACTTGTCATCACAGATCCCGGCCATGAATTTTCCAACAATCACAAGCACTTGGAATAATCATCCAAACCACAATGCAATAATCAATTGAATGTAAAAGCATTTAGGGTGTTGTTTGATCAACTAAAATCAATTGTATCTTCTAAACAATGCAATAAAAGTTGCGATAACATTTCCATCACATATCTGCTCTACCCCTTGGGATCAAAGAGTGTTTCTATATAAATTTTACTTAACACTCCCTTCTTTCGACTAAGGCATATGCTAAGGTTTCAAACACTGTACAAGGCATAAGTCCTATCATTTCACTGCGAGATAATCAATTTGTCAAGAGCTTTTATACCTCTTCTCTAAGTGACTTTTATGTTTTAGTCTTTCCCTAGTGCAATACTATGCGGAATTTTTAACTTGACCTTATCTTCCTTTCTCCCGAGGCAAGGAATGCGAGACAAATTTGTAATGATGTAACACTATCTTCCAATGTAAAATCATTCCCTTAATTATTTGTAATCAACCCATCGTTTGGCAGCACAAGATAACTCCTTGACCATTATTTTATGTGAACCCTTCATAGGATGGATGCAAGACTTTAATGAAAGATCAATTTGTGTACCATTGAAGCAAGTTTCATATAATATTTTCCATGCATGTACCGTCTATGTGCATAACCCTTAGGGCGTTGTAATGCAAGGCTACATTAATGATGTGTTCAGAGGATGTACTCGCCTCTTGATGGAATGAAGAATGTATTTACTATTGGTTATGCTCAGTTTGTGTTGGTTTAAGCCCATGGAAGCTATGTGAAAGGTTGAATACATATCTATGAAATGGGATGCTAAGGAAATGAGAGCATTAGGACTATTAGCTAAAAATGAAGGCATTTTAGGCATCTTTTATGGGTTGAATATTAATCACACTATGGCTAAAATTTTAGCAACTATACATGCAGAAAATGAGGGTGAAAATAGAGTGTTGTTAGTATGTTCTTTGGACATGTATGATTTATAGCATTGTTTGCTCAACAAGAAGGACTACAATGGGCTAAAGCACTTGTGGAGACAAAGTATGAGATTGTTGAAAAAAAGATAAACCAATTTCTTTGCCACTTCCACCAGAAAGTGAGGGTCTATATGAAAAAGTGTCAAGGCAGCCAAGCTTACGGGATTCTAAAGATATAAGTCATCACTTTATATCAAAAACATTACAGGAATTGAAAGTTGGTGCAAAAGGGTTTCTTTTGCCTACTGAAAGAGACATTTTTATGCAAATGTTGGCTAGGCATGAAAAATCATTTGCATTTCAGCCAACTAAAATAGTTTGTGTGGATCCAAATTTTGTCTCTCCTATGGTAATATTTACTGTGCCACATGTACCATGGAACTTGAGACCTATTCCAATGCCTAAAGCTTACTTGCCAAAGCTAATGGATTTGCTAAATGAAAAGATTCACATGAAGATCTTAGAGCCCTCTTCAGCCCTGTATTCAAATCCTTGGTTTACTATGCCCAAAAAGAATAGGGCTTTGATATTTATTCAAGACATGCAACTGGTCAATAAATGACCATAAGAAATGTGGGTGTAGGTCCTATGGTTGATGAATCTGCAGAACCTTTTGCAAGTAGAGTTATCTATTCTTTGGGTGATCTTTACTCTAGGTATGATCAGTTTCAGTTTGCAGTTGAAAGCAAGGATATCACAACCATGAAGACTCCCTTGGGGTTAGTACGGATGTGTCCTCTCCCGTAGGGTGCAACAAACTTAGTGGCACACATAACAAATGCTATGAATAGAGTACTCAGGGATTTTATACCACAATTGACAATGCCCTTCTTGGATGATGTTCTAATCAAAGGGTGTGTAGTGGATGAAATGAATGAAGAGATGGATGCTCATGGGTGCAGACAATTTGTTGTGTAGACCATATTGTGGATTGTGAGAGGATTTTGACACATCTAGAAGAGGTGCATTTAACTCTTTTTGGACAAAAGTCTATCTTTGAAGTTGAAGGGGTTTTTCTTGTTGGGCATATGTATGGGCTCTATGGGTGAATATCATCACCAACAAAAATAGATGGGATTGATAGAATGCAATATGCATCCATGAATGTTTTAGAGGTGCATAGATACTTGGGAGCATGTGTGTTTTATTTGATTTGGATCCCTCACTTTGCACATGTAGTTGATGCTCTATATCATCTCTTGAGAAAAGGTCAAAGGTTTCACTAGGAAAGGAAGCGTTAGAAAGCAATGAAGAAATTGAAGTAGCTCTTGAAATATGCTCCTACATTGAGGAAGGCTGATTATGCACATGGAAAGCCTATCATTATTAATGTTGATACAAGCCCAATTGGGATTGGATGGAAAATTGGGCAAGATGATGAGGAAGGGAAAAGATATGCAATTTTGTTTCGTGCTAAAGTACTGATTGATTGATAGAGAAGGTATCCACATGTAAAAAGAGAATTATGGGGAATTGTAAGAGCCCTTAAATGTGATAAGGAGTATTTTATGGACGCTCGTGTAGTCATTGAGACTAATTGTTTATTGGTATTGGGTATGATTACTAGTTGTGATACCCCAGACATTGCAATGCTCCGATGGATTGCATACATCAAATCTTTGAACCTTGAATTTTAGCATAGTACAGGAAGAGATAACCCACTAGTAAACATTGTATCTCGGGCATGCTATGAGAAGGAAGATGGGATGATGGATGAAGAGGAAGAAGATGACTTTCTTGCAGCTAAATTGATGTTGTAAGAGTGAATTTAGCAATGCAAGGAGTTGCTACAGCACTAACAGGAGCTTGGAAAGAAAAGACAAGACACTTTAGATGTTTTGTATCTTGTATAGAAGTGTTTCTGGAAGACAAATATGTAGGAGAATGGCTATGAATTTGTAAATATCTCAGTACATTAACAAAGAGAGACGAATGGTCAGATGAGGAGTTTAAGAAGATCAAGAGGAAAGCCTATGGGTTTTCTTAAAAGATGGATACTTATGGAAACATGCTAAAAAGAAACAAGGTATGCCATTGGGAGTTTTGGGTGATAGAGCTTCACAAGTAAATGTTATGCAAGAATGTCATGAAAGCTTGTGGGCTAGGCATAGAGGTGCTTTTGCAAAGATCAAAGAAAGATATTGGTGGCAAGGTGTGTATAAGGATGTTGCTCACTTTATGGAAACATGTATGACATGTCAAATGCATTCATATTTGTTTGATAATGCTACTTATGCATTAAGTGAGCTCGATGGGATAGCCATAAAACTTCCTGTAACAGGGAAAAGAATCAAATTATTTAAGAGACGGGAATCTACTACGTATGAATTGCCAGAATTGGAAGAAAATAGTGGCCATGATATAGAGGCTAGCTAGTGATGGACCTAAAAACGGGCCGGCACTAGCTCATGCACTAGCCGGGCCTCGTCACTACGCACAAGACAACCCCTCGGCCTCGCGGCCAAGAGCGTCTATCAAAATCTCTGCCTTCCTAAACATTGCGTTCGTAATACGTTGTAGTCTAACTGATCCTAACCCAATATTACTCCTAAAAGGGAGTCCCTTTCACATAGCCAAAAGGCTCGAATCACATACAACATGGGGTTCCTCCTACGGCTCAATGCCGTCAACCCTCTGCGACTCTCCTACACCTTGGGGATTGGCCTCTCAGTGCGTCACTCGACAAATAGACACATCGCACAAAAGTTGCTCAAGGTACCAAATAAGCGTGTCCAAGAGTGTACCATTTCTTCCTCACTTACTTTCCCCTTTGGAACCCGCGTCTACCTACATCATGGGTACCTCACTGCCTCTCAACGTAGGTCATGTCCTAATAAAACAATTGCAATGCATGTCCAGGAGCTGGTCTCTGATACCTTTAAATTCTTTTCATGCTCTATGCATCTGGTGGATGCCTAGTGCTCAAACATTTAGCAAAACAGTATCGTGCACAAGTGCAAAAACATTCTTTTAATGGTTTCCTTTCTCTAGCATTCGTGCTTCGTTGCATGGGCCTAGCATCGAGGTGATCCTCGTGCTACTAGGCTCTTAATTTTAATTATTTTCCATCCTAAATGCTATGCATAGAAATCAACAACTTTTTCATCAACTCACACGGCATTTAGACATATTTCAACTACCCTACCCTCCCCCGTTTAAATATTGCATCATTGCATAGATTTATAAGGCATTTTGCCATCATTTTATGTGTAAAAAAACGAAAAAGACGCACTAGAACAAGAAGGTGGGGTTGAACTCAGGCAAATCCTCATGCTTCAGTCCCCATCTTCATTCACAAACATTGTTCTTAATTTTCATTAATTTCCCGCACCCAAAATGCATTTTCCCCCTATTTTTAGTGATTTTCCTCTATTTTCCTTGTATTTTTCCTTATTTTTTGCATTATTTAATTACTAAAAATTCAAAATAGGTTATGGGCTGTGGCCCTTAGTTCCTTCGCAGCAAAATAAAAAATTTAGTTGGTGTTCCTATTCATTTTCCCATTTTTATGCCCAAAAACATCATTTTCCATTGATTTTCCATATTTTACGTGTTTTAGTGTATTATTTTGAACCACAAGATGCATATTTTTCTGATTTTCTGATTATGATCAGCAAGTACTCATGGAAAACAACAACATAAACAATTTTTAGCCCACATGAACAACATTTTATCCATCAAAAGCCATGAAATCTCAAATTTCCTTTGAAAAAATTGAATTACCGCTTATTTGCGTGTTTCGGGTTTCATGTCCATGGCTGCAAATCTGAAAATCAGCAGCACTTCATGCTCAACACGATCACAAATTACCATTTCCAGCCCGTGGAGCAATCCGATCAATGCCGAACAAGCCTCCACCATTCTTTCTTCTTCCTTCTTCCCACATGAACTCCCTCTTAGAGGAGAGAGAGGGAGGAGAGAGAAAGACTGATTTTCTCTCTCCCTCTACAGGCTGCCATTCCTCGTGTGGATCGGAGCGATGCGGAGCGGAGATCGAATGTGGTTGCCCTCTACCATTGGATTCATGGCTTACATTCAGCCTCTCTCCTTGATTTGTGGGGGGCGGCCGTTTTTTTCGGTGGCCTGAACAGCCGCCGCCCCCCCTCCATCACGATTTTTTGAGAAGGGGGGTGCCCCTTCACAAAGGCACCCCCTCATTTCTCAATTTTTGGGCACCCTCCCATTCTTGACCGGCCTTTTGGCCTTTTCACTGCCTCTCGCGCATACGATGTCCAAATCGCAGTCTGAAAATTTCTGTGAGCTCGTCTAAGCATCCCGCACTGACTGATAGCTCCATTGACCGCCACAGGCGCATGGAAAATTTACTAAAAATCCACAAGTGTTACCCGAGCGTCCTTAGAGCACTTTGACGCTTAAAATCGTCCTAGGTCGAGCCACCGCCTTTGACATTGAATATTTTTCCCTTGATATTCATAATTTTTAGCTATTTTTAAGCACTTCCCGGCACCTAAATTCCACTCTCATTGGCGATCACGGGATAGGGTGACTCAACCCGTCGAATCCACGAACATATCTGCACATAAACAACCAAAGAAGCATCAAACTGATACAAAACAAATATATAATAAAACTTAGCACAATGCTCCCCCCACCCCTGGACAGAACCAAGGCATGACATCCACAAGGAGTAGGCCTAGCATCATCTAATAGAAGATCCGAAGCGAGTCACTAAACAACTGCTCCAACACAGCCAACCTAAAAACCCTATCAAAGAGGTTTCCCTAAGTGGTAGTCTGAACTACTTACCAACTAAATACAACACACCTAGGAGCTCCTACTAGCCGAGGACTCCTATAGCCTGATCAAGGAGTATTCTCTTGCAGTACATGTCTTCTTGTAGGGTTTTTATTTTATCAACATACTTGGGCATGTAAAAAGGAGGGAGCTGAGCGTAGTGACCCAAGGAGAACAGGGCATCGGTCTCAGGACCTGTCTCGGCACCCAAGAACCTACCAAGCCCTCGCAAGGCAACACTTAATCCTTTTCTAACGCTCACTTTTATTTTCGCTCCAACCTTCCTTGTTTTGGTATTATTTTTCCAGCAAGAAGCCACCCCTAGGAAGACAAGGTATCGGCCCCGGGCCTGACTCGTCCCCAGGAACCTACTAGGCATTCGCAAGGCAAAGATCAACTGCCTATACATTTTCATTTCATTTCTTTTCTTGGGATAGGGGTTAGAACCCCTTTTTACACACCTTCGTATTTATATTCATCTTTTAGGATGTTCAGGGTTTCTTGGCATCATCATTATTAGCTTCTAGCAGGCTTCTCTAACTGCCTCACTACTAACAAGAACTCCTACATCGGCTACCTAGCAGGCCAGCAGAACAGGGCCACTAGGACTTTCTTCTAAAACAGGTCTTTCGATGCCTGACAATGTCTTTACAGGAGGCAGTGACTACTCCGACCTCCCTCAAACATACTTAGCCTAAACCTGGGACTTCATGCCTTGGTTGCTGGTCCCCAACAAAAATATATCCCCTCGACAAGTACAAAGACACATATAACAGGAAAGAAAGGTACTCGTAAAGGAGAGGTATCACCTGGATTGGCCACAAGAAGCTTCCATCACAGCAAAGGCTCCCCCAAGCTCCACCAAATTCCACGAACCATGAAACCTGTCCAGCACAACACTTAAAACAAAAACCCAATTAAACGCACCCGCACTAGACAGGGAAATGGCCCTCTTGGCCTAATGAAATGAAACACTTCTTTACAAAACTGAATCGGCCCTCTTGGCCTAATGAAATCAAACAATACTACTCATAACATCCACCTGGAAACAACCATGATAGACATCAAAGCATACCATTCCTAGGGGAACAGAGGCTCGAAGCCCTAAACTAGGTGCATTAGATTATGACCCATCCCTCCTGCGTATATCGCAAGAGGTGTTCGCATCACATGTCGTCTAATCAGTCTGTGGGTCCAAGATAATAAAGGTAGATGAGTCTCGCTTACCCTCTACATCACCCAGATCAACCATTGTCTGCCAAAGAGGGCATGTTCAGAAAGCATACCTCACAAATGGCCATGTCCTGTCTCACCGTCAATAGATATATCGGGACAAGGGCCACAATTAAAGAAGAGGTCTTCGTCATACGCAAAATTAGCCAATGAATCGGCAAACTGATTCCAATTTTGTGGAATTAGCTGAAAAGACACTCTATCAAATTCGTCTAGCAGGGCTATGGCAGTATGATGGTACATGCAAAGGATGGGGTTTCGTACCATGTATGTCCCATTGAGTTGATTTAAAACCAACTGAGAGTCCCGTTTTACCAATAACTGGCAGATACCACCCTTCTTTGCAATATTTAGACCCATAATCAGGGCTTTGTATTCTGCCATATTATTGGTAAAATTCACCCCGAGATAAGCAGCTAACTTCATGACAATGCATCGTCGGGGGTCTCGGATGACAACTCCTATACTTCCTTTTTTGCATGCACCCTTGGACGCCCCATCAAAGTACAAGGTGTACGTCCATAAAGGGTTTACATATCCCGCCATCCGGAACTCTACTCGTAATTATGGTAATCGAAATTCAGCATATTCAATGGGTGGACTGTAGGCTCCATCCCTCCATCATCATTGAATTCAACAGGGATGCTCGTCAAAATTTGTAGGCAGTGATGGCAGAAGACCTTGATCTCCCAAATAAATGTCCCGCCTTCCTGCTCAGTCACCTTATATCCTTTGCTCCACCAAATGAGCTTTCCCTGATGATACCTCTGTTCTAAATATGGGTGTTCTAAATAAGGGATCAGACGACCCATCAACCTCTATCATGATTTCCTTGCGGATATTTGATCAATCTCGCCTAGACCTGCAAGGCAGTCATAGTATTAGTGCAATCAGAAATAATAAGGTTTAATCTTATTAAGATTAACCTTATTTTTAAATTCTATCCCCTCAAGGTCAGCTAACAAGACTGTGGATTTATTCTTTCCTATTCTAACGATCCTATAGGGCCCGTCCCATTTGGGCTCTAGCTTGCCTGGAAATAATTCACGTCATGCGTCATAATTTAGAATAAGCCGTCCTTTCTTGAAGGTGTATTTCTTGGCTTTGAGGTCGTGTAACTGCTTCATTCGGCGCTTCGCCACTTCTTGGTGCAATAAGCTCTGTAGCTTAAGCTCATCTAAATGTGCTAGTGTCATCAAGCGCTCAAAAAGTGCGTCTTCATCACTCAAAGAATGATTGATGGCAAACTAAATAGTCGGCAGCTCAATCTCTAAAGGCAAGACACACTCCTCCCCATATACTAACTTGAACGGGGTATGGCCAGTGGCTCGTTTGAAGGTCGTATTATAGGCCCACACTGCCACGTATAACTTTTTATCCCAATCCCGTTTCTTTTCCGACACAATTTTGGACAGAATGCCCACAAGCTGCTTGTTGGTGCTTTCAACTTACCCATTGGCTTGCGGGTTATATGGGGTTGTCTTGTTATGCTTGATTTGGCACATCTCTGTCAAACCTTTAATCACCTTATTCAGGAAATGGGTTCTGCGGTCCGACACTAATTCTTTCGGCGGACCAAAACGGCATATTATCTGCTCTAAAAGGAAACTAGCAGTTTCTTTAGCATCATCTTTCCTTTTTGCACGTGCTTTTGACCACTTTGTGAAGTAGTCAGTTGCTACAATGATGTACCTCTTTTGCGCAGTCGACGACGGAGTAATAGGACCCACAAAGTCTATTCCCCACTTCTCAAATGGAAGTATCGCCATAATAGGGGTGATTGGTCTTTTCCTATTCTCTTGACGATCATGTCATTGAAAATATCGCATCTCTTAACATACGCAAACGCATCCTGGAAGATGGTAGGCCACCAATAACCTGCTCTTAAAGCCTTTTGTGCTATAAGCCGTCCTGCAAAATGGCCACCGCAAGCAGAATCATGGCACTCTTCCAAAATGAATGGCACCTCATCAGGCATCACACATCGGCGATAGATGTCATCAACCCCTTGCCGATATAATGTACCTGCGATCAAAGCAAACTTTAACGCTTGCTGCTTAATTTTCCTTCTCTCAGCTTTAGATAATTCGGATCCCGCCTCTCATGTCGATAAATAATGTGTTATTGCAGCATACCAAGAGGGTATAGATGCCATATCTATTTTAAATAACAACTCCATGTCACTACCTTCAGCACAGATTCTTTCGGCTCCCCAAGGTCCACTAAACATTCCACAATGCCTTGCAACCTTGGTGGCTTACTCCTGATTTCATAATCAAATTCTTGCAAAGTGATCAACCACTTTGCTAGACGATCACGCGGTTGTAGCTTTTTCATCAATAGTCGAAGTCTCTCTGCCTTCGTATAAAGCACGACTTTCTCATAGAGAATATAATGCCTAAATTTCTTGGTCCCAAAGACCATCGCTAGACACAATTTCTCCATGTAAGTATAGTTGATTTCGGATACCCCCAGCTTCCGGCTGGCAAAAGCAATCGGGTGGTACCACTTTTCTTCCCAAATTTGGGCTAAACAGCTGATACTATACATAGTGGCCGCTGAAAATATATAGAACACCTCACCTCTTTTAGGTGCTTTTAAAACGGGAGCTCTTGCTAGCTCCTATTTCACATCCTCGAATGCTACCTTACAAGGGTCACCCCATTCAAACAAACAGCTAAAGGACAATAAATTTGTAAGCGGCAACATTCTTTCTGCCAAGGCGTTTATGAATCTACGGTAATAACCAATCGAAGACAGAAAGCTATGAACTTCTTTCGGAGTGCGTGCTGGACCCATGGCAACTATAACTTTGACCTTCTCGGGGTCTGTTGCAATTCCAACCGAACTGACCACATGACCCAGCAATAGCCCATAAGGTACTCCAAAAACACACTTCCGTGGGTTTAGGGCGATGCAGAATTGTCTACAGTGCTCAAAGCATTTTCTTAAAATGATCAATTGCCTTCCTCTCACGGTGGCGGCCCCTAAGTCATCAATAAACATCTTCAACTCTTCGGGGGATATGTCACCGAATGTCTTATTTGCTGTTCGTTGCCACGAATCAGGCGCATTGCGTAAACCAAAGGCCATCACATGGTACGCAAAAGTACCAAATACAGTGATAAAAGTTGTTTTCAACTTATCCTCTTCTGCAATTGCCATCTGGTTATATCCTGCAAAGCAATCCATAAACGAATATATCTCCCTACCCGCTCATTGATCCAAAATCTGGTCAATAAATGGCAACGGGTAGTAGTCCTTAACTGTCTACTTATTTAGCTACCTAAAGTCTACACATAATCGGATTTGATTATTTTTCTTCTTTTTTATCACAATTGGTGAACACCATTCCGTGTGTTGCACAGGAAAAATCAAACCTGCTTTTCGAAGCTTCTGTAACTCTTCAAACAGCCTGTCCCTCAGTTCGAAAGGCATACACCTTACTTTCTGTCGTACAGGACGACTGCCCTCTTTTAACGGAATTGTATGAACAGTAAGACTAGGAGGAATGTCTCTCAACTCATCATAACTCCAGGCAAAGATATCACAGAATTCCTTGATCAAGGCCACATAGTCCTCCCTTTCTGCTGTGCTGAGCATAGAACCTAATTTGATTGGCCGCGAATCATCAGGCGTACCAAGGTCTAGCTCGATAACATTTGCATCTCTTATACGATCTTGGCTCTCTATCGGCTCGTTCAAAGTGATTTGATAGATGTCTTCCGTAGTGGATCCCTCTTTGGACTCATCACTCGATGATGTCTCACTAGCAGATAAATCTTCTAATGTCTCCAATTCTATAGAAGATAGAGGAGCTCTCTCACTCTGCAGAGACTCAGGATAAGCATCAACCACCACACGCTGGGTACCTCTGCCGAATATTAGTCGACCGGCGGGTATATCTACTTGGTAGTCCGCTTGCAAGATCCAAGGTCGTCCGAGTAATACTTGGTAACTTGGACGGCCTGCAAAATGAATCACCCTAAAGTCCAACAGGCATTCTACATTTGCAACAGTGACATGTACCTTAGTAATGCAGCCTTCTGGCTGTCTCAAACTATCATCTGCCATTCTGAGAATTGTGGAGGTATCTTTCTGGATCGCAAGACCCAACCTTTCCATCAGTTTAGAACTCATAATGTTAACAAATGATCCTGTGTCGACAATGGCATAATCTACTAATATCCCATCGACATAGGTTGCAACCCTTGGGCAATGCTTCTCAGCATGCTCGAACCAGTCATCACCAACTCGCGCAATACCCAAAGGTTCTACGATATACTCGGTACGTAAGATCTTCCTAAATTCCTTGCGTACTCCTGGGGAAAGCTTAATAAGCTGTAAAAGATTCACATCTGGCTTGACTTCGCAAAGAGAGCTCGCTAAATCGAATTCATGATAGTTCGATAGAGCTTGCTTTTCACGCCAAACCATCCACTCTTTAGGTCGCTAAACTGGCTTTATTGCCTCTTTCTTAACTTTCACCTTCTTCTTTGGTGGTTCCTTATTGGCTTTATTCTCTACGGGCTTCAAAGGTCCCCCTTCCATGGCAGGATCCAAAACTTGTGTTCCTTTGTCGCCTTGTTTAGGGTTTCCGTCGACAAGCTTATCCTTGTCGGCTTCTCTACCCTTTTGACCTCTTGTAAGAACAGCTCGCAGATTAGAGGTTTCAGCATCATTAACATGTACAGCCTCAATCAAACTAACCCCACTACCACTTGGTAGCTCCTCCACTGTAGTCTTTGGTCGTTGAAGTATTTGTTTAGGCCCATCTTCTCGCTGGGAGTCATTTTCGTGCGCACGATGATTAACAGGCCTTGGCTGCCGACTACCTCGCTGGAGGGAACTAATCTTACTCCAGCAAGTAGTTGCCAAATGGCCGGATTTTCCACAAATGTCGCATTTAACATTTGGGCAATTTCTTGGATAGTGCTGCCCACCACACCATTTGCAACTAAACCTCGAAGGTGCACCCTCATCTGGGTATCTACTTCCTATTAAATTTTGTTGTTTTTTAAGGAAGTTGACATCAACGGCTATTTGCCGATACTGCTCCGTAATCATGTCAGTATAATGCTTCATCATGTCCTTAACCTCACCAAGAACATTGGAAGCGCTCGACTCATAGCCTTGGTCATTACCATGTCGTTCCATCGGCCTAACAATTCGATTAGGCATTGGTTGTTGAGCCATAGGCATAGCATTAGAATTGACCGCCTGGCCTCCACCACTTGGAGCCATCTGACTGCCCGTAGGCATTGACATGCTAGGGGGAGCTGGTAATAAAGGGACATTCTGCATCATGTTCCCTCTCCCATTAGGGTTAGCCATCGCTATCCCTTGGCCACTACTGCCATTGGCCGTTGCCATATTGTTTCCCAATACTAAACCCATATTTGAATTGCCTCGAGAAGCATAGGCTGCTTGTAGTCGGGATTCCACCTCTTATGCTCGTGTAGTGGCAGTATCTATATCCCCCAAGGGGACACTACTCAACTGCAATTGGATATTAAAGTCCAAACCATGTAGGAAATATTGCAATTGGGTAGCTACGGGGATAGGAATAGAGGTGTCCAACTTACGGAAAACCTCTTTTATCTTCTTCGCATAAGCACAAATATCCTCGTGTGGTTCTTGGCGAGTCACGTTGAGTACACACAACCAATATTGCCCACCCCTTTCAGGGGCAAAGTCCCTTCAAAAAGCTCCATAAAATGAATCAATATTCAATATGGTTTCGGCTTTTAAAGCATGATACCATATAGCGGCTCTTTCTTTGAGAGTCATATTGAAGAACATCATTAAATGTCCTTCTTCTTGAATGCGACAGTTAAACATCAGCTTTTGAAACTCCCTAATGTGGAGTTCCGCATCTTCCTCAACTAGCCCATTAAAAATGGGTAGCGGGTAACCTAGAGCCGGCAAATCCGTCCTTCCTGCTGGAATTGCAATAGGCTGTGCCATAACGAAAATTGGATTTGCACTATGAATAGGGGACGGTGGGGTTACACCTCCCGCACTTGATATAGACTGGCTTATGGAAGAAAGGGGAGCACTAGAGCTTCCACCTTCTCCCAAATTATTGCTTGTGGCCCCAAGACCACTAGATCCACTCCCTCGTAAGGGTTCAGCACCACTACGCTTAGAGGAATATCTCCTAAAAATTTCAGCACGTTGCCTAGCTCTTTCGTCTCTCTCTTGCTTTTGGATTTCTACTAGACGATGCTTATTGATAAATAACGGATCAATCTCAGTATCCTTTGGCATAAACTGCTAGTTGGTCCCTAGACAACCAGGATTCGAGGACCGCCACTTTTAAGCGGCTCCCGACAGAGACGCACCAGTGATGGACCTAAAAACGGGCCGGCACTGGCTCATGCACTAGTCAGGCCTCGTCACTATGCACAAGAAAACCCCTCGGCCTCGCGGCCAGGAGCGTCTATATCAAAATCTCTGCCTTCCTAAACATTGCATTCGTAATACGTTGTAGTCCAACTGATCCTAACCCAATATTACTCCTTAGAGGGAGTCCCTTTCACATAGCCAAAAGGCTCGAATCACATACACATGGGGTTCCTCCTACGGCTCAATGCCGTCAATCCTCCGCGACTCTCCTACACCTTGGGGATTGGCCCCTTAGTGCGTCGCTCAACAAATAGACACATCGCACAAAAGTCGCTCAAGGTACCAAATAAGCGTGTCGAGGAGTGTATCATTTCTTCCTCACTTGCTTTCCCCTTTGGGACCCGCGTCTACCTACAGCATGGGTACCTCACTACCTCTCAACGTAGGTCATGTCTTAATAAAACAATTGCAATGCATGTCTAGGAGAGCTGGTCTCTGATACCTTTAAATTCTTTTCATGCTCTATGCATTTGGTGGATGCCTAGTGCTCAAACATTTAGCAAAACAGTATCGTGCACAAGTGCAAAAACATTCTTTTAATGATTTCCTTTCTCTAGCGTTTGTGCTTCGTTGCATGGGCCTAGCACTGAGGTGATCCTCGTGCTACTAGGCTCTTAATTTTAATTATTTTCCGTCCTAAATGCTATGCATAGAAATCAGCAACTTTTCCATAATCTCACACGGCATTTAGACATATTTCAACTACCCTACCCTCCCTCGTTTAAATATTGCATCGTTGCATAGATTTATAAGGCATTTTGCTATCATTTTATGTGTAAAAAACGGAAAAAGATGCACTAGAACAAGAAGGTGGGGTTGAATTGAGGCAAATCCTCATGCTTCAGTCCTCATCTTCATTCACAAACATTGTTCTTAATTTTCATTAATTTTCCGTACCCAAAATGCATATTTCTCCTATTTTTAGTGATTTTTCTCTATTTTCCTTGTATTTTCCCTTATTTTCTACATTATTTAATTACTGAAAATTCAAAATAGGTTATGGGCTGTGGCCCTTAGTTCCTTCTTGCAGCGAAATTGAAAATTTAGTTGGTGTTCCTATTCATTTTCCCATTTTTATGCCCAAAAACATCATTTTTCCTTGATTTTCCATATTTTACGTGTTTTAGTGTATTATTTTGAACCACAAGATGTATATTTTTCTGATTTTTTGATTATGATCAGCAAGTACTCATGGAAAATAGCAACATAAACAATTTTTAGCCCACATGAACAACATTTTATCCATCAAAAGCCATGAAATCTCAAATTTCCTTTGAAACAATTGAATTACCGCTTATTTGCGTGTTTCGGGTTTCATGTCCATGGCTGCAAATTTGAAAACCAGTAGCACTTTATGCTCAGCACGATCACAAATCACCATTTCCAGCCCGTGGAGCAATCCGATCAATGCCGGACAAGCCTCCACCATTCTTTCTTCTTCCTTCTTCTTCCCACATGAACTCCCTCTTAGAGAGGAGAGAGGGAGGAGAGAGAAAGACTGATTTTCTCTCTCCCTCTACAGGCTGCAATTCCTTGCGTGGATCGGAGCGATGCAGAGCGGAGATCGAATGTGGTTGCCCTCTGCAATTGTATTCATGGCTTACATTCAGCCTCTCTCCTTGATTTGTGGGGGGGGGCCGTTTTTTTCGGCGGCCTGAACAGCCGCCACCACATTGACTCCACCTTTCCAGGCTTTTCATGAGAGCCAAGGAATCTTCAGCTCAATCTTGCTATGGATGGCATTAATCCATTTTTTCTCCACTCAACTTCTTACAATGTATGGCATGCAGTCCTCCTTGTTAACTACAACATCCAACCATGGATTTGTATGAAGAAAGGACATCCGATCCTTAGCTTTCTTGTTCTTGGGTGCTACAAAGTCAAGAATATGGACATCTACCTCCATCCATTAGTTGATGAGCTTAAGTTTTGTGGGAGAGAAAGGGATCATTGTGGAAGATATGAGCAAGCACCATGGCTGACGGTCCACTAATATATGAGCCATTCTCATGTGTACCATGCATGACTTTTTGAGATTTGGAAAGTGCTCAGGTAAGTGGGCCTTTTTCCTTATTGGTAATATCTAACATGGCTCATTCAAGTTTGTGTTGACTAGATAAGGGTGTTGTGACAGGTCTGGTTACCTCAAGTTATCATGCATGTCCATTGTATGGGCCACAATTAGACTTTTGAAGGTCATGGACCATGAAGAAGATGGTATATCAAGGATAGGCTGCTTACTTACTAGAGTTTCATGAATTGAGGGAAGGTGTTCTTGGACAACCACCGACACAAATGAATGACCAAAGCTAGTACAAGTTGAAAATTGTCCACTATGAGTCACATCCAAGCAAAATGCAATGGTTCTCACATTTCTACGAGTTGTTATATTGGACCCACTTACAGATCAACAATTTTTTGGATCCCATTCATATGTTCAAGAATTTGGGTAGTTTATTATGGGATCATATTAGAGGAAAGAAAGACATTGTAGGAGCACAAATGGATTTAAAGAAGATGGGAAAGATGGATGCACTTTGGCCATGATTGAGCACTAATACTCACTTACAACTACCTTGTGCTCCTTGGGTCCTATCCACTAAAGAAGAGTACATTGTGAAGCAAGTTTTCAAGTCTATCTGCACCACGATGGGTATGATGCATTCTGTCAAGTCTACTTTTTCTAGACCCACTATCAAGGCTGAAATCCCATGATTGGGATAAGATATGTTAGGTATGTCCTGACCTTGATTGCAAATAGCCTCAATATTTTTCTGTTTAGTGTCTACTCAATGTTCTTAATGCTTCTCCATTTCTGAAAGTTTGTACTACCAATCATGATTGGGGGATGCCTCACTCTAGAAATACGAGAGGCAAGTTATAGGTTGTTGAATTTAGTGCAATGGATCTCATAGAAGGAGATCAAAACATTCTCTATTGAATTCGCAAGACGAGGAGCGGTGGAGAGAGTTTGTATCTTCGAGAAGTACCTACCCAAGAGCATGCTCACGATATAGATTCACCTCATCGTGCATCTTGTAGATGAAGTGGAGATTGTAGGGCCGACTCATCCATACATACGATGGATGTTCTTTTTGGAGCGCTTTATGGAAACTGTGAAGGGCATTAGTACATATTTCAAAGTGGATATCGATAGTGGATTTAGACAAAAATAAACCGTGGTCATTGAAGGACGATGATATACTAACCCAAGATGTGGTGGGTGGAAACGGAGTAGAAAAAGGGATGGATGCTCCTATGGAGGAGTAAGTGAATCATTTTTGTATGTTGTATCATACATCCATGGAGAAGTGGCTTGCTAGGTACGAGCAGTCTCTAGATAAGACATTAAAGAAGTGCTATCAGAATTCTGACATAGTACATGCCATCAACAAATTCAAAAACTTGAGGGCATGGAGGAGATGTCGTGGTTTATGTCTATGCAGTGTTTTCATGGAGCTTTGATTGCAGCTTCTTACAAAAGGGTAGAGGTCTCCATCGAGGAGTGGAAATTCTTGAGGGGATGTAGTCCAAAGGTGACCACATGTTTTATTTGATGTTGTATCTAGATCTTATGTGCACCAACTAATCTAACCATTTTTTGGTGTACAGTACAAAATTTACAGTACAATGTTGCTAACAAGAGGGCCATGGTCAAACATAGAGAAGAAGAAAATAAGAGGAGGTCAAAATAAATCTTAGATCATAAGCCAATATTAGTTATTTCACATGGTCAAGAGTAGATAGAAACTCAAAGCAAGGTCGAGATGTTGCCTTCAGCCCACAATAAAGGAAATCATAAAAATAAATGGAGCAATTTGGTTTGTCCCATTGTTGATCAGAAGGTGTTGATATATGGAAGCAAGATCTTGTAAGCATCTAAAGTTCTTTCTTAAGTTTTTATGTGTGACTATTTATGATTGATTATATCGAATACTTGTGGTATTTTCATTTTGCAATTTAGCATGATTGGTTGAGTACTCCCTAGCTACAAGATGGCTCATAAGCATTTCCATACTAGGGTTGATACATGGATGCACTTGTATGACGAGGGCACCATCATGGAGCAATAGTGCATGAAATCATGATGTGAAGAAATTTTCAACTCAATTTTTTTTTCAAATGCACTGGAAGTTATTAGTTATTCTTGATTGAATTTTTCACATCTAAAGGACAACATTACAACAAAAACGTGGTTCAAGAGGGAGAGAGTGGAGCGGGTGTGCTGATGCAGAGAGCAAACATGAGAGCCATGAGGAGAATCAAGACAATAAGGATGATGAGAGAGATCAAGACAACAATGAGAAATAATTATACATTTGGAGCCACTAATCCTACCATCAGGATTAATTATATGCATAATTTAGTATGCAATATGTTAGATATTAGAAGCCACAATAGATGGCTTCAAAGCTATAATCTTGTCCAAGCACTACCACCATAGCATGGAGTGTGGTCATATTCAGAGCTGACATAGGTAGACATCGATATCCTATTCTATAGTCAATGTCTAGTGTGCAGAGCTCCATATAGTCACAAAAAATGAAATTAGATACCAAAGTATACTCAATAGAACAAACTCGTATGTATGTTCCTATATGGAAAATTAATAAAAATCTCTCAACAAAGATGAAAAGTGATCACTAGTGAGGGATCACATAACCTTCATGGACTCAAGATAACCAATGAATACAAGACAATGGCAATACTCCCATATGTTGTGACTCAGGACAATACAAGAGCTAAGTGTGCTTTGCTAGATAGCACTCAAGATGCTAGGACCAAGGGGACACACAAAAGGTCTAACAGTTGGGCATGGGAGCCCTTTGCCTTTGAGTCCTAATTTTCATTGGATACTTGATCTATTGATTCTTGGACTATGCAACCCTTGAAAACCTGGCCTCCTTCCTTATAGCCTACTACTTGTTGTGACATTCTCTTTGCCCATGTGCCATGCTAGATGGTCTTCATCGCTCTTGCACCTATTTCCTCATTAATGTGCCACTATTGGCTCCTAGCTTTTAAAGGTCACTAACTACCACTATCTTTAATACTAGTGCTCATGATGGACTCAAATCCACAAAATTACTTGTTGATGTTGCATTCATCCTCTATGGTAGATGTATTGTCCTATTGGATTAGGTTTGGAGGTGGAGGTGGGGCAATGAGGGCTAGAGCAAGGGGTGAGGGGGATTGGGGTGTTGGGGGTAAAGGCACCTCTGCCTAACCGCTTGTGTATTACTACACTGACAGTACCCACACCTACACACTATAGGCGGCAGGTGCCCATCAATGTGACTTTATTCTTTATTCTTTTAGTGACAAATGAATAAAGGGAAGGCCAATCACACATTATGACTGTTGGAGTTCCCACATTGTGAGGCTCTCTCTTGCTCTTTCTCTCCCGCCATATCTCTCCAGTGCAAGCTTCGATCTTTCTCACCTCAATGGCCTCATGTATGAGGTGGTATCACCTCAATGTGTTTCATCTTTGAATGGAAGACTGGATTCTTGGCTAACTAAATAGCACTCATAGAGTCTGAATGCAGTGTAGGGATAGCATCAATACCAAGGTCATGGACCAAATGATCTAACCATATGGCCTTCTTGCAAGCCTTAGTGGCTGTAACATACTCGATCTCAGTGGTGGAAAGAGTCGTACACTTCTGCATCTTGGACATTCAAGAGATAGCACCTCCAACATAGGTGAACACATAGCCAGTAGTGGACTTTCTACTATATGCATGTCCTACATAATCAGAGTTAGTGTACCCCATGAATCCTCTATCTTGGGTGTCATAGCATGTGCACATATTTGCAATGCCCTTCAGGTACCTCATGATACCCTTCGTAGCATCCCAATGCTTCTTGCCAGGGGTAGCCATATAGCATGCCACAACACCAAATGCAAAGGCAATATCTAGATGAGTGGCTATCATGGAATACATAAGACTGCCCACTATGGATGCATAGGGAATGTTGGCCATCTCGGCCCTCTGTTCATCTCTCTGTGGACAATCGGCTTGTGATACCTTCACATAAGAAGGCAATGGACAGCCAATAGGTTTCATATCCTGTATGTAGAAGTATTCAAGGATTTTATGAATGAACTCTCTCTATATAAGTAGAGGAGTCCCTGATGCATGTCACCTTTAATGTGCATACTAAGTATGTGAGAGGCCTGTCCCAGATCCTTCATCTCAAAGCTCTTCTTGAGATGAGCCTTAAGAGCATCTACCTCATCATGAACTGTCCTTGCTAATAGCATGCCATCCACATAGAGTACCAAAATAAGCAAAGATCCATCACACTTTTTCTTTGTGTACAAGCATGGATCCATAGCACTATGGCTGTAGCCCTGTGACTGCATAAAAGCATCGAACTTATTGTACCATTCCCTAGGTGCTTGCTTCAAGCCATAAAGACTTTTCTTCAACCTCCACACTAGGTGCTACTTGCTAGGCTCTACAAAGCCCTTAGATTGCTCCATGTAAATCTCATCATGTAAGTCCCCATATAAGAAAGCCGTCTTGACATCCATCTGGTACAAGTCCAAGTCAAGTTGTACAACCAAAGCCAAGACTAAGTGTAGGGTGGTCATCTTAACCATAGGAGAGAAAATCTCATCAAAGTCAATACCATGCTCTTGCTTAAAACCCTTTGCTACCAATGTAGCCTTGTATGCCAGCTTGGGGTGTCCAGGGATACTTTTCAGCTTGTACACCCATTTACATGGCAGAGTCTTCTTGTTAGTAGGCAAGGAAACCGAATCCCAAGTTGTATTCTTATGCAAGGAGTCTATCTCAAACTACATAGCCCTTTCCCAAGAGTGACTATCACCTCTACGCATAGCCTCATCATAGGTGAGAGGCTCTCCTGCATCTGTAAACAAGACATAGTGCATGGAGGGCTCAAATCTATCAAATAGGTGTTTATCTCTAGTAGAATGCGGCACTACATACTCTGCTACTACTTGCCCAACATTATATCCAATACCCTGGCCATGAGCATCTACTACTGTTGCAGGTTGTATCCAGTTGGATGTATGGGAGCTCGTGGCTCCTCGTGAAATATAACCCTGCATATCTCCATGACTCTCTGAGGCTGCCTATGCATCTTGTCTTCATGGAAGACTACATCATGGCTATGGACGACCTTCTGTACTGCTTGCCGATCCCATGGATGATAACCCATCTTTCCTACATCTCCATAACCAAGGAATATGTATTTAACACTCTTAGGATCCAACTTGTTACACTTGTCCTTGGGCACATGGTAGAATGCCTCACATCCAAAGACACGTAAATGCACATAAGAGAGAGGCTTTCTTGTCCATACCTCCTTTGCAACGTAAAAAACAATGGTACTATAAGGCAATGTATTAATGATATGCACGATAGTCATAACGGCCTCAATGTAAAAGTGATGTGGTAGACCTACATGGTTAAGCATACTAAGAATCCTTTCCTGGATGGCCCTATTCGCCCGCTCAGCCATACCATTCTGGGGAGGGGTGTAAGGGG
The DNA here is from genome assembly GCF_053477565.2 of Lygodium microphyllum. Lineage (NCBI taxonomy): Eukaryota > Viridiplantae > Streptophyta > Polypodiopsida > Schizaeales > Lygodiaceae > Lygodium > Lygodium microphyllum. The sequence continues at coordinate 144,235,784 of NC_141141.1, forward strand.
CGGTCAACTAATGCTTAATACCCCTGTCATCACATAACTGCTCAAAAGCACGTGATACATATTCACCCCCATTATCTGTCCAAAGGCATTTCAACCTATGCCCCAGCTGATTTTCTGCCAAAGCAAGCCATCTTTGAAAAACTGCCAAGATATCAGAATTCTACTTTATGTGATAAGCCCCTTACGTGAAAAATAATCTATGAAGGTAACAAAATACTTTGCACCACCCAAATACTAACATGGCATGGGCCCACAGACATCAGAATGTACTAAAGCCAAGGGCTCACTCATGTGTGACATACCAAACTTCTTATACATAGGCCTAGTATGCCTTTCCATAAAGACAATGATCAGAAGAATCAAACTGAGAATAGTCAAGGGGCGGTAAGTACTACAAAGCAGAAAGCATTTTCATTTCTTTAATAGACATATGCCCCAAACGAGCATGCCAAAGAGATACATGAGATAAAGACCCCAAAGACAAAACATGATTAACTGTAGATCTAGTAACAACTAAGGGGTAGAGGCTGCCAGCCTTGGTACATTTCGCAAGCACAAGCCTGACACGAGTAATCTTCCATGCAGAGTCTCCAAGAGATACATGATATCCTACATCATTAAGCTATCCAATGGACATGAGATTGTGTGTCAATGCAAGTACATGGCATATATCATGCATAACAAAATTGCTGCTAGAAGGAAATTGAAGCCTAACATCACCAATGTTGACAATCTCAAGAGACCTATCATCACCCAAGCACACAAAACCCGAAACAGAACGGTATGAATGTAACCACTCTTGGCAAGGCGTCACATAAAAGGACGCACCTGAGTCCAAGAGCCAACACTGTGCATACATAGAGTGTATCTCTGTCATTTGCAAAACATTAGATGAAGCTACTACAAGGATATAATCCCCATCACCATCCTTAGGCTGCATAACATTGATCTCTTAAATTTTAACACTTGACTAAGCAGGTAGTATGTTGTGATGAGAAGACTTTTCATGCATTTTCTCTTTTCCCTTGTCTTTGCACATTTCATTGCTCAATTCATGACACTGTGGCCTTTCTTCCCACAATGATGACAAGTCAGATTGGCATTTCTGCCCTGAGACTTACTGCGTGACTTGCCACGTGACTTGGACCAAGATTTCTACGAATTCTGCCCACAGCCATTACCACGCAACTTGGACCCAAATCAATGTCACATCTTCTTTGAAATCAATGCCCTGTGAAACCAAGTTTTTAAGAATAGCATGAAACTAGCTCAAATGAGCTGACATGGTCACATTCTCTTTCATGCGGAGATCTATCAGCTGTTTCAGCCAATACATTTGACTTGTAAGACTTTGATTCTTGTCATATATGTTCTTGATCTTATTCCAAAGCTACCAAGCACTCTGTGCTTCCTCAACCACATTGTAATACACATGTTCAGTGAGAGACAAGATGAGGGTGGACTTGCATAACTCATCAAGCTCCATCCATTCGCCATTAGTCATAGTTTCATGCTGCTCTCCACTCAACCTTAATGTCTTTATCTATAATTTTTGCACCAATATGTACCAAACTTGGCTCTTCCAATAGGCATAATTCGTACCATCAAGCTTAGTGATGTTGAAGATAGCAATGTCAGTGGAAGAAGATGCCATACTACAACTTGAAATAGTGCAAACAATTCAAAACTGCTTCCTGTAAACTACAAAAAATGACCAAAAAACCACAAAAGCCAAGGCAAAATGGTGAGAAATGAGTATATAATGATGCTTCCCACCAAGTACCATCAAAATTACATCAAATCAAGATGTTTCAGCATGAAAAATACATGAAAATTCGGAGAAATATGCTTGCTATAATTTATCACAGCAGTGTACAATGAGAGCTGACAGTAGGCAAAACCCAATATTCAAAGTCAATCATTGATTGACAATGCAAAATCAACATCAAGCATGCATCAACAAGCATGTAACAATCACATTGACAGGACCCAACACCCAAGCATATAAGAAAAAGTTTGTTAGTAAAGTCGGCATATCCCCAAATCAACAAGGCAAAATGTACATACCACTGCCAAGACCTAACACAAGGTGGTGTCTGCTCAATGAATACAAAGCCGAATCAGCCCAAGTACATCTACATGGACCAAAGTATATCAACCATACATCATTCACGAGAAGATCATGGTCTCAAAGATCCAAAAGCTCAATATACATAACCGCACTACTCAATGTCCGATAAGCGTACAAAGATGCTCCCACTGGCACAAAAGCTGCTAGTGTCAAGAAAATAATCTCAAATAAAGCATGTAAGAGCACCAGTGATGGAGTATCCAAGATCATACATTATTAAGACAACTAGAACATATGAGCGGTCAAGTATCCAATGATAGTATCCAATGTCATGAAGACAATCCCAATCAATCTCTAGCGGGGAAAGCAAAACCACAATACTCTCTAGAATATCCAAAGTCAAGCCCAAATGAAGCTCCAGTAGAATTCAAGTCCAAACAATGTAACTAGCATGTGTAGGTAACATAAGCATCAAGTATGTACCAACGGGTCATACATAGACCATAGCTATAACCTCTCTCACAAAGCATTCTAGCATAGAAAAATGTCAAGTAAATGCCAACCAATAAGAATCTCAAACAAGGCTCAAAATACATTTCAGAACCATCCAAAGAATTTGCCAACCTTCATTTGCATCCAATAGTCATATGAAGCACTCGGGAAGCACCAGTGAGATCAATAGGCAAAGCATAAAGTGTCTAATTAAGCTTCAGCCCTAGACTATATAGTAGTGATTTACTATATAAAACCAAGTATTTTAGGCCACTAAATCAGCTCCAAATGATGGCCAATCTATAGGCATACATTCCCCTAACATTCGAGGACCATTCGGGACCCAATTGGGCATCAAATGTTAATGCCAACCAAGCATAAACATAAAGTGTTGATGTAACACTGTTTATGGCTGCCTATGGACTATGGAAAACAATCCTAGGTTGAGGTAAATGAGTCCACAAATCAATGCCAATGATAACCACCAATGCTAAGCATCAAGGGGGTCTTCCCAAGTGCCGAATGAAGTGTTTTCAAGCTGCCAATGAGTGCCAAGGGAGGGCTGAAGTAAAAATGGTTTTTTTTTCACTCCTCATTAGGGTAGATTCGCCTTTAAGTGGGAGGTTGTTGGGGGTAAAGGTGCCTTCGCCTAACTGCCCATGTGTTACTACACTGATAGTACCTACGCCTATACAGTGCAAGCGACGGGCACGCGCCGTGAGTGCCACTTTATTCTTTATTCTTTTAGTAATAGATGAATAAAGGAAAGGTTAGTCGTACATTGTGACTATTGGAGTTCCCACATTGTGACTCTCTCTCTCTCTCGCCATAGCCCTCTCGTTGTGAAAGCTTCAATCCTTCCCACCTTTCATGGGGTTCAAAGGTGTGGTGCTAATCGGGTAGGTTGTGACCAACGGGATGAGAAGTTGATGTCAGAGTGAGGGGAGTGGATTATACTAGAGGTGATGCTATTGCTACCAAAGATCTATGCTAGTCTAGAGGGGAGGCTATAGGATGTTATGGTAGATGAGCTTGGGAGTGAGTTTCTCTAGGTAGATGAATTTGTTGTTGTAGTAAGTCACACTCAAAGGTAATCTAGATGAGGCAGGTATCAACTCCCCTAAGTTTCAATTTATGCTTGGATTTGATGTTGAGGATGGCATGGATGCAGTGCAATTGCATGAGGAAGAGAGCTTTAGACTTGATGAGGGAACCTTGAGTTGGTTAATACTTGTTAACTTTAGGATGTTAGAGGTGGTAGGGGAGGGGTCTTTAGAGAGTAGATAATTAGGATTACAATCTCTGCCTCCTTGATCCTTACTTGGATCATCAAGATTTGGGAGTTTTTCTCCCCAATCAATATGTGGATTCCTCTTGACTTTGGCCTTGGACTAGAGGCATCCACTCTAGTGACATTTTGGTGTAGGGAGTGGGTTTGTTGAATCCTAGGCTAGATGGGGAATACCATCCTTTTCAATCTCCCAGGCCACTCTAACTTGCTATTCTTGTAGAGTGTGCTACCAAAGAAGGTCAAATTCTTTCTTCTAGTCTTGATTTAGGTCCAACACTGCATGTTGTAGCACATGAATCCTCTTCTCTACTTCATCATTCCCCTCCTCAAATGCTTGACAATGCTCCACTATGAGCTACCACTTTCGATCGTAAAAATTGATGTCAACATAGAAGTCAAAGAAATCTAGAGTGCGGGGTTGCGGAGACACATCCTCCTTGCTTGATGTATTGATGGCTTCTTTGTGGGTAGGTGGAGCTTGGATGTACTTACTTATTCCTTGGGAAGTTGGTTTACAAGGATCTGGAGTATGGGTAGTCTAGTCTAAGGCAGGGTGACAAGTTTAAACTTGGCTGCAAAGCGTGATATAGAGTGGGAGTGATAGGGAGTGGAGTTGGCATATGTTGTTTTTCCTTGTTGTGGTGGATAGTACAGAGTTGTGGTAGGCAGGGGAAGTAGGCTTGGTATCCGATTCTTTCTCATACAGTTTGTTGAGCTGAGACAAGAGCTTTGAGTAGGAATTAGTCATGGTGGCCTAGATTTCTTGTTTGAGCTTTTTCCATCGGTGAACCCACCTCGGTTCATAGTCACGCAAGTGCAAAAATAAACTGTTGAACACAAGTCAAAAGAGAAAAAGAACACTATAAAGGAAGAGAACTCAGAGACGTGTTCTAGAAATGGAATCCATATACCAACGACAAGAATGATGCGTACAACAGTGAATCACTGTGGCTGTGTGGGTACCGGCATTGGCTCCTCTCTCCAATAGGAAGACTAAGTGAAAATAAACTATTGAACACAAGAAAAAAGAACAAAAGAAGACATAAAAGAGAAAGAGAACTCAAAGATGTGTTCCAAAAATGGAATCCATATACCAAACATGAGGATTATGTATACAACAGTGAATCACTGGTGGCTGTGTGGGTACAACTGGCATTGTCTCCTCTTTCCAATAGGAAGACCACGTGAAGAATGATGATGAATGAATGAGAGGAGGAGGAGCCACTAGATAAATAGGCCCAAAATAGGCCAAATATGGCAGCTAGTTAGAATACTGGTGACTAGTAGTAAGTTCTTAAATAATCACTAAAATTACCACCATAAAATACCTAGTAATGTCAAGCACAAACTCATATTTGAGTTGTCTAGACTGCTAATAAAAAGTACCACCTACAATCATGTGTATAATTCCTATATAAACTATGAAATAACCTATAGCATTTGTAGAAAAAAGTGAATAATGCCGCCAAAATGACCCCTAGTATCATGTTTCTCTATAATAACATGTATTATGCTAATAAAGGCCAAAAGTTTTCTGGGAACAACATGTAGTGTCTAAAATCTGGTCAACCTTGTTTGAATACTTTTTTACTAAAATCTTCAAGTCTTTAATGTCTCCACTCACAGTACCTATATGAGGGATAAACTGGTGTGATGGGCTCCCTTTATGGGCTTCAAATCACTAGGAGGAGGGCAGTCCCTCGAGGTCTATTGATATTCACAACCCTTTGGGATCTTTAATAGTGAGGAAGGGTCCCTCAGCATCTACCTTTTTCCTGGGTAGGTATATGTATGGCAAGAGCATTCTACTCTATGAAAACATAGATGAAATGCATGTCTTCTTTTCTTTTATCTCTCCCTCTCTCTCTCCTTTTCCTCTATTTATTTCTCTTCCTCCCTCCCTCCCTCTCTCTTTCTATATATATATATATATATATATATATATATTCTCTCTCTATCCCTCCCTCTCTCTGTTTTTCCTTTTTCTCTTTATTTTTCTCCCTCCCTCATCTTCTCATTTTTCATTTCCTCTCTCTATTTTTCTCTCAATCTATTTCTCTCCTTTCCTCCCTCTTTCTCTTTCTCTCTTACTTTTTATCTCTCACTCTCTACTTCTCTATTTTTATCTCTCTTCTTCTCTATTTGTCTCTCTCTCTCCCCCTCCCTATCTTCATTTCTCTTCTTCTTTGCCTCCCTTCCTCCCTCCCTCTATCTATCTCTCTCTACACACACACACACACACACACACACACACACACACACACACACACACACACACACATATATTCTCACTCTCTCAATGTCTCCCTCTCTCAATTGTTCCTTCTCTTTATTTCTCTCTCTCTCTCTCTATATATATATATATATATATTCTCTCCCTTCCTCTCTTTCTATCTCTCTATTTCTATCTCCCTCTCTCTTTCTATTGCTCTCTCCCTCCCTCCCTCTCTCTATGCATCTCTTCATAAACAAAAATAAAGAGAGAAGCAAAAAAAAGAGAGAAGAGAGAATGCACTTACCTCAAAGCTTGAATAATAATCATTTCACACTTCTCTCCTTCTTCTCCTCCTTCATGGGTTTACTCCTCCTTCGTGGGTTTCATCCTTCTTCTTTGCAGTTGTCTCCTCTCTCTTCATGGATGACAATGGCAATGGTGGCAAAAGTGACCTCTCTTTCTCCCTCTTAATCTCCCTTGCTTTGAGCTCTCTCCCTTTCTCTCTCTCCCTTGTTTACTCTATGCATCTCTTCATAAGCTAAAAGAAAGAGAAAAGTGAAGAAAACAAAAAAAATTAGAAGAGAGAATGCAATTATCTCGAAGCTCAAAGAAGAATCCCTTCACACTTCCCCTCTTCTTCTTCTTCTTCTTCTTCTTCTTCTTCTTCTTCTTCTTTATGCATGTCTCCTCCCTCTTTGCGAATGATGGTGATGGTAGTGGTGGCCTCTCTCTCTCTCTCTCTCTCTCTCTCTCTCTCTCTCTCTCTCTCTCTCTCTCTCTCTCTCTCTCTCTCTCTCTCTCTCATTTACAAATACGTAAAATGCTATTCTTATATTTTGATTCTTTTTTTCCTAGAACGATGTCGCTATATGCATTGCTATTAGCATCGCTATACGTGTCTCTATTACCATTGCTATTAGCATCACTATATGCATTGCTATTTGTATTACTATTTTTGTTGCTATATGCATTACTATTTCTATTAGCGACGCATATAGTAACACTAATAGAAATACCACCTACTCGTGTAAAGAACAAGCATTGCTATGGAAATACCGTGTAATCACGTTGAAAATGGCCATCACTATGCTTTCATTTTCTTGTAGTGCATGTTAGAATTAGAAGTGGAATCACTACTCTCATCATTATGGCTCTTTAGAGTTGACTTATTAGATTTGGCTCTTTAGAGTTGACTTATTAGATTTATTGAAACTTTGAACATACAATGTATTTGACATCTCATCTTTTGGTTGAGCATTGGGATCAATTCTACTACTGAGAATAGTAAAATTGAGGGTATACACTTAGACTGATGATCTCATTGCTTAAGGTGCTGGAGTATTTCAAGTTTTTGTGTATATGTTCTATCAAGTTGGAACAGAATATGAAATGGGATGAGTGCATCATTCCATATTGGCCAGCCATGTTCTGCTGCTAGCGAAGTCGTAGCTTTTTTTTGCATTGAAGATTCAAATATGATAACCTTATGGGGCTCATTGACTTGGCCAGACAAGTTACTATGTATGCCACATCAAATTGACAGATAAATGCATTTGAATCCTAATTGGAAGATCTAAAGAACTTCAAAAAGGAGATATTTGGTGGGTGAGCCATTGGAATCAAAAGTGAGGGTTGAGTTGGGGATATTGAGGGTACAATAGTTGGTTTAACCGAAGCCAAGAGATGACTTGTGAGGTTTATTTGAGTAGTGGGAGAAATTAGGACACTTGGGGATCAAAGAGGCCTCACGAGATGGTATCATTTGATGCTTTTAAGACTTGGGCCATCATGCTTGGCCTAGAGCCTGAGCAAGAACCATGCAAATGTGAATGCATTTAGCGTAGTACACAAACAAACCATGATTATGGTTGCTATGTGTAATATGTTGAAAGATATGACAAATGATGTATGCTCTAGGAAGAGATGCTTTGTATCCCATAAGCACAATGAGGAGAGTGAAACAACCCCCAAAGGCTACATAAGCATGTCCTTGGTTCTTATTTCAATGCAATGCTATTGTACTTTCTACTTCCAATCTGTGTCCTTGTCATGTCCTACTCAAGAATTTTTTTGATAGTCCAATCACTTAATCTTGGAACTAAATTGAATTGAGTAATAGTCAGTGTCTCTTATCTATGTCATCGACATGGTTCATGTTTATGTATTCTATCCCCCATAGCTAAACCATGCTCAAGATCCGTGTTTCTCAACATGGTATTAGAGTCATGGTGAGCATGGCTAAGCTTATCGAACTCTTCCTTTAGCTCCTCTTCATCTCTAGTTAGCTCATTGTAAGCTCATGAGCTCATTTCTCCCTCTAACTCCACTCTTTTATTTATGGTAGATATAGCCATCATGCAGGTACCTTGCTTGGAGCTCTCTTATCTTTTCATATAAGCCAAATCTCTTCAAGCTTCCTTCTGGAAATTTGTTCCCTGCCTCAGGGAAGTCCTCTATGTCACATCACACACTAAGATTGATGGTTTATAACTCCAACATTGCATAAATTCATCGTCATTGTCTCCTAGCTTCTAACACACAAAGCGCGATTCAACTTGCCACCATAGGGATTTTGAAGCCCACCTCATAGGCCTTCTACCCACTAGATATCCTCTTCAATGATTGCTTATACATGCTGTTGCCCATGAAAAACAAGTCAGCCTATTAACCCTAAATACAAGGCAGCCATAGCTTTTGAACTCAAGCTAATAACCTCTTCAATTTCTCACTCCTTTGGGCTCAACAAACCATCAGTGATTTTGATTTACTCTGATATACTCAATTCTCCATTCAAATCAGCAAAAGGGAAGCAAGAAATCAAACTCAAGATCAATATCAAGTGCTTCAACTACATAGAGTCTCTTGATACTTTTCTAGTGCTTCTTGGCACTTGTGTTTCTTGACACAATATCTAAGAACAACTCATTTGCTGGTTTATCTTCAGTTCTTGCAATGAAAAACATGATTAAATCCCTTGTAAGCTTGAATCACATTGTAAAAGGATGGAGAATACTTGAGTATACTCACGGTAAGACATCCTTTAAAACATTTGAACTTGAGAAAATAGCCAAATTCAATGGTGAAGGCTTTCACACCTGGAAAGAAAAGACGATGTACCATCTCGTGAGGAAATACCTCTAGCTTGACCTATTTGAGGATGATGGAAGAGATGTAAATGGCAAGAAGGAAGATGGTGAAGATGAGTTTGTTGAAGAAGTTCAATTCAAGACAAAAAGAGTGAAAAAAAATGAACAACAAGGCTCTAGGCATCATTGCTTAGGGACTATTTGATGATGTATTGCACCATATCTCTGACATCAAAGATGCAAAAAAGGCATGGAATGAGCTTGACAGGATCTAAATTGGAACTCAAGCTAAAAAATCAAAAGTAAAATTACTCATGTAGTTCTTTAAGCTAGATGTAAATGACAGTTCTTCTATGACCATGCATATTAACAAGTTTAAGAGCCTAAAAACCCAACTTGCAACTTTAAAGAAGAACATAGATGAGGATGAAGCCATAGCACTGCTACTAGCAAGTGTAAATCAAGAACCATATGAGAACCTTGTGTTACAATAAGTAATGTTTCTAATCTCTCACTCAAAGACATTGAACATTCTCTACTTGATGGCGAAAGTAAACTTAAAAACAAGGATGTGAAAGAAATTATCCCAAAGGACAATCTCTTGTACACCAAAGGAACTTATGGGGCAAAAGGATATGGACGATGATTCAAAATCAACAACAAGGATCAGGTCACATGTCATGATTGTGGTAAGACTTGGCAAATGGCCACTGAATGTTTCCATAAGAAAAGAGCACCACATGTGTAGAATGGTGACCATCAAAATCAGTTCATGAATGAAGCAGATAAAGAAGATGCTTCCACTATCGACAACAAATCTGATAGATTATTTTGAAGAGATTTTCATTGTATCTTTCCCATTGGTGGATCTTATGTTTTCCCATAGTGGATTTTTTTCCCCTTAGTGGATGTTGTTTGGTAAACACCCTTGCCAAAAATATACATTTCAAAGTTAACACTTGACTAGGCTGCCTATGAGGCTAGTCCCTTGGGCCATGTCATCATGTAGGCCGGGGGGGGGGGCGGGGGGGGGGGGGGGGGGGGAGCCAACAAGTGTAGGACATTCTCTCTGCCCATGTGCTATACCAAATGGTCTTCACTACTCCTGCACCCACCATCAACTGATTAATGTGCCACTATTAGTTCGTAGCTTCAAAGGTTGCTAACTATCGTCGCCTTTAACAAAAGTCATATGTCCATTTTTCTTATACTTATTGTATTTTTTCCAATAAAATGAGCTACACTTGGTCTTTTCTATTCTGAACATTTAATTTTCTCAAACTAAGTTATTGTATGAAGTATTTCATAAACTGTGTATTCAATTTGTGAAACTAATGTGTATTGATTATGCAAGAAGGGGGAAAATAAAGCTAGGGAGCTGCTTGTTGCCTTGAGGAAGGTACTATGTTTATATCCTCTCTATCACGTGCATTCAAGGCCTATTTATAAATATCCTTATTTGTGAATTTTTCTTAAATAAAACATAACCCTTTTCTATTCGGTCTATAGGAAACCCCTTAAGATTACACCCTTTCATATGTAAAAAATGTATAAAAATGGTATTTTAAAAATACCTTATTTTGAACCCATGTGATGCACACATATATTCATGAGTAACTTACTTGAGCTTGTTGCAAAACCATTGCTAGAGATCACACAAGTCTATAACTAGTATCTCCTTGGTTTCTATTTTATTTGAATAGAGTGCATTTATGTTCGTATTGGAATACACATTTAAAAATGTATAAAAAGTTATGCTTATTATTGGCAAGGTAAGTACAATATCAAACAAATCTTTTGATGCATTGTTAATTACAACAATAGACGTGCATGTGAGTTTTTTAAAAGTCTAAAAAATGTATCAACATGGCCATCTATGGGCATAATTCCTTGTAGTGATATGGTTGCAATCTATATAACCATATGATTCATGTAATTGTAGCTAAGCCTATGAAATTAGGTGTTTTGGCATCTCTTACTGCATATATATATATATATATATGCGACTTTCTTCCTTCGAATGGAGAAACTTTTGTGAAGATTCAACATGAAGATATAATACATGCACATGACTTTATATCAATGATGCAAACTACATAGTATATGGGCCCATAGCAAAATTCTTGTGTGTTTATGTGCATGATACTCAATTTAGAGTATCAAGCAGCCAAGTAGGTCTCATCACACAAGGTGGTATGGCCTTGAAGAAATTGGATATAAAGAAAACCTTGATATGCTCTATTAAATTTCAACAAGGAAATGTATTTACTTAAGCGAAAGCCCTAAAAACTATCATCATGTGCCTGTCAAACAAAGTATGGAAACATGGCTTCTATCAACGGTTCTTTAAGGGGACAATAATGATGATGATCATGATGCCAAATACATCGATGAACATTTCAAGTGTCTCAACATAAAATAGAGAAAATCTCACAAGAAAAAGCCATGAGACTCCTCTATTTACAATGACTAACTAAGCAAGTGATATAAGATAGCCCATAGAAATATTGATTCCTATGGTCTAGAATGTACCAAAGCAACATCTACCCATCGATGATGGGCTAGTTGCTAATCCAACCACCTGCAAGAACTGCCATGCTTGAACCGTAAGAGCAGTGGTCTTTCTCATTTTGCAGTCAAATCGATAAGCACTCGGAAGAATGCAGCTCCACTACATATATGTCTCTCGCACGTCTAATCAAGGAAACACAACGGGAGGAGACTACCGAGGTACCTACTGGTCTGCGATTCTGTGGATCTGAGGCTCGTCTGGGCTCATCGCGACGCGTCATCTGAGCACATCACGTCAGTATGTAAGCATGGCTGTTCTATAAAATCGGTGCATCAATATGTATTACCGAATACAGTCTATATATTATGACAAATGTTAGCATGAATATGCCAACTGAAAGCATCATATTATATCGATGTGCTATCCATAATCATGGTAACAATAATGTCTATCGTGAATATTCTTGGCATGGCGGCGGTTCACATAACGATACCGTATGTGTGTGCATATGTATATAATGATAATATTATAAGGATATATACGCAAATACACGTCTTTATACATATCCAATATTGAACCAGAAAATAGAATTAGTTCTCTCTCTGTCTCTGTCTCTCTCTTTGCGCCTCTATTCGGCGACCTGACAGCCTTGAGAGAACCAAATGATAAAGTCCGGCATCAAAGCAAGTAGTAGTCTTTGCCCTCACAGGCTGAATCGTCCTCATCATCATCATCATCATCATCAGCTTAGGTAATGCATGGAATTGTGCCTTACATGACTTTGACAAAGCGTCCCCTTCCTTTTTCTGTGGACATGCAGCTGTACTGTGGCTGCAAGCGTTTTCCTCACGAAATCCGATTCACGAGCGCGACAGAGAGAGAGAGTATAATTTGGCTTGACCGCTTGAGGGGTCATCCCCCCCTCCACTTCAAACTGAAAAGTCATTCTCTGCTACTCATTCCCAACCTTTAGAGCACTAAGGTACTATCAAAGCTAGGCTGCACCCAAAGGGTGGGCTTAATCCCCCTCCATTACAAACATAAAAAGTTGTTTGGGCCCTTAATATTTGCTCAAAACTAAAAGAAAGATTTCATAAGCTTTATCCTCATGAGAAACACAAAAGAGAGCCATGGGTTTTGTGCATTGTAAACTCCCAAGCATGGACGTACTACAAAAGCAAACGCATTATCTAACCACCATAAACAAATTTGGGTTGAGTGGCGTTGAGATGTCACATCACCCCACTATGAGTGGCTTTAGGATGTCACATCACTCCACTATCAATCATGTAATGCTACAGTAGACAAAAGAGTAATACATGATGCTACTAGGACTAGGTGGACAAAAGAGCAATGTCCTTCTCATTGTTTTTGAGTAAATACTAAAGCATGTATGTATTAGTGCATTTTCCTTCGAGATACCTAACGTTGCTCTTTTAAGAATCTACAAACATATATATACATGATGGACTGTGTAAAACCAATATGCATTATGAGGATAATTATATTGATTAGTTCTTAAAGTAGGTATTTCAAATAAGGCATCACATTATTCTAAAAAGGTAGAAAACTTTACCATCTAGACATACCCAATTGTATAATCACAACCATTGTGCATAAAGTGGCTAAGTGAAAGTCCTCCCATTGGACTCTTATTACCTTGTCCAAGGCATATGTCCATGTAGACTCCACGTTACTAGTTTGGTCTATGCTCAGCTAGTAGAGAAGGACAATGCTAGTTCAATAATTAGCTTATTAGCATTGGGGATTTACCACAATCATTACATAAAGCACAAATTTTGGCTAATCTAGTTTTAAAAGAGAGCATCTTGGCTAATCTAGTTTTAAAGGAGAGCATTTCTATATCATATAGGAGAAAAAAAACAAGCCAAAGTTGCTAACACCCGATAATTAAGTATCACATGCCTTGAAATAATATTTGCATAGGCAATTCAAACTTGCATGAGTAACCCTATGTATTAGGTGCGCTAAAGGTCTAATGATTAAATATATTGTCTACATATTTTATTGTTGCTAAAATGCACCCATTTTCTTCATAAAATTTATATAAAATTATCATAGTTATTATAATCATCCCCTTCATTAACTTACATGATAGACACTTATCTTATGAATTGTATACCCTCCCTCCCTTTTCTTGAGGACTCATGCCTATAGTCTTGATTTCTGGCTTCGAGACGAGATCTCGTTAGACACAAGTGACTTGTGAAAGTGATACCTAGAAATTGTGTTGCCAAGGGAAGAAGAAAAAACCTCCTATAGGAATTGTTTTGATTTCTTACTTTAAGGGGAATTCTCATAGACATATATGAGCTCTCATAAAGATAAGTGACTAGTGAAAGTGATACCTAGAGACTATGATGTCAAGGCAAGAAAAATACCCCCTATAGAGTTGTTTTCAAGTTCATCTTATCAATAGACTATTTGAAATGAAAAGAATCCACCCTTTATATCTCTAGAGATGCTTTGGGAGACTCAACCTGAGAAGTATAAAAGGTCTTCATATCAATTGATTATATAATTCATACACAAACTATTAGAAAATGATAATGTGATTTTAATATCTATAAACAACCATGCATATCTTAGCAAAACTATCAGTCACATTCATAAGGTTTTATATGAAACCAAGTAGAGTGCGTGTTGATTTGCTTGAAAAGTAATTCTTATATCTTATCTCTAATCCTATGCCTCTATAGATCAATGTTATATAATAACACAATCCGTGGAAGATTTATTTTAGTTTCTCTAGCTATGCTTATGGGTCATGACCTCCTAGCCTTGCATGAATACAAGGGCTAATGGCAAATAAACACCTATGTGAAGAACATGATAAGGGACAAGAGTTAAAACCATATGATGGCAAGTTAAAGATCAAAATAATCCTATAAGGCTCCATGGAGGTTGGCTATGTCAATGTGCTACCTAATGTCCAAGTAGACATGTAGGTTATGGATTCTCCCTCAATGATAATTTTTATTTGAACGGGCTTCTTTTGATAATCCTTGGTTCCAACATTGAATGAGAGCTCGTCCTCCACAATAACTTTTTTTCTAGAAACCTCTCTAAAAACTTATTATGATTTTAAAAAAACATCCTCCACTTGAGAGCTAGCTTATCAAATATTCTTACGTACTTTTATATGGATGTATATATATATACGTGCTTTTTCTCTATATAAATAGCAATTTTAGTTACTAAAAGTTAACATTTTGTAAAACTTTAAAGGTTAGGCAACTAGTATGAATTTTAGGCTTAAAAAAGACTTTAGTTTTTAATGTGTTTATCTCAAGAACATATTTTTAGTTTGATCGAAAAGAAAAACAAATTCCCAAAAGGAAAAACATTGTTCCTCTCCATAATGTTATGGAATAGAAGGAAGACCTCATCTAGATTTTACCAAGCATTGCAGGCTTCACTCTTGAGGGGATACTTTACACTACAATGGAATGAAAGCATACTTCCCCATTTAAATCCTTGTAATAATGAATGTTGCAAACTAGGAACCTTTTGTGCAAATTGAAATATTTTTATAAATATGCAATCAACTTAGGTTTAAACCTACTATTTAACACAAATGTAATCTCACTAAGAGAATGATTAAAAATTTAAACCCCAAATATTTAACATTAAATTAAAGAAAAGTAATCCTGGTGAGGGAAACAAGGAGGAAGAAGGTATGAATGGAGGAGACACAAGAGGAATCATATTGGAGCTTTCATATCCAAGTTATATTTTGTCATGTGGGAGGTGTTGTGTCAAAGAGAAGGTACATTTCTTATGAGATGATGATGATGATGACTAGTATCATCATCATCATCATCATCATCATCATCAAGAGAAACACACTTTAATACTCCTTCTTCTTAAGAGTAAGTGGGATAATAGAATAATGGTAGAAGAAAAAATCAATTTGAATTGAAAAAAGATATTTGAATTTGGCTTTTTAATTGAGAATACAAAAACATCACTCTATTATGGCACCTTCATTTTACTAATTTTTGTTTCATATTCAGTATACATATAATGACACGCTCTCCTATTCTTTGTAAGGTAGATTTTTCTCCTATTATTTTCATTTTCATGAACAAGATGTAAGTCTTTTTTTTTTTTTGGGGGGGGGGGGGGGGGGAGGGGGGGCGGGGTGTTTGCCTTCTTTGTGATCTTGTTCTTCCTTTTTTTTTTTCTTCTTATTTCTTTTTTGTCAAACTTTCACAAAAACTAACTTCTTGGATTCTAGTCTCTATTTAAACATTCCTATTTATAAATCTCATTTATAGGTGCATGTAAAAGCATGGTTATAGTTGAGTTAGCCACGATGCTAAAAAATTTTGAATATGATACCCAATTACTAGATCTCTTTATAGGTGCATGTAAAAGCATGGTCTATAGTTATTAGATCTCTTTATAGAGCTTGTAGAGTAAAACTATTATGAAGTAAACTAACAAATATGTCCTTAAATGTGGGTATTCTATAAATATGTAGTTACTCTACGTATTATGTATTGTTTTTCTTGTTTTGTTTCATATATGTTTCTTTAATTATTTGTATTTGCTTCATGTATGGACAACTATGGAGCAACATATGGCAGTGTACATTGTACTAAGCGTATTTCTCATTGCACCATAATTGTGTGCATATTTAGCATGTTGTTACAAGCATCGGTGGTGCATGACATAGACATGAAGTAAAATACCCTTACTCCACATATGACATGTATATCATCACAAGGAGATCCTCATGCTCCTCCCAAACATGTATTTCTTGGAGAGCAATTTGTATGCTATGAGGAATAAGTAAGTGGTCATGTGAGGATTATAATAAGTAAGTGGTCATGTGAGGATTATAATAAACACTAATGTTCTAAGTATAGACGTGCAAACCTATCTAACTAAGTAGTGCATCATCAATGTTTGCATGTATTGAACTTACCATCTCAACACTTCCCCTCAAGCTCAACTTAACTCTGCAACTCCAAGTAAGTTTTGAAATTTTGAAAGCTTCTCTGCACCCAATGCCTTTGTGAAAATGTGAACTATTTGATCATGTATAATCAAAAACATAAAAGTGAATGTTTACATCTCTAATCAATTCAATGACCATAAGCGTGAGATGTATAATCTTCAAAACAAAATCTTTTAATAGGATATCTAACCCTATTAGACCTACATACAACTAGATCACTTACTTGAGCCTTTATATTACCATGTGCTCTCTATACACCTAGTTTCTTGATTGAAAAAATACTAAGCTCATCATCCAAAATATCTAAACCACTAGAATCTCCATCAAATTCCCAATGAATAAAAGATGTATTATTACCATTTGACACTTTCCTTTTTCCTTGGTCTTTACTTGCAATACTAGTAAACATACTTAAAGATGTGGGATTGCTCTTTAGTCTCCCAAACCAACGACTAACTATAGATGTTGTATGAGATGACGTTTCTCATTCACTAAGGCTATGTGATTCTTCCATTTCTTTTTGCACATAACTATGATGATGATGAGCATCATCCAATGTATCATCACTAGACGCATATCAACTATTCGTCTCATTAGAATAACATCTTGGTCACTCAGTACTCGCCTTTGACAAGGTTATAACAATGATATCCTTTCTACTCTAAATACTATCCAATAAATATAAATTTTTTTAGCCTTTGAATCAAGCTTCTTTCATAGCTCATCTAGCACATGAACATGTGCAATACAACCAGACACGCTCAACTGTGACACATCAGGCTTCTTACTTATGAAATAGAATTTAGGGGTCATCCCATGAACAACAGTTGTGGGAGTTCTATTTATAATATACACAATAATATGAAAAACTTTAGATCAAAATACTTTGAAATATTCTTTTTAGCCATCAATGCGTGTGTAACTTTTACAATATGCTTATTTTTTTCTTTTTGCAATTTCATTTTTCTATGGAGTAAGTAAATTGTCTATTTTTTACATGAGATATCAAGAAGTCATTGAATTGATTAGAGATGTACTCTCTTCCTCCATTTGACCTTAGGCACTTAACTTTCAAGCATGTTTTTGTTTCAACAATAGCCTTGAAAGATTTGAAATGCTCAAAAACATCATTCCTTTTTTTCATTAAATATATCCACAGCTTTCTTGAACAATCATCAATAAAAGTGACAAAATATTCTTTTTCACCAAGAAATATATTTTGTACATGCCCCCAAACATCTATATGTATAACATCAAGTATGTTTCTCCTCACATCTCTATCATGCAAAAAAGGTTGCCTTGCCTGCTTACCAAACTCACATGCTATACATACTTTATGAAATTCTACAACTCTAAAAATAGGCAACCCTATAACCAATCCTTTGGAGGACTACATAAATTTCAACCTTTGCATATTTTCATGTCCAATATGTTTGTGCCATATTTGAATGTATGCATCAACTCCTTTGCCTTTAGTATACATAGCAATATTCATAGTAGGAATTCCAGCATCTAAAGTGAATATGTGGCCAATTCTATTTTCTTTTACGACCAACTTGCACTCATTATTAAAATATTCCACAAAATAGCCTTTTGCATTAAATTGAACTTGCAATCCTCACTCTACCATTTGACCAAATGACACTAAATTATTTGTGATGGATAACACATGTAATATATCTGGCAGACTCTTTGTCCAACCATCATACAAGGATAAGGAAACTTTTTCAATGTGTAAAATTAGATGGCATGAATCATCACTCGTTTAAACATATCTTAGATTTTATAAATCTTGCATCTCTCCAAATAATCCCATTTATACAACGGCGTATGGGGCCGACAAAGAAAAATAAGTTTGAAGCAAAGAAGAAAAAATTATGGTCCTCTAATAAGAAATATGTTTGAAAGAAAGAGAAAGAGTTGAGAAGACATACCTTATTTCAAGATAATGATGGCCTATCATATGTAGATACTATTACAAATATTTTAGCTATGATGAAATCAGAATAAAAAAGAGATTCTTGTTTTACGCAGGTTCATTCCTTGGATATATACCATGAAATCGAATGTTTAGTTTTCTTAGCAAAAAGAGTTGTCCATAAATGATTTATTTCAACAAAAGTAAAATAGAGCTAAATTATTTTAATGAAAAGAGTTTTTTAGGACTATTACAATTTAGCCAAAACAGTCAATATTTGATTCAATTCAGCAAAAAGAATTCAAGATTTCTTTTATAGAGCAAGAAAGGAAAGAGGGCTAAATTATTTCAGCTAAATGTATTATAGGGGGATAATTTATTTCTATGAAAATAGTTGAAGACTCATTCAGATTACTGAAAAGAGTGGTCTGGTGATTTATTTTTAACAAGAATATGGAGAGGAAAGCTAATTTACTACAGTCAAAAGAGTTAAGTAATGATTATCCATAGCAAAAAGAGTTGTCTCTAATAGTAGAGGGTACGATAGATCCAATGATAGAGGAGGATGGTTTGCTTGATGAGAATATGCATCGGGAAAGTTAATATATGTATATTGTGTACATCACGTGCATTCAAGGCCTATTTATAAATATCCTTATCTATGAATTTTTCTTGAGTAAAACATAACCATTTTCTATTCCATTTATAAATAACCCATTTATATTACACCCTTCTAAATGTAAAAAACTAATTTTAAAAATGCCTTATTTTGAGCCCACATGATACACACATATATTCATGAGGAACTTACACGAGGAATATGCTAGCTACTAATGCTTTGCATGAAGAGAATGCTAAGCCTATTGAGATAGAGTAAAGAGATGAATAGAAGGAGAAAAAAGAGGACTAAGAAGAGGATGCTACTTGAAATGGGGATCGTACTATGATTGAGGTTGTCCATATGCATGATGCAAATGAACTAGATGATATACAGCTTGTGGATGCAAATAATACAAATTTTGCAGATATAAATGATATGCTAGTAGAGGGTCTGAGGAATACTTATGTCTTATCCAATGCTTTACTAGTATAAGTACATTACAATAAACTAGGATGATAAAGAAGAGGATGCAATTGATAGAGACGAGTGCAAAGAAGACATTGAGCAAATGTCGATATTTATGCTTGTGACAGAGACTTTCAAAGGCATTTTTCTCAAATTAGATACAAAGATACATACTATGGATCTCAGTGCAAATTGCAAACCCAGAGGGGATGACATTATTTTACTTGTGTTACAGATCTAGATGTTGGACCAAGGGGAAGTATACTTTTATGTATATGCTGAAGGATTATATGCATTACAAGATTTTGAGAAAATTGACAAAGTGATGTTGGAAACCTTGTAATTATCTTATGATCTAAGGGAATCTATAGGATATGATTGTTGGGGATAAAGGCGCCTCCGCCTAACCTCCCGTGTATTACTACACTGACAATACCTGCCACTGCACACTGCAAGTGGCGGGCGGCCGCCACAGTCACTTATCCTTTATTCTTTTAGTGACAGTTTGAATAAAGGAAGGCCAAGCCACACATTGTGGTTGTTGGAGTTCCCACTTTTTTGTCTCTCTCTCTCTTAGCTCTTGCTCTCCATCTGCCATAGCTCTCACTGCCAAGCTTCTTCCTCCTTGGTTCCACTTCCCTTTCAATTGGTATCAGAGCAAAGGCATTGCAGCTTTTCCGGCATTCTCTTCAGCCTGGATTTGAAGAGCTTCAACCCGAGCTTCAATGGCAACCATGGCACCTTCATTTGCAGGTATGTTTTGATCTCCCACGTCCTCCTTGAGCTTTCGGACCTTCATGGGCTTCTTCCCGGGCTGCATTGGAGCCCCCTCAACATTGCCAAGTTCCCTCGAGGGCTATTAAATGTTGAGATATCGAGCTCCACTCGTGATATGCTAGGGTGACCGTTGTGCATTTATGTCACCGACGTGTTAGTTGCAGATGCGGCTGATACACCGCCCATGAATAATAGCTACATGATAGCTATCCTTATCTACTCTAGTTCGTGGCTCAGTTAGTATGCCACCTTAGTTAGTTGAGTTCGGTTTGAGACCCATATATAGGGTTCTTCTATTTCTTTGTACTAGAGTTCTTTTTGGCTTACACAACTAAGAAGAGGAAAACTGTTTTTCAGCCTCCACCCTTGTGTGTATTCCCCCATTGTGCAAGCAAGAAAGCTTCAAGTGAGACTCCTTCCTTCTCTCCTACAATCTTGACATGGTATTAGAGCCTTGTTCGTGGTAAGGAGCTCAAGAAAGCAAGCCAAGCTCACGGTGTTCTGGTAAGAGGAGCAGTGTTGCATTCATTTTCTGTTTTGGGAGTAGATCTCTACAGGTAGCACAGCCGGAAATTGCAAGAGTGCATTGTCTCAGGTTGAGACCCTGTTTTTTTTATTTGAGGCCGTTTCAGGGCCTGTTTTGGAGGCGGAAGTTTTCTGCACGCACTCAAGAAAAGGCCCAGTTTTATGCTGTGCGACCACTGTTCTACAGGTCGGTGAAAAGTTACTGTAGAAATTGCATCGTATGCCTGTGCGCAGAGACATTGGGAGTTATAGAATCATCCTTGTTTCTTGTTGATGCAAAATCGTCACTAGGAAGTGACTGTGTGGTCAAATACCACTTTCGTCAGTTTTGCAGATTAGCCCTTGTGAGGCTGAAGCTGTGTTCTTTGCAGTGACAGAATTTTTTTGCAGTGTTCTGTAATGGCGTCTGATTCTCTCTCACAGATTGTCATTGAAAAGCTTGACAAGGACAACTTCCAAGCATGGAAGTTTAGAATGACGAATTTTCTTATGGGAAAAGGATATTGGGAATTTGTTGCAGGAAATAAAGAAGAACCAGTTCTTACTGATGTTCCCAATCAACAGCAAATGCAGGCATTCAAAGCATGGCATGAGAGAGCCAAGAAAGTTATGTACTGGCTGTCTATCAGTATTTCAGACTCTATGATTGTGCATATTCAGGATGCAAGTACGCCAAAGGAGGCATGGGATACTTTGTCAAAAATATATAACACAAATACGCAAGCCAGGAAAATGCAGCTCAAGCAAGAGTTGCATAATGTGCAAAGAGAAAATATGAGCATCAATGACTACCACATGAAGGTAAAGAAGATTGTAGATGCACTTGCTTCCATTGGGTCGCCAATGGAAGATGATGATTTAGTTTATGTGACCTTGAATGGTCTAAGAAAGGATTATGCACAGTTCCGAACATCCATTTCCGTCCTTGAAAGATTTCCTAATTTTGAGAAGTTGATTGCTCTTCTAATTTCTGAGGAGCAGTGAAATGGTGGTGCATCTTCTTCAGGAGGAACTTCAAAATAAGCTATCTTCTACTCAAATGCTGGAAGAGGTAGAGGCAGAGGTAGAGGAGGCCGATTTGGAGGCCGTGGTAGAAATCAGAATATGCAGCAAACTCAAGAAAACTAGTCCTATGGAGGAGGATGTGGTAACTCTAGAGGCAGGGGGAGCCAAAGAGATCGTGGTGGATGTCAAAGAGGCCAAAATGCAAACAATAATGTTGAATGCTACTACTGTGGTAAAATGGGTCATATGGCTAAAGACTGCTATAAAAAGCAGAATGACATCATGAATGGAAAACTGCAACAAGGGAATTATGCATCTTCTAGTAGACAGGGTGTGACAGAAATGAGCATTTGTTTATGGTGCAGCACATGAATAATTCTGTGACAAGTGCAGAAGAAAGCAACGATGTATGGTATGTTGACTCAGGTGCATCAAACCACATGAAAGGTCATGCAGAATGGATGGAGGATGCAAGGAAAATGGAATAACCAGGATTTGTGGAGACTGGTGATGATACTACACATCCTATTGTGCAGATTGGAAAAATTCCTTTGTCTATGCAGGATGGGAAAAAGAAATACCTGTCCGATGTATTTCATGTCCCGAATATCACCAAGAATATGGTTTCTGTCGGTCAAATGGTTGAGCAGGGCTTGCAGGTCAGATTTAATCCTCATGGATGCTTTGTTGAGGATATGAAAAATAAAGGTCGCTTGATAGCAAAAGGAAAGAAAAAGGGCAGAATGTTTACGTTGGATGCAGACATGTCTGAATTGAGTGCAGCAATGTTTGCACATGGGACCGGTGTAGTTGCAGTTATTGATATCTGGCATAAACACATTGGTCATGTTAATGTACAACGACTTAAATGAATGCAGGCCCAAAATATTGTTGTAGGATTGCCTAAATTCAAGGTTGCAGAAATACATAAGGCATGTGAAGCCTACCAATTTGGAAAATAGGCAAGGAAACCATTTCCTCGACATGTTCAAGAGAGTGAGAAGCCATTGGAATTAATCCACTTTGATGTGTGGACTACTAAAGCTGCATCTCTTGGAGGCTGTCATTATTTTGTCACTTTTATTGATGACTATAGCAGAAAAGTTTGGGTGTATTTTATGAAAAAGAAAAGTGAAGTTTTTGGGCATTTTAAAACTCTTAAAGCTATGGTTGAAAAAGAAATAGGCCTGCAAATAAAATGCCTAAGGTTAAATGGAGGGGAAGAGTACCTCTCAAATGAGTTTGCAAGGTTCTTGCAGGAGCATGGCATAAAGCAGCAATATTCATGTAGTCATACCGCACAACAAAATGGAATTGCAGAAAGGAAAAACAGGCATATTGGAGAGGTATCTCATGCCATGCTCAATGAAAAAGACTTGCCAGATTGTTATTGGGCTGAGGCAGTTGCTACAGCAGTCTACATAATGAACAGGACTCCCACTACAGCAATACATGGGGTGACTCCAGAGGAGAGGTATACTGGTAGGAAACCAGATATTTCTCAATTGAAAATTTTTGGTTGCATTGCCTATGTTCATGTGCCAGATGAGTTGAGATCCAAGTTGGATCCAAAAGCTGAGAAGTGCATCTTTATTGGTTACTCTTTGCAGCAGAAAGGGTATAGATGCTATAACCCTTCTACTCGTAAGTTTACAGTGAGTAGAGATGTTGTTTTTTATGAGATGAGTAGCTGGTATATACCAGTAAATGTGATTGATAATGTAGATGCACAAAATGGTAATGCTACACAGAATTCACATCAGCAGTCACAAGATATCAGTGGACTTGGAGCGTCCTCTAGCAGTGGTTCATATTCTTCACCATGGACAGGCAGATTGAGATCAAGAGAATCTTCTCAAAGCAATGCAGATAGTGGTATGCAAGTATCACGAAAAGGAAAAGAGAAGCTAGATCAGCCCATGTTTGATGTGAATGCAGGTCACTCGTATGTGGATGGTGAATCCAGTGGCTCAGAACAGAGCATTGATGATGAGTTAGGTATTCCTTCTATTGTTACACCTGGAGTAAGGAAGACCAGGGATGTTTTGAGAGCACTTGGGAGTGAACCTACTTTGCGCAGGTCTACCAGAGCTAGATATCCTGTGGATAGGCTGAAATACAATGGATTTACAGCCATTCACTATACATATATGGTCAAAGTGATACAGGAACCAGAACCCACTCCTTTTGAGCAAGCTAAGGGAAAAGAAAAATGGGAGAAAGCCATGGATGAAGAAATGGATGCCTTGGAAGCAAATGCTACATGGGAGCTGGTATCTTTGCCTAAAGGTAAAAATGCAATTGGTTGTAAGTGGGTTTATAGGTGAAGCACAATGCAGATGGTTCTGTGAACAGATACAAGATAAGATTAGTAGTCAAGGGGTATGCTCAAACATATGGCATTGACTATGAAGAAACATTCAGTCCGGTTGCAAGGATGGCAACCGTAAGAGTAGTCATTGCTATGGCTGCATCAAAGGGATGGTCTTTACATCAGATGGATGTAAAGAATTTCTTCTTGCATGGTGATTTGCAAGAAGAGGTCTATATGGAGCAGCCACCAGGTTATGTGCATGTTGTTCATCCTGAGTTTGTTTGCAGGTTGAAGAAAGCCTTGTATGGCTCGAAGCAAGCACCTAGAGCATGGTCTGACAAGATAGGATAGTATCTTGTCACTATTGGCTTTCAGATTTCCAAGGCAGATTTCTCACTTTATGTGAGAAAAACAGAGAAAGGTATTATGCTACTTGTCATTTATGTTGATGATTTGATTATGACAGGTGACAGTGATGAAGATATCCTTAATGTGAAAATGCTATTGAAGCAAAAGTTTGAGATGAAGGATTTGGGAGAGCTGCGTTATTTCTTGGGCATAGAGGTGATTAGATCACCAAGTGGGATACAGCTCTTGCAGAGGCAATATGGATTGGACATGCTGTCCAAATATGGGATGACAGGCTGTAAGCCTATTTCAGTTCCTTTGGAGCAGAATGTGAAGCTGAGCGCATATGCAGGTGAGTTTCTGGAAGACCCTACTATGTATAGACGCATAGTAGGAAGCTTGATTTATATGACTATTACCAGGCCAGATTTGAGCTATGCTGTTGGATTGGTAAGTCAGTTTATGCAGGCTCCAAGGAAACTGCATTTGGATGCGGCTAGACGCATACTCAGGTATGTAAAGTTCACATTGCAGTATGGACTATTTTATGAGACTGGGGTTCAGATACAGTTGCATGGATACACTGATGCTGATTGGGCTGGTAGTATTTTTTATAGACGATCTACCAGTGGATATGTGTTCTCTTTTGGGAGTGTTGCAGTCACTTGGAGCAGTAAGAAACAACCTACAGTTGCCTTGTCGAGCACAGAGGCTGAGTACAGGGGCGCAGCAATGGCTGCATGTGAGGTAGCTTGGTTGCACAAGCTACTTTATGATATGCATGAGCCTACAGATGGGCCAGTTGTCATTTATTGTGACAACATGAGTAGTATACACTTGTCAAATAACCCAGTCTATCATGCTAGAACAAAGCATATTGAGGTGCATTATCACTATGTGCAGGAGAGGGTTTTACTAGGTCTTATTGATCTAGTTTATGTCAGCACAGAGGATCAGGTAGCTGACATATTCACGAAGGCATTGGGCGTAGAGAAGCTGCGCAAGTTCAGAGACCTGCTTGGTGTGCAGGAATTGGGATTGAGCTCGAGGGGGAGTGTTGAGATATTGAGCTCCACTCGTGATATGCCAAGGTGACCGTTGTGCATTTATGTCATCGACGTGTTAGTTGCAAATGCGGTTGGTACACCATCCATGAATAATAGCTACATGACAGCTATCCTTATCTACTCTAGTTTGTGGCTCAGTTAGTATGCCACCTTAGTTAGTTGAGTTTGGTTTGAAACCCATATATAGGGTTCTTCTATTTCTTTGTACTAGAGTTCTTTTTGGCTTACACAACTAAGAAGAGGAAAACTATTTTTCAGCCTCCACCCTTGTGTGTATTCCCCCATTGTGCAAGCAAGAAAGCTTCAAGTGAGACTCCTTCCTTCTCTCCCATAATCTTGACATTGAAGACCCCCTGGCCCCCAAGAATAGCCAACGCAATTTTCGGCGCATTTTTAGGGGGCTCGACTATTCTTCTCCTTGGCATTTCCTTGCTCCTCTTCAGCTTCCCAGCACTCTTGGTAACCTTCCCGAGCATTACTTGACTCCCCGGCACTAGTGTTTGACTTCTAGTGATCGATTCAAGTGCTTCCCTCTTCAGCCATTTGCTGTATACACAGTCCCAGGACTGTCAAAACAGGGCAGCACTTGACATTTACTGTTTGATGCTTCTTGGCATTGCCCGTTTGATGCCTATTGATGGCGGGTGATGCCCGGATGTTATGGGATGCTACGTCTATGCTTTGGGACTGATTTGGAGCAGATTTGAGCACTGTTTGATCTTCATTTAATAGTAAATTTCTTGCTATAATACAATGGGCTAAAGCTCATTTGCTTGGTGTATGCATTGGTTCATAGATACATGGTGCTTACTGGAGGTTTGAATGATCATACTGATGTATTTGGAGGTTGTCAAATGCCTCTTCTTGGTTCCAGAATGCTTTTGAGCTTGGATTAGTTTGGCTGTGACTTGGTTGTCCTTCACTGGAATTTGGCCTCAATTTGGCATGCTTTGGATCGGTTTATGCCTATTGTCACTGCTTGACATTTAGGCTTCTTGCATTTATGCTTTGGTCAGATATGGATGCCACTTGGTTTGCCCATGCTTGATAGTTACTTGGAGCTTCTTCTTCAGATGTATTTGAGCATTTTGGATCTACTAGGCAATACATTTGGTTGTCAGTTACATGCTCTTTGAATGCTTTCAGGCGGCTTATGCCTTACGGGTCTAAGAGAGCTTTGGATTTATGCTCCGGATGTACCCTACTGGGATTTGGCATGTCTGATGCTATGTATCTGATGTATTAGAGCATTTCTTGCTCTCTTTGCATTTGACTTTACTTCTAGTGGGAGCCTCTTGGTATATTCGGATGTACACAAAGTCTTATTTACAGATGAGCTTGAGCTTGTGGGACAGTTACATGCATTTTCTCTTGAGAGCTTTATGTCTTCAATTTGTTTATAGTGGGCTGATTTGATACGCCTATTGGGGCAGGCACCTATCTCTGTCACAGCTTTGTCAATTTTGTATGCATCTTGGATGGTTATGTATTGAGCTTCTTGCTCTATCAGTTGTGCTTGTGCTTAGTCTCTTCTCTTACCCCAAGACCCATTACATGCATGACTTCTAGTCCTATGAGATGTCTCTTGCCTAACAAGTGATTGGTTTGACAGTTCTTGGTACCTTCTTGCCCCTGAAACTCATTGTTGGATGTATCTTGCTACTTGGCAGTTGTAGTGACATATGTATCAATGATTGCTTCATTTTGGGACAATTTTACATATTGCCGTCATTTATTACAGCAAGCTGAAATATGTAGATTTTGAGCACTCCTATGAGGGTAATGCTTCCTAGTTGATGTTATCTTGGTCATATTTGGTGGACACATGCTTCTCTTGGTGAAATCCACCCTTTCAGCCACTTTTAGCACTGGTTTTAGTGCATTTTCTACTAATTATAGCAACCTGTAATTTTTCTTTTTTGCTTTGATTTGGGACAATACGGCTGGTCATCTAAAAGATACAACTCTCTTTAGCATTCCCAAGTTGGATGGTACCAACTATGGGTATTGGAAGTCCCAAATATGGCAGGTTTTGGTGCAGAAGTTGCAGAATAAACCCTTAGGTTTCAAAGGTGTTAAACCTGAGGATGTGGATGATGATGTTTGGATGGAAGTTGATGAGCTGTGCAAGTATACCATTATTTTTTCACTCTCAAAAGAGGACCATCATAATGTTGTTGAAGATGAGAATCAGGGTGCATGGGATTTATGGAAGAAGATTCAGGAGCTCTATGCGCAGCAGAGTCTTGCGTCACAGATGTATTGATTGAAGAAGTTAATCAACCTTTGCATGAAGGAGGGGACCTCCCTTTCTTCTCATTTCAGTCAGTTTCATGCTATCATGAAGAGTCTGTTGTCACAGGGTATTGAGTTCAAAGACAACTTGCACCCGTTTTTTCTGCTTGACACCTTGCCTAAATCATGGGATGTATTCCGTACTGCCATATGTACGAACAAGCTTGATGGGCTAAAAATCAAAGATGTTAAGAGTGCTTTATTGACTAAGGAAATCAACAAGAGAAACAATGATGCTTCCCGCTCTTCATATGCATTGACCGTTAGAGGTGGCAGACATGGCAGGCATGATAATGATCATAAGGGCAGGGACTCTCAGAAGTCCAGGTCCAAGTCAAATGGTCACAGTAAGTCCCGTGGATGGAAGTCTGATCTTACTTGTCATTATTGTGGGAAAGCAGGACATATTAGGCCACAGTGCCATAAAATGCACGATGATAAGCGCAAGGAAAAGGGAAAAGAAAAAGTACATGAAAAGGTTTCTGAGCGTAGTATTGTACCTTGCAAAGTCCAGTGTAAAGATAGAATAGGTTAATGTCATACAGGCCACTGATTCAAATGATGATTATATACTTGCAGAAGCTTTGAGGCTAGCCTTTGTTCCAGATTTGCTATATGCTTTAGGTATCATTGGCTTCTTTCTTTTTCTATAGCTTAGCAAGTTTCTATCAACGATTATTAACTAGGTGATCTCAAAATCTGAGTAAGTAGTAAGAAAAGTGTGTGTCAATCATGATTTACATTTGCAAAGTAATTGAATATCATATACAAAAATATTAGACATGCCCATGAAATTTATACAGAGAGGTGACGCTTTATCCTAAGGAAATACACCTATTACAGCCCATTAGAAAAGTTTGTGGGTGTACGACAAATGGATTGCCTAGTCGATACATCAATTTGAGGGCATGTCACCACAGACGACACCCTTGATATACCAGAGGAGACAATGGGCCTTTCGGAACTTCCTCCAATGTTGGAATGTGAGATGGAGGCAATGATTGATGCATTAATACCCATGGAAGTTGCATCATCTGATCCACTGAGAGAAGAAGTGTCTATACCATTATATGATGGGTGCCAAGTGTCTCACCTAAAGACGTCGCTTGCACTCCTAAGTGTACATACAAAGTACAGATGGAGCAATGCAAGTGTGATTGAGTTGTTCAAGTACATTCTAGGCTCGGTTTGTCTTTTTGACTCTATTATAAAATTAAAAACACTTCTTATAGCACAATATTAGTGAGTTCGAGAATCTCCCAATTTTTATTTTTTGAATAATTAAGAGGTGGCACCGAATAACATGCTCATAAGTTTCTCAAAACCATATGATTTGACCTTTCATTGGAAAGCGCTTGAAAAATAGAATCTATTGAGCTATAGAGCACTCAATTTGGAGTTATAGTGTTCAAGTTAAGAAAAATCCAAAGATTTGACCACATGTCCCAAACTTATGGGAAATTCCCATATTCCCCAATATGGTGTTTTATGCTCTTTAAGACATCTTTTGATTTTTCTTCAGGTTGCTAAAGGATAACATATTACCACCTACAAATAGGATGCCTAAGTCTCGTCACAGGGATGCTTTGCGAGATGAAGGCCCTCCTTCACAAAATCACTTGTCGCAAGAACACTATGCAAGAAGCCCTTTACTCTCCTCTCAAATTACAAGGAATTTAACAAGAAGAAGAATAAGATAAGAAACTCATATTAAGATTCAAGAAGTCTCTTTTCGAGATTCAAGAAGCCTCTACAAGGAATAGAGTCACACAAGACCTCCACTTACACAAGAAGCTTCTCATCAAGCTTCAAAAGAACTTTCTACAAGGAATACGATAGTGAAGCAAGGGCCTCTCACACCTCTCTTCTACAGTTTTTCACACATACATATTGGGTCCTGCTCTTCATAAAGCATTAAGCCTTTTATGCCCTTAGCTTTCTCTTAAAGGCTAAAAGCTATAATGTTAAGGCACAACTTTAAAAGGCTAAAAGCCTTATGAATAGCCTTAAAAGCTAAGACCTTATGAATAGCTTAAAGCTATTCAATCAAGCATTTTAAAATGCTACTATATCCAACCCGCGATTAATGTGATTAATGGAATATGCCACCACGTCATTCTATATCACCGCTTTTGCCTCGGCATCAATGTTCACCATCATTTTGCCTTCTATTCGAAAAAAACCAATGATTCTTCTACCATCGCATGCCCGTCTTCATCAACACCACCCTTTGCCTATGTCATAAAAAATCAAATCTCTCCCTACCATCAGTCATCCAAAGTATGCCACCACCTTATATCATCAACAAAATGTGCCACAGTCTTGCCTCACAATAAGGTCACCATATTTTGTGTTGAACGCTGCCATTTCTGTCAATCAAATCACCATGATGGTTCGTTAATCAGCAAAGTGCCATGTTTGTCAAAACTCTTTCGTAAAAGCTCCTTGTTCTAAGTTGGTTGTTTTTCCCTATAAGAACATGGACTGCCACCATTATATCGAGCAGGACACCTATGATTACAACAGTTGCCATTGTGTTTATGATGTCGTCTGCAGAATATGCCATCATATACATTTTGATAATGCCATTTTCTGTGAATCACTCACCCTCCTACGCACATGTATTAAACATCTAGAGCTGCCATATTTTGATGAAAGAAACCTGATGAATCTTTCTACAATTCTTAGAACACCGTGGAACACTTTGAACTCGATGCTTTGGAGGTTTTTGAATCTTTGTTTAAGAAAATGTTGCTAATGAGCTTAGTAATGATTAAGATAATCATCCGTTGTATAGCCAGACTTCTTTCCAACACTATAATGATTAATCAAAATACAAGCGATCTCTCTCTCCTTCATATTCGGTGATGGCACCCTTCTTTTTCTCGACCAACATTCCCAAACCAATATATATATCATCATCTTCTAGCCTTTGTTTGCCTGAAAGTATTGTCACCACCCTTCTCATCTTTAATTGTAGACACCATCTATCCTATCCATTGTGTATGCCTTCTTATGTTAACCATTTTCTCATTCTGTGATGCCTGCCATTGTACAGGCTATTATTATGCCGCCTACTTTGCTTCAACAAATAATACCCTCTAACCACATATTTCCTTGTGTACTCTTTCATAAAACTTGCTTTTCCATTGTTGTTCTAAACAATTTATTTAGTGTTACAATCTGCACAATTCTTCTGTTGTTAACGATATTGGAGTCTTTGCTAGGCATCCACTCCCAACATTCGTATATCAATGTCTTTTTTATGCGGGATCGGAATATTCATTTGAGAAGACCCATATGGGTATAGATTTGCATCCATGTTGTATGCTTGGCTCATACTTGTCCGCTAGTACATTCTTTTCAATCAATCATTATGAGCACTTTACCACTCTAAGAACTTGTCGAGTGTCAAACCTTCAATATTGATAGCCTCCTATAGTCCTTGTCGACCTTTGATAAATAAGTGAGAACATATGAAGAACTTAGCTTTCACTTGTTTGCTCAAGTTCTAGATCACAACACAAAACAAATTCCTAATGACGTTGATAATGAGTTCGAAT
This sequence comes from Lygodium microphyllum, assembly GCF_053477565.2. Lineage (NCBI taxonomy): Eukaryota > Viridiplantae > Streptophyta > Polypodiopsida > Schizaeales > Lygodiaceae > Lygodium > Lygodium microphyllum. The sequence goes on from NC_141141.1 coordinate 144,267,316, forward strand.
TCTCCGACGAGAAAACTCTGCCCTCAGGTTTGCAGTGGTGGACGTGCAGCATCAGGACATCGTATCTTAATCAATGTATCCTGCTGTCTTTGCACTCAAGGCAAGCTGGCAAGCAGGTGAAAGCATCGCTTGTCCATAGAACAGGTACGATGCTTCGACAAGTTTCAATCGGATATTATTAACTACGTGATCTTAAACTCTAAGCAACTTGTAAGAAAAGTGTGTGTCAATCATGCTTTACATTCGCAAAGTAATTAAAATATCATATACAAAAAATTTAGACATGCCCATAAAATTTGTACAAAGAGAAGACGCTTCACTACAAGATATAGGCCTTATACCGACGCTAAAAGCTACAAAAATGTAAATAACAAAATTTGCCCCCGTCGTCACAAAAAGCGTCGTTATTGGTGATGCCATAGAACAGTCTGTATCAACGTCGGTATCAACATCATTATTGGCATCGGTCAGCATCACATTTGACGAAAATAACGACGGCAATAACGATGCGAGTAGTAAATTTGCGACGCTAATAGCGACGGTAACAGGGAAAAAAAAAATTGTGGCAGGGCAGCCTATGTGCTTTATTTGAGCTATACAAAATAGTTCATGCACTGTGTACAATGCTCGTGCAAACAAAAACAAAGTATGTTGAAATCATAACATTGATACATGAAATAAATACATGATCGCATAATGAAAGCGATTGGTACAATCATGACAAGATATTACTAATACATAGAAAATGTCTACACAAATCAGGCGACCAAAAAAGAAAGGTGTGTGAGCTCCGGGGATCCAAGGGCAAGCTACACATCCCCACCATCCGAAAGATCGTCCTGCCATAAAGGAGCATCGAATGGACTCTACAAAAAAAGAAACAACAAAACATCAGTCCACCATACAATAATGCATTCTAATTAAACATGATAACTACAGACAAGAAAGATGAGTGACTTACAGGGCCTCCGCGTCTATACAATCGGTCGATCAATGAAGTGAGACCGTGCCTCTCTACATATCGAGTCTCAAGGCCAATCGGATCGCGATTTGTAATGGAGTGCTGCAAAGAAATAAAATACTAATTGTTAGAAACATGATTGTCAGTACAAAGGATATTGCAAAAAAATAAACAAGTAAAACAAAAGAAAAACTTACAAAGTCCTCTAAATATGTCATGTGGTCACCACTCCCAAGATGATGGACCACTCTAGCCTCGAGTCGTACCCTCACGGCCTCGCGCTGCTGACTCCAACATCCTAAAGAATCTGTAGTCTCCTCCCTCAGTCAGTGCCAGTCGTCCACGTCTAACCACTCAAGCTTTATAACCCCACTCTTGAGTGCCTTGCGTACGTCCGATCGTCTGTGTGACATATATACACGCATTCAATCCATCATCCAGCCCGTAGAAAATCTATCTACCAAGGCTGAAACTGGAAACTCCTCATGCTTGCAAGGATGCTACTATGTATTCCTTGCTCCCCTCCGGTATGTTCTTCCAATGATCTAAGACGTTGTGCCGAAAAACTTATTGGCACAACTCTCTCATGTGAGCCATCACCCTCCTCCCCTCATCATTCATGATGATGGCTCCTGAACTATCATCGACTAGATAAGCATATCCCCCTGGGGTATGCCTAAGATGGGTCCTCTCCGATCTGTGTCCACGCTCCTGGGCATGTCCAAGAGACCCCTGTGCATCCGGTGTACCAACCGGGATAATATCTCTCGGAGTGGCACCCATAGGGATGCCACCTGTAGATGGCTGAGCAAAAGCTAGAGTAACTGGAGTAGACGTCCCCATAGGTGTGACAAATCCTCGAGGTGACGCAACTCTAGCTGAATGACGATATGGAGACACCATGTCCGTGCCTCCACAGCATCCACCTAAGCCTGAGCCACGCTCCCTGGAACCGCCATGAGAGCGAGGAGTCGCACCTGTATCACATGCCGACCGCGGGCTCACTGCCTCCATATCTCTGCAGCATCCCCCTCACCTTGAAGCACTCCCTCCCTCTGGCCCAAGTCTGGAGCATCGACCTCGTCTACTCGAAGCTGAAGCATCCAATCGTGCTCAAGTAGATCTAGCAAAGCGGCCTGACGATGTCCGAGACAGCTCCTGGTCTTCCATGTCTCTGAATAGCATTTTGTTGTCTGGATCCATCATTGGTAGCCATTGTGAAATATACACTAGTGCCTCAGACACCAACGAACCTTCAGCCATGCTACCTTTTGGCCGAGCTCATTGTCACACAAAGCCTTTCAGGGTTTTCATGAAGCGCTCCAAGAAAAACATCCATCGTATATGGACAAGTCCAACAAGCTCCACTTCATCTACAAGATGCACAAGAAGGTGGATTTGTATCGTGAGCATGCTGGTGGGCAGGTATTTCTCAAAGAGACAAACCGTCTCCACTACTCCCCACCTCGTGGATTCAATAGAGGACGTCTTAATCTCCTTCTGTGAGATCCACTGCACCAAATTCGATAACCTGTAAATGGCCCTGCGTATTTCTGGAGTAAGACATCCTATGATGGTGATCAGTAGTACAAACTACCACAAATGAGAAAGCATTATGAATAATGGCTACACTCCAAATAGCAAAATGTGCACGCCAATTACAATCCATTCGTAGTACAAACTTGACATATCTTATGCTAGTCATGGGATTTTAGCCCTGATAATTGGTCGTCTTTAAAAAATGCAAACCTGAGAGAATGCATCATACCCGTTGGAGTGCGGATAGACTTGACAACTTGCTTCACAATGTGCTCTTCTTTAGTGGACAAAACCCAAGGAGCACGAGGTAGCTGCACGTGACCATCAGCACTCGACTGCGGCCAAAGCGCCTCCATCTTATCTACCTCCTTCAAATCCATTCCTGCCCCTATAGTGTCTCTCTTTCATGTGATGTGGTCCCATAGCAAGCTGCCCACATTCTTGTAAATATGTATGGGATCCAACAAGTGGTTGACCTGTAAGTGGGTCAAATATGGCAACTCGTAGAAAACTAAGAACGCATTTCGTTTGGATATGACTCCATGTGGATCATTTTCAGCTCGTACCAGCTTGTAGCATTCATACTTGTTGGAGGTCATCAAAGAAAACCTTCCCTGAGTTCATGATCCTTTGGCAAGAAAGCGGTGTGTCCTTGATATACCATCCTCTTCATGGTTCGTGACCGTTGGGAGTCTAACTGTGGTCCGCACAATGGACATCCATGATAACCTGAGGTAACCAGACCTGTTCCAACAGCACGGCCCAGTGAATACAAGCTTGAACGAGATAAAATATAGATATTACCAACAAGAATAGAGACCTATTCACTTGAGCACTCTCTGAATCCCGGAATGTCATGCATCGTCCACATGAGAATGTCTTGAATATTGGCAGACCGCCGACCATCGCGCTTGCTCATATCTTACACGATGACCCCCTCCTCCCACAAAATCTTAAGCTCATCGACTAATGGACGAAGATACACGTCCATGTTTTTTACTTTGTAGCGGTCAGAGACGAGTAAGCTAAGGACGAGATGTCATTTTTTCGTAGAAATCCATGGAGGGATATTGTAGTTGACAAGGACTATAGGCCACACACCGTAAGAAGTTGACCGCAGACCGAATGGATTCACGCCATCCATTGCAAGACCGAGCCGAAGATTCCTTGCCTCTCAACAAAGTCTAGGAAGGTAGAGTCAATGTGGCTCATGCGCATGAATCCGCTGATATTCGTTGAACTCCATTAGTGGACCTATTCTGTACATGCCACGTTGTCAAGCTCGCCATGCCGAACGTACGAAACATGTGCTTTATGTGGGGGATAAGCAGAAAGTGTTTAAGAACTTTTTGAGGGATGGTTTGCCCTTGCAAGTCCTGTGGATACCTGTGAGCACCACACTTTGGACATGTCTCCATAGTCTCGTATTCTCCTCAAAACAATACGTAATCGTTGATACATGCATGGATGTTGTTCTAGTCCATGCCAAGCTTTCATAAAACATGTCATGCATCATCACGAGACTCAGGCATGTTATTTGCAGGTGGTAATATATGATATTTCAATAACCTTAAAAAAATCATAAACACATTGAAAAAGTACAAATATTTTTAATAATAGTGCTGAAAAAAAAATCAAGGAAGCGTATGTATAAGGTACCTGAACAACTCGGTCACACTCGCATCGCTCCACTCGTATTTTGCTTGCACACTTAAGAGTGCAAGTAATGTCTTCAGGCAAGATACTCGATACCCATCATATAATGGTATGGATGCTTCCTCTCTAAGAGGATTAGAAGTCTGAACATCCATGGGAATCAATGCATCAATCATTACCTCCATCTCAGGCTCCAAGATTGTAGGTAGGTCTGGAAGGTTGCATGTCTCCTTTGGCATTGATGGTATAGATTGGCCTTGCAAGTGGTGGATTGGCTCATGCACTCCATCCATCGCACGCCCACGAACTCTTCTAATTGGCCGCAAAGGGTGTACTTCCTCTCTGGATAGAAAATTTGCCAGTCATACCCAATCTTATTGTATATGGTATTTAATTAGCTTGTGAGTACAATGCATGATTGATATTAACTTTTCTTACTGTTTGTTGAAAATCCGCAATCGCCTGATCAATGATCTCAGATTGAAACTCGCCAAATCGTCGTACGTGTTCTATAGACAATCGACGTTTTCGTCTAATTGCCAGCTTGCATTGAGAGCAAGGACATGGGACACGCTGATTAAGATATACCTCATGATCTTGAACAATAGGACCTTTATCATTTTCCATTTTTTCTACGTTACGACAAACAATTTATTTTTGTTATCATTCTTTTTTTTTCTTAAATTGTTATCCTCTCCTTCCATCTCTCTCTCTTTTTCTACGTTACGACTACGACCACGACCATGACCACGACTACGACTACGACCACAACCACAACCATGACCATGATCACCACGACTAGGACGATGACTACGACCACGACCACGACCACGACCACGACAACGATGACTACGACCACGATAATGATCACGGCTACGACTATGACCACGACCATGATCATGACCACAACCACCACCACCACCACGACTACGACTACGACTACGACTACGACTACGACTACGACTACGACTATGACTGCAACTACGACTATGACTATGACTATGACCACGGCCACAACCACGACCATGACTACGACTACGATGACCACAACCATGACCCATGACCACAACCATGACTACGACAACCACGACCATGACCACGACCATGACCATGACCACGACCACGACTACGACTACGAATACGACTACGACTACGACCATGACCATGACTAAGACTACGACTACGACGACCATGACCACGACTATGACCACAACCACGACGACGATCACGACCACGACCACGACCACGACTATGGGTAGGTTGCACTCACTAAGAATAGGATTGGCGATTCACCTCATTTCCTCTCCATCATCAATAGAATTATCCTTTACCATTTACAACTCACCCATCTTCTTTCCACACTATTGCACACTACAATCTCTATGAGGGCATGAGATTGGGATCTCCATAGATGCCAAAGCATGATCTCTAGCCTAATGGTTGCATATATACTACTACTACTCGTGGAATAAACCTTAAAATAGTCATTATGCTCAAATATATGCTTGTTAGAGCAGAAATTTGTTCCTAAGACTATTCTAAGGAAGAAAGAGGGTTAATGATAAAAGAGTGTCCTTCCTTGCAAGTGATTTTATATTATACTTATTAATTAAAATTGATAGTTGAATATGAGTTTCTCTTTCTCTCTCTCTCCCTCCCTCTCCCTCTCTCTCATTTTCCTATTATATTTAATGTCTTCCTCCCTCTCCCTCTCCCTCTCTCATTTCCTCTCCCTCTCTCATTTCCCTGTTATGTTTAATGTCTCCCTCTCCCTCTCTCATTTCCTCTCCCTCTCTCTCCCTCCCCCTCTCTTTCTCTCTCCCTCCCTCTTCCTTTCCCATTTCCTCCCCCTCTCTCTCCCCCTCCCTCTCCCATTTCCTCCCTCTCCCTCTCTCATTTCCTCTCCCTCCCCCTCTCTTTCTCTCTCCCTCCCTCTTCCTTTCCCATTTCCTCTCCCTCTCCCTCTCTTTCTCTCTCTCTCTCTCTCCCTCCCTCTCCCTCTCTCATTTCCTCCCTCTCCCTCTCCCTCTCCTTCTCTCTCATTTTCTCTCCCTCTCTCAATATACACAAATTATATTAAAAAAAGTAAAAGAGAGAGAGAATGCATTCTCCCTCCCTCTTGTTCTCTTATTTCATCCCCCTCCCCCTCCCTCTTCCATTTCCTCCCTCTCCCTCTCCCTCTCTTTCTCTCCCTCTCCCTCTCTCATTTCCTCCCTCTCCCTCTTCCTCTCCCTCTCTTTCTCTCTCCCTCTCCCTCCCTCCCTCTCCCTCTCTCATTTCCTCCCCCTCCCTCTCCCATTTCCTCCCTCTTCCTCTCCCTCTCTTTCTCTCTCATTTCCTCTCCCTCTCTCAATATACACAAATTATATTAAAAAAAGTAAAAGAGAGAGAGAATGCACTCTCCCTCCCTCTCTCTCTCTCATTTCCTCCCCCTCCCTCTCCCATTTCCTCTCTCTCCCTCTCCCTCTCTTTCTCTTTCTCTTTCTCTCCCTCCCTCTCCCTCTCTCATTTCCTTCCCCTCCCTCTCCCTCTCCCTCTCTTTCTCTCTCATTTCCTCTTCCTCTCTCAATATACACAAATTAAACCCTAAGCAAGTAAAAGAGATAGAGAATGGACTCACTATAAAGATTCGAAGGAGGGTTTGACGGCTCCTCTTCGCGACGGCGGCTCCTTCTCTCCTTCACGAACAATGGCGGGCAAAGGCGAGAAACCTTCTTCCTCTCCCTCTCTCACCCTTTATGCAAAACAGTCACTCTCTCTCTCGCTCTCCCTCTCAAAAACTTTCACAAATGCACGAAATGGAACTCGCTCGGGTTTCGGCCCGCTTTTTTTCCTCTGTGGGGCGTCGCTATTTTTATCGCTATTTGTGTCTCTATTTGCATCGCTATTAATAGTGGTGCCACTATTTAATATTGCTAATCCGCGTCGCTATGGCCTAGTTTCCTTGTAGTACTTCATCCCAAGGAAATACACCTATCCATTAGAAAATTTTGTGGGCGTGCGATGGATGGATTACCTAGCCGATACACCAATTTGAGGGTATGTCACCGCAAACGACACTCTAGATATATGAGAGGAGACTATGGTTCTTTCAAACCTTCCTCCAATGTTGGAACCTAAGATGGAGGCACTAATTGATGCATTAATACCCATGGAAGCTGAGTCATCTAATCCACTGAGAGAAGAAGCGTTTATACCATTATATGATGGGTTCCAAGTGTCTCGCCTGAAGACATCGCTTGCAATCCTAAGTGTGCATGAAAAGTACAGATAGAGTAACTTTCACACGTCTTCATTCCACTGCACTCAAGGATAGAGTCAAGCTTCTGCCAAAAAAAGTGGTCATAACCTTGCTCTTTAAACCATGCAAAATAGTTAGGTATTACATTGCTTTCTAAACTAACTTTATTGAATTTTTATTTTATCCATCGCAAAAGAAAACTCCTCTCATCTGGCCTCTAGCCGAGAACTTACTTTGTGTATTTTCAAAGTTCATCGTAAATCACTAGAAAGTATAGTCATGCAAAACCCTTTGTTATTATTCTCCATCAAAGAGCATAACAAATGCATAGGCTCCTTTCCTTATACCTGATCTTTATCAAGTGCCTTTCTATTGCTAGATTTTCGACAGGTAATATGGACCATGTGACCTCTATTCAACGCTTTCCTCCCCTTAAAGATCTCGCTATTGTTATCTATAGGTAGTTGGAATCCTAGTAATAAAGGGTTCAACTTCACCTCAAGATGTTATTCAGTCCCCTTTACTCAATATGGTAATAAAGCATTCATTTTTTGCAGGCTCCAAAAGATGTCAATCTATTCCATCAAGTCTGCTACAAGAAAAAGACATATCTGTGTTTATCTGACAGGACATGGTCTCTTGGAAAAGACTCCAATTCGTTGGCTTTTCCCCTCATCTCATGGCAAACTAGCAAGCTTGCATGATGATCTTTATCCATCTGGCTTCAATCGTGCTGCTCTTGCGACATGCTATGGTTCCAATTTTCCTTGGTGGGTTTTGGTGAGTCTTATGTTTGTATACAATGCTAGCTTCGCATTAATAAGTACTCCTAGCGCATCTACTACGCCACCTAGCATAGCCTTTCGTGTGGGAACATCAACAATGGATCCAGTACACTTAACCATATCTCCTTCTTTAACGGTAGTATCACTACCAAATATGACAATTCCAACATTTTCATTTTCGGAATTCAAAGCCATTCCTTTGACACTGCTTGCAAATTCTACTATGGAATACGCAATTACAAAAGGTACTATAAAGCTAAACATCCCTTTGATAGCTAGGTTGTGGGTCTGCTGCCTAAGGGCCTCTAATCTTTGCTTATCCCCAAAATACCGTACGTCAAGAAAGGTTGTTATGCGGGTAGGGAAGAAAAGCAAGGAACGGACGACTTGGGGAACAAAGTAAAGATAAAGGGATTGAATGATTTTTCTCTTGAATTTTTATTCATACCCACATGCCAGATAGTAACAATTTTAGGGAATTTATCTTATCCTTAAACTCATTAACCGATCTTTTAAATGGGCATAGGTTTTCTTGCATAGGACTAGCGAGTGTGTCTAACTTTGATCAATTTATACTTTCTTTCAAAGATTCTGTTATTAAAATAGCAGTTTCTATGCTTAAAGGTTATTCCAAACCTAGTCTTCCTCCAGCTCTAAACACTCTTTACATACTCTGTCATAATGAAGAAAATGAAAAAAAGAAAGAATGTCTATTAAATAGAATAGTAATGGAGACTATATGGGACTTAAGTCCCGATTCTAATGAAAGTCAATAAATTCTAGGGAACATTCGATGCTTTCTGGGATTAGGAAAAACTTTTATTTATCCGTCAGAGCCCCAATTTTTTAGATAAATAAAGTAAATGATCTAAAGCTAAAATGACAAAATAACTATCTACGATCTAAAATGAATGCCTAGTCGAGGCTGTATGATTTGAAATAAGTTAAAGGCTATTATTACGATTATTATCATGGCTAGATGACTTTTTGTGCTTAAGTAGCCCATGTTTTCTGTACTTAATTAGCATTTGGTAGATCATCCAACTCTAACCAATATAAGTTATTGGTGGGGATTTGGTTCGTTAGCTAGTTTTTGTTTGGTCATTTAAGTCATTAGTGCTGTTTTTAAAGCTACGCATTATACATCTCATGTTGATTAAGCTTTCAACAGCGTATAACATATCATGAGAGATGTGAAGGGAGGCTGGTGGCTTTGCTACATATATGCAAATGGGGCTAGTATGTTTTTTATTGTAGTTCATATTTATATTTTTTGTGGTTTGTATTATGGAAGTTACACTAGTCCTAGGGAATTTGTTTGGTGCATTGGAGTGGTCATCCCTTTATTAATGATCATTACTGCTTCTATAGGCTATGTATTTTCTTGGGGTTAAATGAGTTTTTGGGGGGCTACCATAATTACTAGTTTAGCAAGTGCCATATTTGTGATAGGAGATACCATAGTTACTTGGCTATGGGGTGGGTTTTCTGTAGATAATGCTAGCTTGAATCGTTTTTTTTGTTCTTATCACCTATTACTTTCTATAATTTCAGGCGCTAGTCTTATTCATTTGGCTACATTGTATGAATACGGATCTAATAATCTATTGGGTCTAAATTAGTTTGTAGATAGAATTGCTTTTTATCTCTATTTCTACGTCAAAGATTTGGTAGGTTGGGTAGCATTTTCCATCTTTTTCTCCATTTGGCTATTTTATTCCTTTAATGCTTTAGGACATTTTGATAATTATATCCCTACAAATCCGATGTTCATTCTGGCTCATATTGTACTGGAACGGTATTTTTTACCGATTTATGTCATTTTGTGAAGTATCCTTGACAAATTAGGAGGAGTGGCCGCTACACGATTAGTTTTTGCACTATCATTAGTTTTGTTTTTTATTAACATTTTTGCAGTACGAAGTTTGAGTTTCTAATTGATTTATTAGAGAATGTTTTGGTTGTTTCTAGCCGATTGCTTAATTTTTGGCTGGATTGGATATTAACCTGTAGAGGCATCGTATGTTACTATTGGATAAGTGGTTTTTGCAATGTCTTTTTTCTATTTTGTAAGCACTCCTATTATTAGTCAAATAGAAGTGATATTAACTAGGAATGACGACTCGAAGGAAATAAAATGATAATGTTGTTTACATTATTTTGCTAGCATGGATAGATTATTTACGAATTCCGACTCGAAAAGGAGTCAGCACCCCTTCTATTTCTTAAAGTTCAATTTAAACAAAACATCAAAACAAAGCAGATTTATAGGTATATTATTTATTGTGTGTGTTATTTGATAAGAATTCAGAAGATAGTTTCGTTATAAGCGAAAATATAACCTTATAGAAATGGCTTCAGCATTTCACAGAGCAACAAGGTTTCGCATCGATCAAATATGCCTGAAAGCCAAAGTAAAATTGTCAATTGCTTTGTACAAGAAAAAATTGCAATTCTTAGAATGGTTATTGATTAATTCCTTTTGATTGCATTACAACTAATGGCTAAATGATGGCAACTGGAAGCAAAAAAAATGCAATATCATGGGTTGTACTTTAAGAAAAATAGGGTCGTGAAGGTGACAAAGACTAATAAGAATATCTGAAAAAAAGACATTCTAAACTAACTGTTGAGGCTATGAAATGATTTCGTTAAATTTTGTGGATGTTTTGGAAACAATAGGAAATTTGCATGGCCTATAGCTTTTAAACGATGCATAAACAAATGTTTTAGGATACCATCCAAATTGGTAAGGCTATCATTAGCGAATTGTGTGGCTTACGTAGCTCTTTAGGTGGAGCCTTTCTATTATCACGAAATGGCAAGTCGGTTTGAGTCCAGTCGTAGGCTGGTGGAAAAAAGGCAGAAAGGAAATCAATATGGCATTGAGTAGACAAATCAAGAATTTCACTTTGAATCTTGGACCTTAACACCTTGCTGCTCATGGTGTCCTATGATCAGTATCGGAAATGGATGCGAAAGTAGTAGAATGTGCGGGACTGCATATTGGATTATTTCAGTGTGGCACAAAGCTGCTAATGCCAAGTCGACATATTTTATGTTGCCAGTGATGCCCTGCTTGTCCCCTGGTATGGATGACACATAAAGGCAACTTTTGTGGCATAAGCATTAAGTGTGAAAAGGCCAAGCGATTCAAGTGAGGCCCTTGGGGAATGGAATTAAAAGATCATGAAGGTGGCCTCGTCATCTATATTAAGGATCTAGTAAGAAAGAAACTTTGCTCTCTTCGATTGTTATGCAAGTCAATCATTGGGATTTCTTGAAAACAAAGACATGTCGGTGGGTATTGGAGTGCTCGCTAAAGACGCACGTGCATGCCCCACTGGGTGATATCATAACCAGTACCCTCTGTATCTCAGTGCAGTAGAACATGTGACTGGCCCTGGATCCTATTTTCACTCATGAAGACATCGCTTGCAATCCTGTGTGCAGGAAACGTAGGGATGGAGTGATGCAAGTGTGACCGAGTTGTTCATGTACATTCTAGGCTCCCTTGATTTTTTAAACTCTATTTTAAAATTTAAAACACTTCTTATGCTCTTTAAGGCATCTTTTAATTTTTCTGCAAGTTTCTAAAGTATCATATATTACCACCTAGAAACATGATGATAAGTCTCATCGCACCAACACTTTGTGAGATGGAAGCCTTCCTTCACAAAAATCACTTTGTCGCAAGAACACTATGCAAGAAGCTCTTTACTCTCCTCTCAAATTACAAGGAATTTAACAAGAAGAAGAGTAATATAATAAACTCCTATTAAGATTCAAGAAGCCTCTACAAGGAATAGGGTCACACAAGACCTCCACTTGCACAAAAAGCTTCTCATCAAGATTCAAAAAAGCTTTCTACAAGGAATAGGATATTGAAGCAAGGGCCTCTCACACCTCTCTTATACAAATTTTCACACGTACATATTGGGTCTTGCTTTACATAAAGCATTAAGCTTTTTATTCCTTTGGCTTTCTCTTAAATGCTAAAAGCTATAATGTTAAGGCACAACTATAAAAGGCTAAAAGCCTTACGAACAGCCTTAAAATCTAAGACGTTATGAATAGCTTAAAGCTATTCGATCAAGCATTTTAAAACGCTACTTTATCCAACCCGCAATTAATGAAATCAATGGAATATGCAAACATGTCATTCCGCATTGCCTCTTTTGCCTCAGCATTAATGTTGACCGTCGTTTTGCCTTCTATCCGAAAAAAACCATCGATTCTAATTTCTTCTACCATCGCATGCCGTCTTCATCAACACTGCCCTTTGCCTATGTCATAAAAAATTGAATCTCTCCCTACCATCAGTCTTCCAAAGTATGTCGCCACCTTTATATCATCAATAGAATGTGCCGTCGTCTTGCTTGACAATAAGGTCACCATATTTCGTGTTAAATGCTATTGTTTCTATCAATCATATCACCACGATGGTTCATGAATCAGCAAACTACCATGTTTGTCAAATTGCTTTTGTAAAAGCTACCTATTCTAAGGTCATTGTTTTTCCCTATAAGAACATGGGCTACTACCATTACATCGAGCAGGACACCTATGATTACAACAGTTGCTATTGCATTTATGATGTCGTTTGCAGAATATTCCATCATATACATTCCGACAATGCCTTTTTTTAAAAAATCACTCGCCCTCCTATGCATCTACATTAAACATCGAGAGCTGTCGTATTTTGATGAAAGAAACTTGTTGGATCTTGCTGCAATTCTTAGAACACCGTGGAACTTTGCGAACTCGATGCTTTGGAGGTTGTTGAATCTTTGTTTAGGAAAATGTTACTAATAAATTTCAATAATGATTAAGATAATGATCCGTTGTATAGCCAAACTTCTTTCCAACAGTATAATGACCAATCAAAATATTGTCGATCCCTCTCTCCTTCATATTCGGTGATGGCACCCTTCTTTCTCTTGACCAACAGCCCCAATACCAATATATATGTCATCAACTTCTAGCTTTTGTTTGCCTGAAAGTATTGTTGCCACCCTTCTCATCTGTAATTGCAGAAACCATCTCTCTTATCCATTGTGTATGCCATCTTATGTTAACCATTTTCTCATTCTACGATGCCTACCATTGTACAAGCTATTATTTCCTACCTACATTTCTTCAACAAATAATACCCTCTAACCACACCTTTCCTTGTGTACTCTTTTCACACAACTTGCTTTGCCGTCGTTGTTCTAAACAATTTATAGAAGAGTGTTGAAAAAGGGAGGAGTGGATTTTGTCATTATGGATGCTAAAAACCGAGAAGTCTTTTTTGGATGCCAAGAAAGTAAAGAGATACAAAGTAACAATGAAGCTGAATATGCAAGTTTTCATGCTAGCCTAAAACAGTGTATTCAGTTGGGATACATGAAGATAGTTACAAAAGGATATGCTATGTTGGTGGTCAGACAAGTTTAAAATGTTTGGAAAGCCAATAAAGATATTTTGAAGATAAAAGGCATCATGAGGCAGCTGCAAAAATTTGAAATTTGGCATATTGACATGGAGAACAACCATAAAGTTCATGAATTGGCTAAAGATGCTCTTTCTTAGTATGTTGCTGCTATGAGGGTGGATAATCCTAGATATGAGAGTAGGAAAAGCCTTCACCTCATTGAAGAGTTTCTAAAAACTGGGGAGTTTAAAGTCATTGACTGATAAATACAAAAGGGAATGCCATTGTCAGAAAGGCCAAGGAATATGTACTCATAAATGATCAGTTGTACATGAAGGGGATAGATAATGTACTAAGAAGGGTGTTGGATAGTTCTGAAATTCCTGCTTGCTTATCTTCTTGTCATGAGGAAGCACGTGGTGGTCATTTTGGTTTTAAGCTTGCCAAAAGGAAAATTTTGCTAGCATGACTTACTTGGCCTAGTCTAAGCGTTGATGTTGCTCATTGGTATAAAAGTTGTCATGCTTGCTAGTCATATGCAAAAAGGGTACTAATTCCGGAACCTGCTAAAGCGATTGTTGCCTTTGGACCGTTTGAGAAGTTGGGTTTGGATTTTATTGGACCTTTGCCTGGTACAAAAATAGGAAAGTTTTACATCATTACCGCAATTAATTATATGACCAAATGGCCTGAAGCTAGGGCTATAAGGAATTGCAAGAAAGAGGATGTCACTCGGTTCCTCATGGAGGAAATATACTGTAGATTTGGAATACCACTAGAAATAGTGATAGATCACGGTCCTGGCTTCAAAAATAAGCTATTGAGAGAATTAACAGGGAAACTAGACTTGAAGCACAGATTCGCTACTCCTTATTATCCTCAGTGCAACGGACTGGTGGAAGCATTCAATGAAACATTACAAAAGATTCTCTTTAAGCTGGTGGAAGATCATCCTAAAGATTGGGACAATTATCTACATCAAGCTTTGTGGGCTTGTAGAACAATGCAGAAGATAAGTAAAATATTCATCCCTTTTCAATAAGTATATGGTCAAGATGCTTTATTACCTATAAATGTCATGTTCCCTACAATGGAGTTTGTAAGAAAGCATCAGTTAGATCAAATAGAATTGGGAGTTGACAGAGGACTGAACTTGCATACCCTATAGTTGGATAGGCAACAAGAAATGGATTGTTATAAAAAACAAATTATGAAGAGAAGGGAATGGTTCAATAAACATCTGAAGAAGAATCTTGCAGAGGGAATGTTGGTTATGAGATGTGACAATAGCTTGGACTTCACTTTTCAAACCAAGTTTCGAGTTACATGGGAAGGACCTTTCCTCATCAAGCAGAAGTTTGAAAATGGCACTGACTTGCTACAAGATTTAGATAGCATTGTTCACAATAGTAGAATCAATGGGTTCCTTCTAAAGAAGTATATCTATAGAATCTCGTAAATAAAGAGGATGTAAGTAATATACATACTCTCAGGGAAGTTACTATATATATATATCCTCTACATCACATGCATTCAAGACCTATTTATAAATATCCTTATCTGTGAATTTTTCATATATAAAAAATAACCCTTTTCTATTCAATCTGTAAATAACCCCTTATATTACACCCTTTTGTATGTAAAAAATGTATAAAAATGGTATTTTAAAAATACCTTATTTTGAACCTACGTGATGCCCACATATATTCATGAGTAACTTACCCGAGTACATATTATACACGCAGAGTAGATTGCTTCCAGTTTATTTTTTGGGGCAGATTGAGTTGTCTGAAATTTAGTGTTAATCAAGTGATTGTAAATTATGGACAATATATTTAAATTTTGCTTTGACACCTACTAATAAAGATCTCTCTCAAGTTTGGTGTCTAGATTTCAGTAGCTCAAAGAATTTGGCTCTGAGTTGTTCTAAAGAGTTCAAGATTGAAAAGAGAGCTACAAATTTCCTTTTTGAAGCTTGGCAAGACCTAGTTAGAAAGTTATCAGATGTTCTGTGTGCAATGCTCTATGAGGCAGATTTTAATGAAAAGGAGTTTGTCTTTGTTAGATGTTTTTGAAGCTTTTAATAAGGTTTTGTTTACACTTTGTGTTCCAAACCAGGGGTTGGCTAATCATGGTGGGTGAAAATGAGTGACTGTTGGGGACATGATGTTTCATGGGGTCAAGTGGGGTCATACATGCAAATATCTTTTTTTTTCTTTCTAACACTTACCCCATAGTAGGAGTCACGTTGATAGATGGAAATCCCAAGTGGTACCATGCATGTTCGACATGTGGCTGTGATATTTAAGTTTTGAGACACGCGCCTCATGCTGAAAGAGATATCCTCATATAGGGAATGTGTGCTTGCTTCCGATTTTGAGTCCCCGAGTGGAATTTTACATGGTGGGGGGTATGTTTGCCATCTAGCAACTATGGGGAAGCAGAGGGAAGCTTGGTAAAATAGGGAAAAAAGTAAAAAGGTGGGGATTTTTTTTAAAAGAAAAAAGTGAGAGAAGGGTTCTACACAAGAAAATTAGTATATGAGAGGAGAGAGAGAGAGAGAGAGAGAGAGAGAGAGAGAGAGAGAGAGAGAGAGAGAGAGAGAGAGAGAGAGAGAGAGAGAGGGAGGGAGGGAGGGAGGGAGAGAGGGAGGGAGAGAAGAATCTCGTAGTCTAAAGAGAAGGGAGAAATTTGATGCTCAAAAGAAGAAGAACAAGTTTTTAGAAGAAAGAGACTGTGCAGCTGAAGTTATTGGAGCCGTGGAGTATGATGGTAGAATATTAAAGATGGGGCTGTTAAAGCTAGTTTCCCGATGCGAGTTCTTAGTTTTCAAATGATGGTAATGATAGTCTTCATTTTATCTTATTTCCTTCTACCGCTGCGTGGGGCACAAAGTATGTAGATCTGTTTTAATGTATAGATATGAGTGAGAGATAGCAAAGAGCTATTATTTGTCATATTCAGAGTGATGTATGTTAGTTGTTTGTGTGAGGCTTCCCGTCCAGGAGAGAATAATGGAAGTAAACGATCTCTATATCTGAAACTAGGTATGTGGTAGAGAATATGTATTATGGGTAGGTGCTAAATGCACAGAATCGAGTTAGTGGAAATTCGAAAGGATTTGCAACCAAAAAATGATGAATTAGAGCTCATAACGTTCGAAGCTCCATAACTCTTCATCAATGTAGGATGTGCTAAGATGTATCTGCTATTATGTTGAAATGATAATCGTGATGAAGCCTGTACTTGTTGGAATAAAGAAGTTATGTATTTGTTGTATAGAGCACCAATGTATTTCTGCAATGCTCTATGGGGCAATTTCTATGTTGCATGAGGCAACATGTGAATTCAGTAGCATCTACTCTACCAACTGGGTTTCCCATGAATTCATCACGATTATCCATTGCTATATCAGCGTAAACTCTGTTTTATTGCAGTAATGGAATGTATACAATAGTAAAATGCTTGTAGCAGCTAAATTGGCATAAAAATTCATCGTATAAAGCTTTGGTTACCTGCATTTTTTGTTTATATTTATGTGTACTCCGAGAAAAGGATAACAGAAAGGATATACAAATGACTTTGCACTAATTGAGGCAACTAAAAGGATCTACAAATGACTTTGCACTACTTGAGGCAACTACACTTTTCGCATGGGATTACCATCCCTAAAAAATAGGAGTTGTGTGAATTTGAAAGCTTGTGTTGTCAGAGCCTTAGCCATGGTTTTTTTCGCATCATATTCTCTCTAAAAATAGTAAATTCTAAGCTTGAAGGTTTAAACTGCTCAAGTGTTGAGTTGAAGTCTCAGTGAACACTGAGTGATTAGGAATATTTGATCATGTGCTCAATGGTGCTGTCTCGTGGGTTTTATAGCATTCCTTTGATATACTTAGTATCCTTTATATAAAATCTCACTTTACGATATTTACATATAGATTTTCATGTTTGTTTTGGCTCTTCTCTCTATGGTTCTATGTAATTTCATGAGTTATCATTACTAGTCTTGTACTTATTTTATGAGTTATCGATCTTGTGATGTTAAGTGGTTTTTGCGCCCGTCTTGACGATGATCGTGTATCTAATATGTAATTTATTTGCAAAATATTATATAGCACGTGGTGCTATGGATATGTTGAGAGTGGAAAAAGACTAAATTTTTGACTGATTTTCGTTGTTTTTGAGGTCTGAATGATTGATTTTTTATGGATTTAGAGTGATATATGGTTGTTAAAGGAAGTATTTGAGAGTGTTTTGGATGATATTGATTATGTTTTGGAAGTTCATGATGATTCTCAGTGGAGATATGAAGTTCTGTGATGTTCTGATAGGTTCTGTATACCTTCTGTATAGCTTCTATTTTGTTCTGTTTTTCTTCTGTATGAAGCATAGATTGATGATTGATGAAGATTGAGATCGTTTGAAAGCTTATTGAATAGTTTTTGATAGTTTGTAATGGTTTGAGTATGAGTTATGAGGTTCTGATGGCCTTCTGTAAACCCTCTCTAGAGCCTCTGTCTCTGCTCTGTCTCTGTACTGTAACTGTACTGTAGCTGTTCTGGTACTGTACTGTAACTGTTCTGTAGACCTTTTGTAAGTGTTCCGTAGAAAGTATGTGTGACTTTGGAAAAAAAATTTAACCTTTGGAAATGATGAATCTCATTTCAAAAGAGCTAAAACAAGTGGAAGAAGCAGCTGTTGAAGACTGAAGAGAAGACTAAGTGACAGTGACAGTAATGAGCTGTGAAAAGACACTGGCTCTGGTGAATCTTTATATCAGACATACCTCTTGGGAGGTGCATCCACGACCTAAGAAGGATTATTGAGGGTTATTATGAGAGCATTGTAGTGAGGAGATGATGTATTATTGAGAGAGAGAGAGAGAGAGAGAGAGAGAGAGAGAGAGCCAGAGATAGTCAATTCTATCAAAACAATGTAACTGTATATGAGAGATTGAGAGAGAGAACTATGAAGACATTGAAGATGAATAATATGTGATTGATTTCCATTCAAAAGATGGTGTATTCTTTTGTGTTCTTTGTTCTATTGATGGATTTTATGAAGATGTTGAAGATTATGGTTGATTCTATCAAATCCATGGGAGAAAGCTACTATGATGTTGTGTGAAGGATTACTGTTTTCTTTGTTTTCATGATCAAAAGAATGAAATAAAATCTTGTTGATGTTACAAGATAGATTTTCTTGCAAGAGAATTCTATTTTCCTTGGTGTTCCTCTTGGGGCTCCATGTTTTTGGTGCGCAGCCAAGGAAACTTGCAATCAACAAGCACCAGAAGAGGCTAAAAATGAAGAAAATGGCATTGCCAAGAAGAGAAGAATTCAATGGATGTTTGTAAAGTTCCTTCTCCCACTGAAGAGTTGGAATTTCTTATTATGAAAGCCACTTTCCACAAGAAGTTTATCCCACAATGGAAATTTTCTCAGGGGCCTACAACCAGAAGTTCGCAAGTTCGTGGAATTGAGAAGACCAGTCAATCTGCAAGTTGCAGTGGAAGGTGCAAGATTATATGACGAAGTTAAAGCAAGGCTGTCAATGAATCAAGGAAGAGGATTCTTACCTCCTCCCATGCCTGGAATGGTATACCCACTAAATGCAGTCCCAGGGACAGTTCCCTACCCCTATCCCCAGATGCAAACAGTGCTGCAGTATAATGCACCTAATCCAGTGTGGTCACCACAGACAATAGTGCCTCAAATGATGGTTCAATCACAGCAACAGTGGCCTCAAACAGCTCTTCCAATGGCAAATCAACAACAGTGGAATCCTACCAACTGGAATCAACAACCCCAAGTCTCAACAAGAGCTCTGAATCAGAGCGAGAACAGAGGACCTTCTAGATCGACCCAACCAGTTTATGTAGTAATTATAGACGCTTCCCGAAATTCCACTACAAGTACTTGAGAAGGTGAAAATCTGAAGGATTACTTATCCAACTCAGTTGCAAGTATCAAGAAAGAGCTTCTGGATGTGATTACAGAGCAGTTACAGATGCTGAAGGTGAATACCGCAAATATATCCACTCCTACGGGAGCTGGAAGCGATGTGATGCGCTCTAATTACATGGCACGGAAAGTATCATCAAGCGGGACATTTAGCCACTGAATGTATCCAAAAACCAACCATTCCTAGAGCCTTCTTTTCCTACCGTTTGTGGAAGAATCATATAGAGGATATTTGCTCTCTAAAAGAGATGCATGAACGAAGACAGA